>NC_083575.1:68424523-68787023 GCF_027579695.1 Neoarius graeffei | reverse complement strand
GGGAAGTGTAAAATGTCAGTTTAGTTTCCCTGACACACATGAAACTTGCAAGCATAAAAAAGCCACAGAATTATTTTGAGCAAGTTCTTTTCTATGAGGCTATTTCACAGACGAGTTTGCATTCACTTAAAAAAAAAAATTTGCATGTGTAATTTTTGGGCACCCAATCTATAAATTCACACTAACATGGTCTGTAGGTTCCACAGTATGTGTTTTTATACCACAACACTGTAGATTTCTCAGTTCTGCTTGGTCAGAAGGTATGAATTTAATTTTCTGTTACAGCAGCTTCAACCTATTTCACAGGTTTATAACATTATTATTATTATTATTATTATTATTGCATTCATATGACCGTTAATACACCACCATTTCTAGAGTAACAGCTTCCACCGGGACTTGTTTGGCAGATATTGATATGGAGGCGAGTTTTGTGCTTTCTAACAGTCCGAGATAAAGCTGTAACGTTAAGCTTTTACACAGGAAAATCTTCAGGATGGTGGGGTTTGTGGCTTCTCAGTAATATAATAAGGTCTCATCTCATTATCTGTAGCCACTTTATGCTGTTCTACAGGGTCGCAGGCAAGCTGGAGCCTATCCCAGCTGACTACGGGCGAAAGGCGGGGTACACCCTGGACAAGTCACCAGGTCATCACAGGGCTGACACATAGACACAGACAACCATTCACACTCACATTCACACCTACGGTCAATTTAGAGTCACCAGTTAACCTAACCTGCATGTCTTTGGACTGTGGGGGAAACCGGAGCACCTGGAGGAAACCCATGCGGACACGGGGAGAACATGCAAACTCCGCACAGAAAGGCCCTCGCCGGCCACGGGGCTCGAACCCGGACCTTCTTGCTGTGAGGCGACAGCGCTAACCACTACACCACCGTGCCGCCTAATATAATAAGGTGTAGGAATTTTTTTTTTTTTTGTCTTATTCATTTTAAGAGAGGGGGAAAAAAGAGAGGCTGGTGGGCAAACAGCTCTTGATAGAGGCCACAGTATGTGATCAGTGATAATAGGACCTACGTGACTTGTTTCACAGACATTCCACAGCATTAAACACAACTATAAGCAGATGCAACAAACAGTACCTTGTGTCATTAATCAATAAATAAAAAATTAAGTGTTGGCAAATTCTTGTAGTGCAAGAGGAATAAACCAGTTCAGGATGTGATCTAGGAAAATGATCAACATTACACCATCCTATTGCTGATTATTTTCTTATATCAGCACATCCTGTCATGTTTTATCCCTTAAATTATAAGGAGCCGTAGCATAAAGTCAAGAGATTTATTTAAATGTTTCTGAGCTATGAATGAGGGCCAATAATTAATGCCAGCTATGACGCAACTAAATCACACACAGAGTTACTATAAACTTATGTTGCAGTTAATACAAGGGGAGAGGAAGTAATTTCTTTGTATTTTCTTATCTCTAATGGATAGAGCGTTGTTTTTGCTGCTGCTTGTTTCTTTTTTGCTACTACTGGCAGCCTCATTTTCTTTATGTATGTCACTTTTTTAAGTGATTAATTAGGTTAGGGGTATGGAAAATTTGTGCTGTGACCTACCTAAACATGTTGTTCTAAGCCTGTTATGCCCTGCTGGAGACCTGAAAACCTTCACCTGTGTTTCAGTGCAAACTTTGTTACATAAAGGCATCAGATGTGAATGCTGGTTGTAATTCCTGTCATTTAAATTCTTCAATTATCGATCTACTGTACCAATATGTCAGTCATTCCTACTACTAACTCCTAACTGTTTGCACCAAATGTTTCAGCTTGTTGGTACACAAAAGCCCCTTTTACACTACCTGTTCAAGGTGGAATTCCTATGCCTTTATTCCGCTTTGTGTTGTGTATTAAACGTCCGAATGCGGAACAAGGGGTCTGTGGTCTTCTGCCTCTGAGCCGGAACAATTGGTAATAACAAAGCCGGAATCAATGTCTGTGTAAAAGGAACAGGAGGTATGTGGGACGGGTGTGTGACTTTTAACCTTGACGTTCTACTTTCCAAGACCAGTGCAAATTCACACGTCTCTGTCTATGGCGTCTAAGGTCCACATGCTTTTCTGCCTCAATTAATTTCCTACTTCTCTTCACGTTCTCCTCCAACGTAATTCTGATCACACAAACGTTGCTCGCATGAGTCTCTCTACTCCTCTCTTCCTTCTGATCTCTCTCTCTCATATTTTTGAGCACAGTTTTCTGTGCCACTTTTCCCCCCAAAAAAGCCAGCTCGGTTTGTGCTCAAAGGACACAAACATGTTCTATATACTGAGACTGTTACTTCCCTTAAATGTGAATAATTTAACAGAAGTGATTACATGTTTTATATGATACTCAGCAACTTTGCTTGTGTTTGAAGAGCGGTATGAATGTACACGGCGAACAAAAGCACCTCAATGTTTTTAAAACCATGCCAGTATGATCGGGGTAGATGCGTTACCCTAGATGCCAATGCTCTGTTCTGACACATCAGGTCTGTGGTTGTGGAACGCCGGCTTGCAACGTAAAAACGCACTGGTACAGCTTCATGCAGGCTTTATTTAGTTCACTGTAATTCACTAAAGCCAGATATGAAGTGCCTTCTTTACCCCAATATTACAGAATATCCGTGTAAAAAGGGCTGTTTGAGGTGACCGTGGATTGTGTCGAAAAGGGCTTTCCCCCCCTAATGAGGTGTGTATGCACATTTGTCAGGACTCCACTGGGCCGAGCGAGGGCTTGGCTACGACTGGCGTTGATGCAGAAGAGACTAGCAGACTACCTGCGTGTACTCATCACCAGGAAAGACATACTGAGGTAACAAACTTGAACCTTTATGTGCATCATGGTGCTCACCTTAATTTACAGTGTGTCCTTAATTTCTTTACTTTGTCTCAGTCTAAGTCCTGAGAAAGCCTTGCAGTGTGCTCAATACTTTATTTAAAAAAAAAAAAAACACCCATCTGGTAATTATTAATTTTTTATGAGCTGTTGAGTAAGAGCAGACGAAATACAGATATTGCAGTAAATGGAGTCCACAGGATTACACATGTGACTCAGTGAATTAAATTCCTCGTTTTTCCAGTTCACTATCACACTAGGCATTATGAGCAGAACAGCAGACGTCTGAAGTGCTCCAGTGTAAATCCATTTCCCCTCTGTACACGATTTGACACTTCAGTTCCTGTTAAGGAGTGTGTCATCAAGCTGCCACTCCCTCTCTTAAAGCTGTTTTGAAGCATGAGTCAATGTCATAAGTGCTTTGTTGGCCTTGTTTTGTGTTGTGTAGTGATTTCTATGAAAGCTCCGCAGTCATGCTGGAGGAGGAAGGAGCAGTCATCGTTGGTCTCCTGGTGGGACTCAACGTCATTGATGCCAATCTGTGTGTGAAGGGCGAGGACCTGGACACCCAAGTATGGGAAATTCACTTGGATTTGTTTTCTACTACTATAGAGGCCACATTATTAGTATCTGATAGTGTCTTGCAAAAGTATTCATCCCCCTAGGTGTTTTGTCACATGACAAGCTGGAATTGAAAAGGATTTGGGGGGGTTAGGACCATTTGATTTACACAACACGCCTACCACTTTTAAAGGTGATATTTTATTTATTTATTTATTTATTTTTGGTGGCACAAACAGTAATTAAAATGAAAAAACAGAACTCTGGAGTGTGCATAGGTATTCACCCCCTTTCGTATTAAACCCCTAAATAAGAGCTGCTCCAACCAATTCACTCCATAAATCTCAGTTATTTGATTAAGATCCACCTGTGTGCAATCAAAGTGTCACATGATCAGTCACATGATGACTGTATAAATCAACCTGTTCTGGAAGGACCCTGACTCTGCAACACGACTAAGCAAGCAACATGAAAACCAAGGAGCCTCTGACCTGTTTGGAGACAAAGTTGTGGAGAAGTATAGATCAGGGTTGGGTTATAAAAAAAAGTCCCAAATTTTGAATATCCCAGGGAGCGCCATTAAATCCATTATAGCAAAATGGAAAGAATATGGCATCACTACAAACCTGACGAGAAGGCCGCCCACCAAAACTCACAGACCGGGCAAGGAGGGCATTAATCAGAGATGCAGTAAAGACACCAGTGATGACACTGAAGGAGCTGCAAAGATCCACAGTGGAGATGTGCAACATCTGTCCATAGGACCACTTTAAAGGATATGGGACATGAAACATAAAAGCACGCTATATCAGTTTCTTTCCATTAAAAATATGAATTAATTGCATCAACAAATACAAAATCATCTATTAAATTCAGCCAAATCGTTATATTCGTGATGATTATATGGCATTTCTGCTCGACTTCCGATATGCATTTTTTGCAACCGGAAGAGCCGCTGTCACGTGATCATACGTCACAAAAACTTTCGGGCACAGCACAAGCGGGTAGATGAATGGAGAAGTGGATGACAAGAAAATTGTTTTTATAGTCTTTAAAGTACATTGGACATCATACATTGGACATCATGGTGTATTGTGCTGCTTATGGTTGCAATAATTCCAATGGGAAATGCCCTGGAGTAAGTTTTTTTGCATTCCCCAAGGACCCGAAGCTGAGGAAAGTGTGGGCTCACCTGCACATGTGCAGTAGGCTTCGCGCATGCGCAGTAGGCTTGGTAGGACAACTTTACAGGACACCTGTTGAAAAAAACTTTGCACCTACTGTTTCCCACAAACTGTATTCGGACCATTTCACTGAGGATTCTTTCAACATTAATACTCAGGTACTGAGCGATATTAATTCATGAAACAGGAAGCATAAGGATGAGGAAAAAAAAACAGTTCAAATCGGGAAGCCGCGCA
The DNA here is from genome assembly GCF_027579695.1 of Neoarius graeffei. Taxonomy (NCBI): domain Eukaryota; kingdom Metazoa; phylum Chordata; class Actinopteri; order Siluriformes; family Ariidae; genus Neoarius; species Neoarius graeffei. The sequence goes on along the minus strand of NC_083575.1, from coordinate 68,782,201 downwards.
CACCTGCGCCAGGCTGCACAAATGCGCGCAGCTTCCAGACCCAAACCGCCTCTCTCTCATCCTTACACTTCATGCCTCATGCTCCATGAACCAACATCGCTATTTTTTTTTTTTTTAAATCGGATCTGCGCGATTCAGCCGTGAAAAAGGCGGCATCCGCCGAAAGGCGCGCTGTTTGCATCCCTGCACGGAGGCCAGGGGACAGGGCAGGAATATTTTTGTTGATATGAGTGATCCGGTGCGATTTCGCGACCCCCCTGTTGAAGACCTCTGCGCTAAGCGACTGAAAGCCGAGGTAAGGATTAGTATTATAATTTTGGGTGTATCAATTATTGATTATCATAATTCTGACTCGTTTCGTCATTTTGAATGTTTTCATCTCGGACTCTGGAAGCATTGTATCTCAATCAATCTCGAAAAATATCAGCAAAAAAAAAACTAGCTTGCAACGGACTTTAGCTAGATCTATGATGAACTTTCAGTGTATGATACAAAAATAATACTTCTTTCAACAGATCATTAGCCTTTGAGCAGAATTGTTTTCAACTTACCAGGAAGTGTTATTGAGCTGACCGCTTTCAGTTTCATGGGGATTGAATGAACTCTCACTCTCAGAATCATCTGACCTGTCAGAGTAAAGACGATCCATGTTCATGTGAATTTCCAGCTGTCGGTTCGAATTGATAGGGTCTAACTTCACATCTCTGTGAAACATCGGGAATATCACTGTCATTGGTGTCCATTTCGGTAACCTGTTTACATTAGATTCCCAAGCACTGGCTTCTTGGAAAGTTTTTGTGACGTCACGGGTCACGTGACCACCTAGCTCATTAACGAATCCTTGTTTTACGCTGATGTATAAAAAAACTTGAATAATGTGATGATTTTCACATTTTTGACGCCCTGCAGTGATTTAGATGGCATTTCTTATGTCCTTTTATACATAATTATGCCCAGGTAAAAATCCATGTCCCATATCCTTTAAGCCGTACACTCCACAGAGTTGGGCTTTATGGAAGAATGGCCAGAAAACTGTCCTTGCTTAAGAAAACACGTTTGGAGTTTGTCCAACAGCATGTGGCAGACTCCCCAAACACATGGAAGAAGATTCTCCGATCAAATGAGACTAAAATTGATCTTTTTGGCCATCATGGGAAATGCAGTGTGTGGCGCAAACCCAACACCCTGAGAATGCCATTCGTACAGTGAAGCATGGTGGTGGCATTATGCCGTGGGGGTATTTTTCATCTGCAGAGACAGGAAAGCTGGTCAGGACTGAAGGAAAGCTGGATGGCTCTAAATACAGGGCAATTCTGGAGGAAAACCTGTGAGTCAGCCAGAGGTTTGAGACTGGGACAAAGGTTCACATTCCAGCAGGACAATGACCCTAAACATACCGCTAAAGCTACACTGGAGTGGTTTAAAGGGAAACATTTAAATATCTTAGAATGGCCTAATCAAAGCCCAGACCTCAATCCAATTGAGAATCTGTGGTATAACTTGAAGATTGCTGTACACCAACGCAACCCATCTAACGTTGGAGCAGTTTTGCCTTGAGGAATGGGCAAAAATCCCAGTGGCTAGATGTGCTAAGCTCATAGAGACATACTCCAAGAGACTTGCAGCTGTAATTGCAGCAAAAGGTGGCTCTTGCAAATTATTGCCTTGGGGGGGGAATACATTAGTCTGGCTAACGCGACTTCAAAGCTCTACGAGCTATTGGTCTGGCCAAGATATTCAGCCCAACCGTTTCCCAGAGCCCGTGGTTGACCCGCCTCCCTGAAATGCCTCAGTTTGCTACTGGTCAAAGCCAGAAAAGGCTGTGACGAAGCTTAAACCAATCACATCACTCTTTCCTCTGACGTATGTGACGCGACGATAGGATTCTCGCTGAGCCCCATTGATTTGGCTACTAGCGGGGCTAACTGGTAGATTAAACTCTTACCGAAGCCGGTCGGGAGCAAGGCGAAAACGTCCTTCCTTTCAATAAATACCTCCAGGGCTGCTCTTTGCTCCGTTTTCAATGAGAACTTCCCGTTGAATGCTTTCAATACAGCATGATTCTGTAAACAATCTATGGCTTCCAGTCGCAGTTCTACTACGCCACTGCCTTGAACACGCCTCTACTCAGGGCCGTTGGAGATGCTCAAAGTTGATTGGCTCCCGATTTTTCCGGAGCTTGGAAGAGCTGGAGATAGCTTGCCTGGCCAGACTAAGCTCGCAACAGGCCCTCGTGTTGCGTCACGCTTAGGATGGGCGGGCCCAGGCTAGGAATACATATGCACACTCCAGATTTCTGTTTTATTTTTTATTTTTCATTTTAATTGTTTGTGTCACAATAAAGAAACAATTTTCACCTTTAAAGTGATCAGTGTGTTGTGTAAATCAAATGGTGCTAACCCCTCAAAAATCCGTTTTAATTCCAGCTTGTAATGCGACAAAACAGGACAAACACCAAGGAGGGTGAATACTTTTGCAAGACACTATATAAATTATATAATGCTGACATGCTTTGGGTTAGTTTGGTTAGGTTTCCTAAAACCATATTGATTGAACTGAATACATTTTATACTCCAGGTACAGCTAAAGGGGCTTTCCTGTATATAAAGGTAAAATAAGCAGTCAGGTGAAGAGAACAGCTCCTACATTCAGAAGAGGTGATATGTGCTTCTAAGAGGATTTCTAATGTTGAATCTTTATAGATTGGTTGGAATATACTGTACTGTAGTTAAGCAGATTAGCACCATCTGCTGTAGAAAATTTAGGCTACCCAGTGTTGATGCGTTATGTAAAGAAAGTAAATATTGTATATTTTTACTCATGTCAAAAGGGGTGGGGGGGCGTGCGCGCGCGCGCGTGTGTGTGTTTTTATATACATTACACACACACACACACACACACACACACACACACACATATATATATATATATATATATATATATATATATATATATATATATATATATGTGTATGTGTGTGTGTGTGTGTGTATATATATATATATATATATATATATATATATATATATATATATATATATATATATATATGTGTATATGTGTGTGTGTACCTTTTGACATGAGTAAATATATATTTACTTATGTAAAATATATTTTTAATTTCTATTTAACTTGTATGAATTCTTCAGGTTGGGGTGATTGATTTCTCCATGTACTTAAAAAACGACATTGATGACTACAGAAGTGAAGAACGGTAAGAACAGTTAATTCTTCTCAAAGATGGTGAAATTTATAGATTCTAGTTAATGTATTATAGTAAATTATGACCTGTAAAGCTGCACAATAATGGCAAAAATGGTCTTTGTGATTTTCTTTAGGAGAATTATTTGGCTAATCTGGGACCAAAGCAATTTTATTACATTATTTTTAGGGGTCAACACACACCTTTTTTATTTATTTTTTATTATTTTTTTTATATTATATAAAAATATATTTTCTTCTTCCCTCTGGGCTGTTACCAATTATTAACTAGAAAAGCACTTGGAGAGCACAGACCTCCACCAAGAATCCTTTAAAAATTTCCGGGATCCAGAAGGTGATCTGGATCACCACCAAAATTTAATGGATTGTTACTTGTGCCCAGTCACACCTCTGGCAAAAATTTCAGAGCAATCCGTTCATAGCTTTTTCCGTAATGTTGCTAACAGACAAACCGACAAACAAACAAACCAACGCTACCTAAAACATAACCTCCTTGGCGGAGGTAATAATCAAGGACACCAATAACTAATATTCATTTTCATTCACCATTACCGTATTTTCCGGACTATACGTCGCTCCGGAGTTTAAGTCGCATCAGCCAAAAAATGCATTATGAAGACGAAAAAAACATATATACGTCGCACCGGACTATAAGTCGCACTTTTTTGAAGGGTTATTCTATCCATAGAATCTGTGATTGTATCTGATAAGCGGCGCGTGGTTACTGCGCGACTGCATTGTTTACTTAATAAACGAACAGCTGAGCAGCGATAACGCGCCCTTTGCACTGTAAGTAGCCTAGTCTGATTATTTTAAATATCTACTACTATCTTTAATACTATCACTATCGTTATTACTAATAGTCTATATTATTATTATAACTAATATTAGTAGCCTATTACTGATGCATTAATCAGTTTGCTTTTAGAATATTTTTACCGGTAGGGCTTATTATCGCCCCATGGCTCTTTCATCTGTGTTATTAAAGCTGTAGTCATCATCGAGGAGTGTCATTCTTCATTTTTGTCGAATTTTATTTCATCAAATCAGAGGTCAAGTAGGCTATAGGTATGTCATCTCCAAAGACAGGTACGGTAGTAAAAACAACCATCTAGTGAAAAAAAAAACAACAACAACCGCTTTTAAATCCCCTACTTAAATCCTTAAAATGAGTCATTTAACTCATGTCTTGTGTGATCTGATCTCCAATGGTGAAATAAACCGGTTGTGATGAGTACAGTCTGTTATTTTAGAAGATAAATGTAATATATAATTTAATATATAGACTAATAAAAATTAATATTTTATAATATAATATCACGACATATTACTGTCTGTAACTGTTTGTCACTAAAGCGTTTTCTAAGATCATAATGTCTGATATTATTATTATTATTATTATTATTATTATTATTATTATTATTATTTTACACACACAATAAGCGCATGTGCGTAAAGTTGTAGTAAACCATCCCCCGCCTTTTTTTTTTTTTTGAGTCGCCGGACCCACCCACCTCCTGCGTTCTGGGACCTCCCACTTCACAAATTAAGCACTGCCTAAAATCACTACATAACTTATTTAAATAACTATAGGCCTATCATTAATAATAAAACACAGGTCAATCAAGTTTATCAAGCTGATGATTTCACTCCAAATCAGCAAATCCATTGAATTCCTCATCCTCGGTGTCGCTTCTGAACAACTCTGCCTCCAGCGGCAGATGAAGCGCCGTTTCCTCTTCTTCTGCGTGGCTGTCGTCAGACTCAGCATCAGCTCCAGTTATTCCGCGGTGAGAAAAAAAAAAAAAAAACATATATACGTCGCACTGGAGTATAAGTCGCATGGCCAGCCGAACCATGAAAAAAAGTGCGACTTATAGTCCGAAAAATACGGTAATTACTTCGCCCAGGATGGAGTCCACCAGGGGGCGAGGTATTGTTTTCGCTCGGGTTTGTCTGGGTTTTTTTTTTTGTTGTTAATGATGTTATGGGAAAACGGCTGGACCAATCTTCATGAAACTTTCGGATAGATGGGCATTGGTCTCAAATAGAACCTCCAAAATTTTGGGGGTCATTCAGTCAAGGTCAAGGTTTTTGTGGCTACTGCATCATATAGAAACGGTAGCCACTATGTCATCGTGCTGTAAGAGTGTAACAATCGTGCAGTACAGTGCGTTCTGATTGGCCGAGAGCAGCAGAGAATCAGAACCATGTTTATTGGCCAAGTATGTTCACACACAAGGTCAAAATCAAGGTCACCAAAAAAGTCAAAATAGTTTTTTTCGCAATATCTTCCTTCATATTCATCATAAGTGCTACCGGGCAAGGTTTGTTTTGCCTGGCCACACTTGTTTGATTTGGTTTGTAGCTTGAAAATGTACAAGAATTCAGTTCTTACTCACAACTTGCATTAAATGAACATTTATTTAAAAAAAGTAACTGCGAAAAGTATATTGATAAGTCGTTACCTCAAGGTGTGTGTGTGTGTGTGTGTGTGTGTGTGTGTGTGAGTAAGTGAAATTATAAAATTATATGACTGAGTGAGTGCATTGTGCCAACTGTGTTGTTCAACCTTGACATTTTCTGGACGCGAATGCAAGTGCTGCTTCATTCCTGCGATTCTCACGAACACTGAAAAGCATGTTTGATTTGGATTTACTCAACATGTGGTCCACATTTCTGCTAATTCAATATCACTATGGGCGGGACATGGAGACAGACTGCAGAAGTGTTGGTTGGTTGTATTCAATACGTCCTCTGCATTTCAAGCAATCCAGTAATGCTGTGGGTGGAACACTGGGCCAGACTAGAGAAGTGTGTAGTTAGTTGTTTGTTTGCTTTTAAATTTATTTTAATAGTGTGTCAGATATGTGCATCTCATCTCATTATCTCTAGCCGCTTTATCCTTCTACAGGGTTGCAGGCAAGCTGGAGCCTATCCCAGCTGACTACGGGCGAAAGGCGGGGTACACCCTGGACAAGTCGCCAGGTCATCACAGGGCTGACACATAGACACAGACAACCATTCACACTCACATTCACACCTACGGTCAATTTAGAGTTACCGGTTAACCTAACCTGCATGTCTTTGGACTGTGGGGGAAACCGGAGCACCCGGAGGAAACCCACGGGGAGAACATGCAAACTCCGCACAGAAAGGTCCTCGCCGGCCCCGGGGCTCGAACCCAGGACCTTCTTGCTGTGAGGCAACAGCGCTAACCACTACACCACCGTGCCGCCTAGATATGTGCATATATATCAAAAATAAGCTTTTATCGGCAAAGAAACAAGTTTAAGTGCCAATTCCAATAAACAGAAAAATGCTTCGGTTATCATTCGACTCCTAATCATTTTACATCACCAGAAACCAGGTCGTTTTTTTTTTTTTTAATTATATTGTATGTTATAAGCCTATAGTCTTTTATTCTGATGAAGTCTGTAAGTTTGTATTCAAGCTTGTATTTAAATGTAGAAATCTTTAAATTAAATTGAACTTGGTCATATTGAGTGTATCCTTTAAATATTCTGTAAAATTGCAATTATAAAAAACAAATATAACTAACTACACATTGTACACACGTCTTCATACATAAGCAGAGTATGCACTCACACAGTGAAATGCACCCTTGAGAACTTGTGATTTAATGCACCAATATAATCTAACGTTAGCCAGTTAGTTTGATTTGATTTGTGTGTATGATGTTCATGTCCAGTCTTCATTTTGTCCAGTGAGAAGAACCATAGAACCTCAGTTTATTCAAAGTGAAGTATTACATACAAATTACAAGACCTAGTAACAGTGTGCCGTATCATTTCTTCAATAGAAATGGTCAAATTGCTGCAATATTGGACCAGAAGAACTACGTTGAAGAACTAAACAGGCAGCTCAAGTAAGAATATGTTGTTCTCGAAGTTCAGCATGTAAGAGTTGTATGATAATATTCATTGATCATTTTTAAGGTCTTTTTAAAGCTGAAAGCAAACCCGTTCCCTACCCTAGTTCCACCGTTCAAGGTCTGCAGGGGCGTGTGGACTCGTTAGAGAAATCTAATTCCAAGCTCATTGAGGAGGTAGGAAAGTTTACAGTAACCGTGTTGTCACAATGTGAATTATGATATGATCTCAGCAGTTCTGTTTTTCTCCTGTAGTTGGCAATAGCAAAAAACAACATCATCAAACTACAAGAAGAGAACCACCAGCTAAGAAACGAGAATTCATTAATCATCATGAAGGCTCAGCGCCGCCTTGAGGTACCACATTGAGTGTGTTGTGTGTTTTTCTGCAGATTTAAAAAAAAGTTTTGTTCTTACTTTTAATTAGGTTAAATGAATGCAAAGCCAATTAAAGTTCAAATCCCAAAGTTGCTACAGCCATCTGTGGCCAGGAGCCCAAAAGAACCACACTGACTGACTGACCTCTGGGTAGAACGAATGGCATAATTGGACTCCCACGTTAGTTACAGTGATACTAGCCAGTCATGGGCATCTGTGAGCTCATGTGTGTAGAAGAGGGCAGATCGTGCTGTCTTCTAAGTGTTATACTACCCTCTGACGTACCGTAGCATGAGCAGCAGTTTGAAAAGATGTGGTGGCTTTCCGTGTCTCAGAGGAAAAATGTGTTGGCCTTCATCATCCCTGGTTGGTAGCTATGATAGGAGAGAAAGCTAGATGGGAATTGGCAAAATAACATAATTGGGAGAAAATTAGGGTAAAAAGTGAATAAGTAGCTTATGATGATGGTTATGAAATATGGCTTTTCATAATTTCTTGTGGTTTTAATGAAAATAGCCTGAGAGTAAATGTTGCTCTGTTGTGCACAGGTTACACAGGGGGATGTAAACTGTGAGCTGGACACCTATAAACAGTCCAGGCAGGGCCTGGATGAAATGTACAACGAGGCACGGAGGCAGCTTAAGGAGGAGTGTCAGCTCCGGCAGGTCTCTCTCCTCTCTCTCTCTCAATTTTTTTTTTAAAATGACCTTTAGTGGGTTCCCCTCCATCTCATTCTCATTATCTCTAGCTGCTTTATCCTGTTCTACAGGGTCGCAGGCAAGCTGGAGCCTATCCCAGCTGACTACAGGCGAAAGGCGGGGTACACCCTGGACAAGTCGCCAGGTCATCACAGGGCTGACACATAGACACAGACAACCATTCACACTCACATTCACACCTACGGTCAATTTAGAGTCACCAGTTAACCTAACCTGCATGTCTTTGGACTGTGGGGGAAACCGGAGCACCCGGAGGAAACCCACGCAGACACGGGGAGAACATGCAAACTCCTCACAGAAAGGCCCTCGCCGGCCACGGGGCTCAAACCCAGGACCTTCTTGTTGTGAGACAACAGTGCTAACCACTACACCACCTTTTTTTTTTTTTTAAAAGAATTTTTTGAAAATCACAATGTCATGACCTTAAACGCTTGATCGACTATGTATTCACTAATAGTTTACTTACACTTTGGCCATCAATTTTACAGTGTGTACTTAAAGGAACCATCCACTCTGAACGACTTAGATACACTGTAAATCTTTATATTTAACGTGATGTTTAGTGGCATCCAAGGTTTATTTTATCATGAAATACTCATCTCATCTCATTATCTGTAGCCACTTTATCCTGTTCTACAGGGTCGCAGGCAAGCTGGAGCCTATCCCAGCTGACTACGGGCGAAAGGCGGGGTACACCCTGGACAAGTCGCCAGGTCATCACAGGGCTGACACATAGACACAGACAACCATTCACACTCACATTCACACCTACGGTCAATTTAGAGTCACCAGTTAACCTAACCTGCATGTCTTTGGACTGTGGGGGAAACCGGAGCACCCGGAGGAAACCCACGCGGACACGGGGAGAACATGCAAACTCCTCACAGAAAGGCCCTCGCCGGCCACGGGGCTCAAACCCAGGACCTTCTTGTTGTGAGACGACGGTGCTAACCACTACACCACCTTTTTTTTTTTTTTAAAAGAATTTTTTGAAAATCACAATGTCATGACCTTAAACGCTTGATCGACTATGTATTCACTAATAGTTTACTTATACACTTTGGCCATCAATTTTACAGTGTGTACTTAAAGGAACCATCCACTCTGAACGACTTAGATACACTGTAAATCTTTATATTTAACGTGATGTTTAGTGGCATCCAAGGTTTATTTTATCATGAAATACTCATCTCATCTCATTATCTGTAGCCACTTTATCCTGTTCTACAGGGTCGCAGGCAAGCTGGAGCCTATCCCAGCTAACTACGGGCGAAAGGTGGGGTACACCCTGGACAAGTCGCCAGGTCATCACAGGGCTGACACATAGACACAGACAACCATTCACACTCACATTCACACCTACGGTCAATTTAGAGTCACCAGTTAACCTAACCTGCATGTCTTTGGACTGTGGGGGAAACCGGAGCACCCGGAGGAAACCCACGCGGACACGGGGAGAACATGCAAACTCCACACAGAAAGGCCCTCGCCGGCCACGGGGCTCAAACCCGGACCTTCTTGCTGTGAGGTGACGGCGCTAACCACTACACCACCGTGCCGCCCTCATAAAATACTGAGTTGACTATTTTAGTTTAAGCTTCATTCATCGACATGTTGGTCTATTTTTACTTTGGTTAATGCTTTCCTATATTACCCATAACTCCTTTTGGCTACCTGCTCACAGTGGTTCCAGTGGGATTGAGTCCTTTTTACACTAAAGAGAGTGATCCAGCATTGCTTTAGTCCTTTAGTCTGTCCAGCTCTCTCGCCTCCTCATCTGTTTGCTCTGCTCAATCACAAAGCTTCAGCTTTCATGCTAACACCACCCTCAACACTATTGTGTTTCACATTTCTTAGATAGCTAACTAGTTGAGCTGAGTTTCTACTGTAACTCAGCATAGCTGCATTGCATTCTGGGACTTTGAGTCCAGCATTTGCTGTCTCCCCTAATTCTACTTTGGATATCTCATCTATGTTATGTTGAATGTTGTTGGAAATGGTGAGTAAGAAAAGAAAGTGTTCGGGTTTCGAAGCTAACCAGACCATTATCACTTGAAATTTCAGTGATCTAAAAAAAAAAAAAAAAATTCTCCGATTAAACACCATTGTAACTGCCGTATCACTGTCTACCTGTAACGTCAGCATGACACACACCCACTAACTTTTCACAGGAATAATGAAATAACAGCACTAACCAACAAATTAGCACCAGAATCACTATTTCAGGGTGGACTATTCCTTTAAACTCCTTGTATTCAATTCTGTTTTAATATAACGAGTGAAACCACTGTATTCTAGGATGTGGAGAATGAACTGGTGGTACAGGTTAGCATGAAGCAGGAGATGGAACTGGCCATGAAGCTCTTGGAGAAGGACATCCATGAGAAGCAGGACACTTTGATTGGACTTCGGCAACAACTAGATGAGGTGAAAGCCATCAATGTGGAAATGTACCAGAAAATGCAGGTAACGTTGCAGCCATTTCTACTTCTAAAAATGAAAAGTTTACATTAAGACCACACAGTAAAAATAAAATAATCCTTTACTGTAATCGTCAGCAGACATCGGATGATGGCATGAAGCAGAAGAACGACATGATTGCACGACTGGAGGAGAAAACCAGTCAGATAACGGCTACGATGAAGCAGCTAGAGCAAAGGTGAGTGATGTTTAATATCGTACTGAATGACGTTTTGTATGGCATAATGCTAAATCATATTCCAGCGGTGCAAACAGCTTTGTTTGAGCAGTAGGATACTACAAATTAGTGCTGGGTGATTTTCACAAAACTAATCCAGTTAACGCAAATTAATGTCTCATCTCATCATCTCTAGCCACTTTATCCTGTTCTACAGGGTCGCAGGCAAGCTGGAGCCTATCCCAGCTGACTACGGGCGAAAGGCGGGGTACACCCTGGACAAGTCGCCAGGTCATCACAGGGCTGACACATAGACACAGACAACCATTCACACTCACATTCACACCTACGGTCAATTTAGAGTCACCAGTTAACCTAACCTGCATGTCTTTGGACTGTGGGGGAAACCGGAGCACCCGGAGGAAACCCACGCGGACACGGGGAGAACATGCAAACTCCGCATAGAAAGGCCCTTGCCGGCCACGGGGCTCGAACCCGGACCTTCTTGCTGTGAGGTGACAGCGCTAACCACTACACCACCGTGCCACCCGCAAATTAATGTTTTAATGCCATTTTCAGAACATTCTAATCAAGATTGTATGGAAACCAAGCCTGGGAAATCCCATGCTGCTTTGCACAATCGTTCCGATCTGAAAAGACAGCATGGAAACTATGGTCTAAAGGCTCGCCTGAGTTAGGGAGCCAATCAGAGAGTGGGGAGGGGTGGAAAGACGGTGACACGTACTACTCGACAAACGGAAGCTTGTAGTTTATTTGGGACTGTTTACGGATTACATTTAACATGGCGGCGAGCGATACGAACCAAACTTTCGATCAAGCTTTGTCTTGCACAAACGGCAGTAATCGTTCGGTGCCATTGTTTTCCTATTTTTGTTTTGCCTTCTCTTTCCTTCTCTTCTTTGCCTCTTCGTCGCTCTAACTACGTCACCGGGTACAACTGCCATGATTGGCCATGGGCTACGTATACGCCAAATGATAGACATTCTCAACGTCCAATAAACGGCCGTTGACAATCGTAAACCACACCTCCCCTACGAGAAATTCAATAGGCGGATTCCAGACCATATTTTACTTGTGATATGGTCTGGTGTTAACCAGACTAATGGAAACCTGTGCAAACATTTAATTTTTTTAAATGTAAAATAATCTATAAATGCTATTCAAAAATTTAAGCCAATAAGAAGCAAAAGCACAGCCTTCTAAACCTGATCAACACATCCTGTGATACTCAAACACTGCACACATGTAGACAAAATGCCCCCACCGAGATAAAGAAGCACATCACTGAGGATTGTGTTCATAGCAAAGAAAAGTGGAAATGAACAAGTTTATGTGGAATACTTAAATAATATTGGCTGGCATTGAGCGGTATATCAGATGTATTCCATTCAGCTACCATGATACTGAACGAGTTGAAGATGAGTTCAATATCATGCTAGCTGAATGGAATATATCTGATATACCATGAAAAATGCCAGCTATTATTATTATTATTATTATTATTATTCACTTTCCGTTTGAACTTTTTGTTCAACGCGTCTTTCTCTGTCAGTTCTCTCAAAATCTTTTGCATTTAACGAAGCAAACCTGGTAGCCATTTGTTTATAAATTGTCAGTCTCTCGCTAGCGCGGAAGTTTTACGTCTCCGACGTGTGACATGTTGTCTTGACAACCATGCAGTATCATAAACCATATGCAACACTCATTCTCCATTGGGTAGAGTGATGTAATACACGTCAGATAAGCGATATGCTAACAATATTGCATGCTATCAAACCAAATGAATGGAACTCGTTAGAAGGGAATAGAATGCATGTTTTTATTCCATTGAAAAAATGTTGTGTGTGTATATATAATGTATAATGCTGGATTCAACTTCTCTTGTAAGTGGGAATTCGCCAGTCGGAATGACACAATTTTTAACCTCACCAAGAGGAGAAAATGGACACCTCCTCCATGTCCATCTTTTGTTAGCAACAAGCTAGCCTGCTAACTGTGGTGATGTCGTATATTTTCCTCCTCAAACAGTGATCTGTATAGTCAGTGTTTATAGATTTTAAAAAGATTTAACATCTGTATGTTGATTGATCTAAAGCAAATACTCGTGTGTGTATACAGCATAACTCATTTAAAGATGAGAAGTGCTGCTGTGGTTACTCCTTCAGTCTACCCCAAGGTGACGAGTAGGAATTTCAAGTTGACAAGTGTTTTTGGCTTGTACTCGTCAGAGGTTGGGAATTACACATTGTCACCTCCGGTTGAACGCAGCATTAGCTGGCACATTTCCTAGTGTTGTTCCATATGACAAGAAGAGGAAATAAATAAATATATGTTGTTTACCAGCTGGGAGGTCCGTATTGTGAAATACCGTGACCGAGGTCTTGAAAGTACTGAGCGAGGCTCTCTGGGCTGAGGTCAGTATTCAAGGCTGAGGTCACGGTATTTCACCATACGGACTGACCTAAAGCTGGTAAATAATATATTTATTTTTTTCTTTACCAAATTCTAACAAAACGAGAGCGCCCGAAAGGGAAAAGCGAGACGCCATTTTGAATCCTCATTCACGGCTGTAATGCAAATTGCTTTCCCCTCAGTATACAAGCGCACTTCCATGGCAGGAAAAAAAAAAACTACATTTTGCCACCCATGTAGTCCCCTATTTATACAAATAGGAGTCATTCAGGATTCAGCCATGTTTTTGTTCGGCGTTAGCAAGTTAGAGGTTTTTAGCTTTCTCCTGAAATGTTTTCTTTTATTTCTTCTTCCTCAGGGTAGTAAAACTCGCTTTCGCTGTGAAGACTGTCGTTATCGCTATCCATGCTGTAAAATTAATGCTATTCTCCTGAGAAATGCTGGCAAAAATTTATAAGATTTTTGATAATCTTATAAATAAATCTTATTAAAAAAAGATAAATGTTGACAAAAAATGCTACTATGTTTGTTGTTGTGAACGAGCGAGTCACCAGAGGTCCGTAACTGGGGTCCGTACCGTAGGGTACGGACCCGCTCGCCAGCCAATCAGAGCGCAGGATTTGGACCGCGAAAAAAATAATTGAGGTTATGGTATTTCATATCGTGAAAGACAGGGCTGCTTTACTCTGTCGAGAAAGAAGGGTTCACTAAGTCAATAGGAGCGTCATCTATAGCAAATAGTGTCAATAAGGGTTCTTTGAAATCTTCATTTAAATATCCTTTATTTAAAAGGAACCATTGTTTGCACAAGTTGCTGTAGATGGCGCTGTTACTATTTTTGCACGTCTATGTTTTTCCAAGGTCATTCTAATAAGGTCCCCCCCCATCAGTTTTCAAACACATTATGGAAGAACTAAAAGAAAATGTCATCGAGAATCATTCATAAATTAGAAAGAAATCACCCAGCCCTACTACTATTACAGTACAAGAGGAATACAGGAAAATGTCACTGTTTTTAGTCATGAGACTCTTGTTTAAAAAAAATAATAGTGCACCTCTGGATGTGTGTGTGTGTGTGTGTGTGTGTGTGTGTGTGTGTGTGTGTGTGTATGCTTGTTAGGCTGATGTTGACTAAGGTCAGCGTAAGTCTAACTGCACCTGATTTAAAGACGCTCCAGCATTTCTTCTCTGCCAGACTGGCATGCACATTGTTTCTGCATGTTGTCTTTTTCATATTAGTGCTGAAGTTCCTTCTTCCATGTGGCCACTCATGCGTTAGTGTTTTTTGTGTTGTTTGTGTGGCATGATGCTGTCAGAGCAGAAATGTCTCTGTCCACACACACATACACGTGCGTGCACACACACACACACCATCTTTCCCTTTTCTTCATTGATTTACCGCCATCTTGGTTGTGCTTATTTAAAGAGTGCATTGCTAAACAACTTTTTAAAGCTTTTGGATAACATGGAAAAATCACTGATGTTTACATCCTCTTTCCCTTTTTGTTCTTCCCCTTTTCTATTCTTTTCTGTTCTTTCTCCTCATCCACTACCCTATTTTAACACCACCATTTTACGCCAATTTTTGTTCTCTCTCTCTCCTCATTATATCCAAAAAACTCTTCCTGTATTAAACAAACTAGTGATAAAGATCTGCTCAGCCAGACCCGAACTCTTGCCATGTCATTTGTAAAATGCGCCAGTACAGATACAGAACATCAGTACAAGCTTGTTAAAGATATTTCTTTCTGAACTTAAGATAAATTTACTCTCTTTTCCTGTAACAAAACATGTTTGGCAGTATAAATATTGTGAAAGTAACAGGTTTTACTTCCCTCTAGTGACATTTATTAGATTTTGTTTAATGGATATCGTTTTTTCCACTTGTTTAATTAATGATTTTCATCAAAGTTCTTTCTCGTGACAGTGTAACATGGCAAGTGTACCAATGTACAATTTTAAGGCTATGATTAATCTTGTCTTTTATCCAGATCATCAATAAATTTGACATTTTAAAATAATCCTAAAGATTTACTTGGTGAATTATTTGATGTATATTTTCCTAATGCGAATCTCAAATATCCAGCTGCTTCAGTGAATATAAAACAAACCTGATGCACGTACATTTTAATTTACCCATTTCAATTGAGGGTTTTTTATATATATATTTTAAAATTATTTTATTTTTTTAAACCTTTTCATCTGGCTTTTGGCATATTTGTTGGTAGTCTATCATGCGGTAGCTTGCTTGTTGAGTTTTAGCCCCATTTTCTTATTATTTGTTCCATCCCATTCCCCACCCCACCCCACCCCCCTTTACCCCTGTGATCGGAGCCTCAGTTTTACCCAGTTGGTTTGAATTACACCAGATTGCAGGAAGCGGAGAGGGAGCGACTCGACACTGAGGACGGAGTGCGCAGATTCAAGCAGGACTTTGCCAACAAAGCAGACAGCCTCCAAAAGCAGATCGCCCAGAGAGAGAAGCAGATGTAAGTTGTTCTTATTGTTTTAAAACTTTTTTTTTTAAATTAATTAAAGCCATTTCTTTCTTAATCTGGGCAGTGTGTGGTTCTAATGACGCAGTGAAATGTATTAATCTTAACTAGTAGTAACAGGTCAAGGCAAATGATGTTCTGATGAAGCCTGTCAGAGGAGTTGACTTACACCTAAACATTTAAAATATGAGTAATCTCTTAATATACATATGCGGTTTTATTTGAAATGTCCCTGTTTTCTGTAGGTTGCAGCTGGAAACGGACCTGAAAATCGAAAGAGAGTGGAGACAAACTCTACAGAACGACCTGGAAAGAGAGCAAGAGACCACCACCCAACTGAAGGCTGAAGCGCAGCGTATTAACGTGCTCAAAAATGTAAATATAAATGCTTTCTCTGTAACGTCACCGTGTTGAACAGAAATACAGACGATACATTTAATTTTTATCCCCCGCTGGCCGAAAGGCCTGCAGGGGGATTATGTCATGGTAATGTCCGTATATCCGTCCGTCCCAGGAAGGGTGCTTACCTTCTGAAATCAACTCCTCTCACAATTTTTGGAGAAATTTCACGAAACTTGGCAGGATTCTTTGTTGTATGTCGGTAATACGCATACTGTAATTTCGTTCAATTCGGTTGCATTTTACCAGCGTTACAGCCCTTGATTAACAAAATTTATAATTTGACAATTTGAGTGTGTTTTTCCTTCTGAAATCAACTCTTCTCACAATTTTTGGACGAATTTCATGGAATTTGGTAAAAGGCATTGTTATATGTCGGTAGTACGCATATTGATATTTTGTTCAATTCGGTAGTATTTTACCGGAGTTGTGGCCCTTGATTTAATAACCTTGTACTTTCACAATTTCATGAAGGTGTGCTCGCCTTCTGACATCAACTCCTCTCACAATTTGTGGATGAATTTCACGAAACTTGGCAAAAGGCCTTGTTATATTACGGTAATGTGCATATTGTGATTTAATTTTGTTTGTGAAAATTTTACCAGAGTTTTGGCCCTTGATTAAATAACTTGTGCTTTGACAATTTCATGAGAGTGTACGTTCTTCTGAAATCAACTCCTCTCACAAATTGTGGAAGAATTTCACCAAACTTGGCAAAAGGCTTTGTTATATGACAGTTATACGCATATTGAAATTTTGTTTAATTTGGGCAAATTTTACCAGAGTTATTCCCTTGATTATTAACAAACTTGTACTTTGGTAATTTCATCAAGGTGTGGTTGCTTTCTGAAATCAACTTCCCTCACAATTTTTCTTATCCCCCGTTGGCCGAAAGGCCTGAAGGGGGATTATGTCGTGGTGATGTCTGTCTGTCTATCCCGGGAAGGGTACTCTCCTTCTGAAATCAACTCCTCTCACAATTTTTGGAGGAAAACTTGCCAGGATTCTTTGTTATATGTTATATGGATATTGCGATTTTGTTCAATTCAGTCACATTTTACGAAAGTTATGGCATAGTTGCCAGCGGGGGATATTGTGCCATCAGAGCACTCTTGTTAAGTTTAAAACACACACAGATGAATGGCAAATATTGATAAAATGAGTGGATGTACATAAGTACAGATGTGGGCACATTTTGCTGGAATGGTTTAGATCCACTTGTTTCCTTTTGAGGGAAGAATTGCTGCAAATAAATTGACAAGCGAAAAGGACAAGGACAAACCATTCTCTGAGGCTGTACTGGATGGAAGAATATTATTATTCCCATAACTGGTTTTGATGATTGTGGAGAGTGTGGTCATCACTCTGAAATCTCCCATAGGTGGTCAACTGGTGACTGAAGGCCATAGCATATGATTTTCATCTTCATCAAACCATTCAGTGAGCCGTCCTGCCCTGTAGATGTGGGCGGAGTCATTGTGGAAGAGACCACCCCCATCAGGATACAAATGTTTAATTACAGGCAGAACAGTTTGTGACTTTTCCCTCTTATGGACCATGTCAAAATTGCCACAGTTATAAAAGTACCACAGTTTTTACATGTACAGTGATGCTTGAAAGTTTGTGAACCCTTTAGAATTGTCTATATTTCTGCATAAATATGACCTAAAACAACAACAGATTTTCACACAAGTCCTAAAAGTAGATAAAGAGAACCCAGTTAAACAAATGAGACAAAAATATTATACTTGGTCATTTATTTATTGAGGAAAATGATCCAATATTACATATTTGTGAGTGGCAAAAGTATGTGACCTTTTTCTTTCAGTATCTGGTGTGACCCCCTTGTGCAGCAATAACTGCAACTAAACGTTTCCAGTAACTGTTGATCAGTCCTGCACACCGGCTTGGAGGAATTTTAGCCCATTCCTCTGTACAGAACAGCTTCAACTCTAGGATGTTGGTGGGTTTCCTCACATGAACTGCTCGCTTCAGGTCCTTCCACAACATTTCCATTGGATTAAGGTCAGGACTTTGACTTGGCCATTCCAAAACATTAACTTTCTTTTTCTTTAACCATTCTTTGGTAGAACGACTTGTGTGCTTAGGGTCGTTGTCTTGGTGCATAACCCACCTTCTCTTGAGATTCAGTTCATGGACAGATGTCCTGACGTTTTCCTTTAGAATTCGCTGGTATAATTCAGAATTCATTGTTCCATCAATGATGACAAGCCGTCCTGGCCCAGATGCAGCAAAACAGGCTCAAACCATGATACTACCACCACCATGTTTCACAGATGGGATAAGGTTCTTATGCTGGAATGCAGTGTTTTCCTTTCTCCAAACATAATGCTTCTCATTTAAACCAAAAAGTTCTATTTTGGTCTCATCCGTCCACAAAACATTTTTCCAATAGCCTTCTGGCTTGTCCACGTGATCTTTAGCAAACTGCAGATGAGCAGCAATGTTCTTTTTGGAGAGCAGTGGCTTTCTCCTTGCAACCCTGCCATGCACACCATTGTTGTTCAGTGTTCTCCTGATGGTGGACTCATGAACATTAACATTAGCTAATGTGAGAGAGGCCTTCAGTTGCTTAGAAGTTACCCTGGGGTCCTTTGTGACCTTGCTCTTGGAGTGATCTTTGTTGGTCAACCACTCCTGGGGAGGGTAACAATGGTCTTGAATTTCCTCCATTTGTACACAATCTGTCTGACTGTGGATTGGTGGAGTCCAAACTCTTTCGAGATGGTTTTGTAACCTTTTCCAGCCTGATGAGCATCAACACTCCCCCCCAGGTCCCCAGAAATCTTCGTTCGTGCCATGATACACTTCCACAAACATGTATTATGAAGATCAGACTTTGATAGATCCCTGTTCTTTAGATAAAACAGGGTGCCCACTCACACCTGATTTTCAATCAATGGGATGACAAACACCGGACTCTAATTTCACCTTCAAATTAACTGCTAATCCTAGAGGTTCACATACTTTTGCCACTCACAGATATGTAATATTGGTTCATTTTCCTCAATAAATAAATGACCAAGTATAATATTTTTGTCTCATTTGTATAACTGGGTTCTCTTTATCTACTTTTAGGACTTGTGTGAAAATCTGATGTTTTAGGTCATATTTATTCAGAAATATAGAAAAATCTAAAGGGTTCACAAACTTTCAAGCACTACTGTATGTAGTATGCATTAATATGAACAGTATTACTTTTGTGAAGAATATTTTATGCTCATAACTCTGTTTATGAAACCATGTCTCATGCTGATGCTAATGGAGTGTAAATTATTATGCTGTTTTAGGAGTTTCACAGATTGCAGGATGAGAACACACAGCTGAAGGGGATTTGTGAAGAGCAAGAAAAGGCACTAGAAGAGCTGGGCTGCAAACTTAGCGAGTGAGTTCCCATAATCACATTATTTAAAACTGGATTTACTGTTTACACTTCAGCTTTGTTGTGTTCACAAGAGAAAATCCCCGTAATCCATATTGCATATCCTATTTTGTTTCATGTTAGGTCAAAACTGAAAATTGAGGACATAAAGGAGGCCAATAAAGCACTTCAGGTATGTGCTTCAACAAATATTTTGACTTTTCTGATCGAATTCAGTATGATTTGATTGATTATGAAGCACAAGCTTTAACTTTAACTCGTGATGCACCGATCTGATACTGAGAATAGGAACTGAAGCTGATATCAGCCTGAAACTCTGGACTGACATCGGAGCACATTCACATATTTTCCAGTTTGACACATTTCATGCCCTAAAGGTGATGACTAACATGATCTAGATCAGTGTACATAAGACAAAAATTGTTTTAGCACTAGAACGTCCAAGATGGACGTCATCTTTGTTCACAAGAACGTCACGTAAAATGTGTCACTCCCATGTCAACTGATCCCTGGCTTTTTCTATATTTAGTTAATATTATGTGCTCAGGATTATGAAGAATATTATGTTATTAGGGCATTTTAAGTTCTGAGTATTTCTACCTCATCAGTGGAGGTCATTTTGTCTGTCCAAATTATAATGTACGAGGGTACTTCAAAAAGTTCTCGGCCTCAACCAGAAAATGTCACAGGCGAAAGATTGTTCTTGCATCATTTTTCTACATGGTCTCCTTTAACTTGGTCCACCGATGTTTAAGCTTCACAATCCCCTTGTGGAAGAAGGTCACATCTTGATCCTTCTCAACAGCATGGATGACTTCATAATCATTCTGAAAATGGCGACCATGCAAGTGGGATTTGAGTTTGGGAAACATAGAAATCAGATGGTACCAGGTCGGGTGAGTAAGGTGCATGGGGCAGCAGTTCAAAGCCACATTTGGCTGCTTCTGCCACTGCCACCTGTGCTGTATGAGCGGGCGCGTTATCCTGGAGCAACAAACACGCCAGCTCGAAGCTTTCCTCTCCTTTTTTTTTTTCTTTGATTGCTTCTTTCATTTGAGTTTTTGTGGATGGTGATGCAAGGCTTTATAGTATACAGTTACAGTATACCCTAAAATAGGAGTTACGCCCCTTGTTTCTGGGTGAGGCTGAGAACTTTTTTGAAGTACCCTCATATGCTTCATTTTGTCTCAATAACTATCCTCCATTTTACCCACTATACAATGAGATGCATGTTTTCTTGGAATATGTTAGTTACATTTTGTTTCTGCCAAGTAATGTTTTTGCCTTATTTTGTATACCCAAGATCATTTAAGGCAGACCATATAACAACTTTACCAAATGTATGTAATATGTTGTCTGTCGGCGGCACGGTGGTGTAGTGGTTAGCGCTGTCGCCTCACAGCAAGAAGGTCCTGGGTTCGAGCCCAGCGGCCAGCGAGGGCCTTTCTGTGTGGAGTTTGCATGTTCTCCCCGTGTCCATGTGGGTTTTGTCCGGGTGCTCCGGTTTCCCCCACAGTCCAAAGACATGCAGGTTAGGCTAATTGGTAGCTCTAAATTGACCGTAGGTGTGAGTGTGAATGGTTGTCTCTGTATCAGCCTTGCAATAACCTGGCGACTTGTGTACCCCACCTCTCGCCCATAGTCAGCTGGGATAGGCTCCAGCTTACCTGCGACCCTGTAGAACAGGATAAGCGGCTACAGATGATGGATGTTGTCTGTCTAGTGTGCTGGATATACAGGGTGTCTGAAAAGTCAGGAACCAAGGAGTGTACCAAGAAGCACTAAATCCACCCTTTCATCCACTATTAATAAATACAAACTTGTGTATATGTACTTTAACTCCCATTGGTTTCTGACTTTTTGGACACATCAGTAACACGTACAGTAGATTAATCAATAAATAATGATCAAGACACAATGTGTCACACTGATGACAATTAAATATTACCATAATTTACAGTTTACATAATACAGAATAAGTTTTAAAATATAATTTAAATTAAGTATACAACCAGGTGCATAAGTATTTGGACAGTTTTAGTTTTGCCTCTGTATACCACCATACCTGACTTGAAATTAATAATTCAATATTCAGGTGATTTGAAGTGTAGACATTCGGCTTTAATTCAAAGGGCTTAATAAAAATATTCCATTACAATTTAGGAATTATAGCCATTTTTTTACATAATCCCTTCATTTTCACAGGCTCAAAAGTAATTGGACAAATTATAAGTATAAGCATCGTTTTTGTAGCCACTATGTCATCGTGTTGTAAGAATGAGTGTAACAATAAGCGCACTGCACATGCGCATATAGGTGTTCCTATTAAAATGGCCGGTGAGTGTATACAATTCAGTTCACCATTCAAAATAAATGGATTAGACTAAAGAAATCGCTTTCAGACATGTTTATGCTTATTACCAAGGGAAAGTGCATTCCTATTTTAAAACCTACTCCAGGTTGTCCCCCTTTCCTCGCCGCCTTCAGCCAGTGGTCCCATGTGTGATGTAGATGTGACACACTTCTGAGTTGTTACAGGAAGTTGTCGAAAAGAGTATTGAGACCACTAAGCTCTAGCGCCGGGCCTTTTCCGGGAAATAAGAGTTTCGGTCATGGTGACGGCGTGTGTATGCCAGCCTCGGTTCGGAGGTTTCGGTTTCGAAAACTGTAAGAGGTAAGAGTAAAATAATATAAAGTACAGACACTTGGTATATTTTACTTCTGTGGTTTTATTTATTTATTATTGTTCATTTTTAGATTACGCTTCATTTTTGTGGCTACTGCCTTATAGAGTAAATATATGTACTATATTTACTGTATGGACATGGTATCAGAAAACAATTTTATTTATAAGCAGTAGCCACATGTACCCATAGGGTACCTATTTTAATACTTGGATGCAAATAATTTGCGTGACCGCCTGAAGTCTGGAACCCATGGATATCACCAAATGCTGAGCTTCCTCCCTTGAGATGATTTGCCAGGTGTTTGCTGCACCAGCCTTCAGCTGCTGCTTGTTTGTGTCTTTCTGCCTTCAGTATTTTCTTCAGTGAGTGAAAAGCATGCTCAATTTGGTTGACTGACTCGGCTGTTTAAGAGCATTGCATTGTTTTGCCTGAACTCTTTACCCCTTAATGACGACATATGATGACCCCGTGTATATCCCATAATGACGACATATGACGCCTTGTCTAAAACCTTGTCAAAACCTTGTCTTTAGACTTTTTCTTGTAAAGATATTCTAAGGTTGAACAGTATATACATGTACAAGGGTGGCTGTAGCAACTGCTTTAAGGGGTAAAGAGTTAAGAAGCTCCTGAGTTGCTTTCATGGTATCTTTTGGGCTATTATCCATCTGTACTCTGAAGTGCTGTCCTATCAGTTGAGCAGCATTGGATTGAGCCTGAGCAGAAAGTGTACAGCTCGAGATACTTTCAGAATTCATCCTGCTACTTCTATCAGCAGGCACACTACCATTAAACACCAGTGACCTGGTTCCATTGGCAGCCATACATGCCCATGTCCTCCATGTTTGATAGATGATGTGGTATGCTTTGGATCATAAGTCCTTCCTTTCCTTCTCCAACACCCCCCCTCCCCCCAAACATTCTGGTACAGGTTAATCTTTGTTTAATCTATCCAAAGAATCTTGTTTCAGAAATGAACAGGCTTTCTAGCAAAGTCTAATCTGGCCTTTCTGTTCTTGAGGGTTACCAGTAGTTTGCATCTTGAGGTAAACCCTCCTATATTTACCTTCATCAAAACATCATGATTGACGATCATTGTCTACAATGGTAGGCCTACATCCTCGAGAGTTCTTGATTTGACAAGATGATGTGAAGGGATTTTTCTTCACCGAGAGAGAATTCTACGATTGTCCACTTTTAGTTGTCTTCTGTGGTCTTCAGGTCTTTTGGTGTTACTCAGCTCATCAGTGCATTCCTTGTTTTTAATAATGTACCAAATTGTTGATCTTGCCATTCCTAAAGTTTCTGATATCTCTCTGATAGGTCTGGGGTGTGGAGGGCTTTTTTGTGTTTGTTTGTTTTTGAGAACCTCCTTCAATTGCATTAACACCTCTTTTGGACCACATATTGAGAGCTCCCATGAACAACTACCAAATACAAATTCAACACTTAGGGTGTATTCAGACCAGGATAGTTCGATAGTTCACTTGCTTTGGTCCGAACCAAATGTTTTTTTGTTTTTTTTTCATTTTGGTGCGGTTCGCTTTCACACTGTACATTTTAGTAAGCGGACCAAAATCTGTCAACAAAGCCACGCGCCCTGAGGTCGTTCAGCTATTGGTCAGAGACGACACACGCACAAAGCGTTAAGTTCAAAAGTAGTCACGGAGGATAGCGCTGATGAGCGCACATCATGATGTGACAGTTCTGGCTCTTCACGCAATAGATGAATTTCTTTTTTGCGTCGCTAGTACCGCCACTTTTTGAAAGAATGTCCCTGATTTTAATGTAGGTCTGACGGAGTTTCTTCACTTTTAGCCGACATTGTTCTGGGGAGCGCGTGAACCCCTTCTTCATTTTCTCACTGAATACAGCAAACACGTCTGCATTTTTGTGTGTTCTCTCCAAAAGCTCAGATATGTGGACATCTGCCCATATATCCACAAGGGTACGCGTTTCTTCCTCTGCCCACGTTTGCCCTCTACTCATTTTTTGTACTCTGTAGTCTAGCCTACCACTGGTCTGAATGACTGAATGACTCTTGTAAGGTTCCCTTGACAACCGAAACAGTGTTTGCACTTTGCAGTGGAGTGTCAAGACTCTGTTTCCCATAATGCTCGACAAACGACGGAAGCTCCCGAGGTACAAAAAAGCAAAACTGTCGGATTAGGTCCGGTCTGCTTTCACACCTCCAAAAGGTCCGCACCAGGGTTCCTTTGGTCCGGACCGAGTCCGACCTTGCAGCTCGGTCTCAGTCCGCTTGTTTGGTCCGGACCAGAGTTCGGTGGTTTGTATTCAGACCAACCCAAAAGGTCCGGACCAAGGGAAATTTGGTTCGTTTGGTCCGGACCAAACAACGTAGGTGTGAATACGCCCTTAGAATCAACTCCAGACTTTTTATCTCCTTAATTTGTCATGGGGGGAAAAAAGAGAAAAATGTAGGAACTATGTAAAAATGGCTAATTCCTAAATGGTTAATATTTTTGTTTAAACATCTTGAATTAAAGCTGAAAGTCTACACTTCAGTAACGTCTTGACTTGTTTCATTTCAAATCCATTTTGGTGGTGGTGCAAGGGCAAGATTTTTGACAATTGTGTCGCTGTGCGAATACTTATGAACCTGACTATAAATATGCATGCATGTTTCAAATGTTCATTAGTATCATTAGTCAATGCCCAGAGCCCTGATATCAGAAAATATTGAAAATGGGATTGATGCACTACTAATTATAGCTGTAATTAATGCAGATTGGCTATATTATATGCTGGTTGTAATTTTAGGGTGGGCAGGTATGGCTTAAGGATAAAGATGCCACACACTGCAAACTTTGTGAGAAAGAGTTCTCCATCTCCAGGAGAAAGGTCAGAGCCACAAACCACAACTCACCTGCTCTTTTTACTCTATGTTCTCTTCACATTCTGAAAAAAATGTGTTGTACTCTGAAAATAAAAGACTTCCTAAAAATGATTTTAATAAAATGTATTTTAAAATTGTAGTGAACTTTGAAGAGTGACTAATGTATTCATACATTATTTTGCAACTTTGGTCTGTTTATTGCTCTAAGAATTAAATTACTTTTAAGGTGTCAGTTTTAGTAAATGATCTTGGACACACATTTTCCATCATACTTTAAAGGTTTTGACTGCAAAGTTGAATTCTGGGCAAAATGTTCTATTTCTATAGCTGTTGGAGTTTTGAAATGTTGCAATGCTGCACACAGCGTGTATCCTATGCGTCACTGTTTTGCCAAGATAAAATGCATCCCGCATTTTACGATTCTGAAAATTGCCGAAGCAAGTGAGCAGCAATATCACATGACCACAGTGGGGCGTGTTTGACCTACTTTTAACCCAAACAAGTCGGCATGGGCAAACACGGTGGACTCCTCTCCCACCGGCTAAAAGCCAGCGAAAAAGAAAAGGAAAGCAGGCCTAGTGAGTGCAACTGCAAAACGGAGCAGGGTTAAATGACGCCATTTTTCTGGCCAGATAACTAAATCATTCGAGATAGCGCTTAGCTTGTACATTTGTACAAGGGAGGTGTATTGCTCGCATGAAAAATGACTTACACTTGCGGTTTTTTTAGGTTGTTCAAGTTGATCAAACCGTGAAACTGATAAGTTTCTTCAGGGTTTCCCGTGAACTACTAAAAAAAAAGGGTGAACGAACACAGGATTTCACAAAAAGACATCGAGAAAGGTGGCTTTTGAACCTCTCACTGAAATTGAAGGGAGCTGAGTCGAAGCCCGCTCGAGTTTGCAGTGATCACTTGGTGAAAGGTTTGTATGTCCGTCTCAGCTATGTCCTTAGTGTTTTCTAAGTATTTTTCTTGCTGTGTGTCATTTTACGGAATTTTTTTTTTTTTTTTGTCGCAAAGCGCTGAAGTCCCCAGCTGTTTCTTTGTTTACTCCTCACAAAGTCCATATGCATGAGGGTCGTGACAAAATTCTTACCCAGCCATACAGTTACAATGCGCCGTGACCACTTCTCCGTCTTGTTTAACTAAGATCCAGGTCTTTAAAGGGGTTTCTGATGATCTTTGTGAATGATTTACCTGAAAGATGAGAGCCAACACAAGTGAGAATCAAGCCAACTGTTATTTCTTTACACTTCAACTTGCAGCGCTTCGTTGTAAAGGCACGAACGAAAAGCTTAAAAAAAAAAATTCACGGGCAAAACCAATACAGGATTCATTCGGCAGCGACTTGATACCGAGGTCCTTCACCCAGCCACCTACAAAAAAGTTGTAAGCCTCCATACTCTTCCACGCTTTCATCTGTTTTGCGGTGTAGAAGGACGTCTGCAACACCAGATGGTTCGAGATGTCGGGGAACTCGACTGAAGGGTAGTTTTCGAGATCGTATGACAAATCCTTCTTTCCCAGACTGTAGGGGTTGATTCCATTGCACACAGCAATCTTCTGAATATATCTAAAGTGAGCAGCGGCTTCTAGATTACGAGCGTACTCTGTTTAGACCACCAGCTATTTCACTTGTGGTAAAACCACTAATGCCCAGGTCAGATGGCAGAAAGACGCATGCTGTGACCCGAGATCGGTTGGGTGGCAACCAACTGCAGGTGGACGCAGGCGTTTTGCATCATATCCTTTGGTCCTGATATGATCTTTCACCCCATTCCCTGGTTTTCCCTGAACTTTCCCTGTGCTGCAGCCAGCACACCTGTCTCTCATCAGCTCGTCCACAACTCCTATATTATACCACTCGGATATTCATTCGGCACGGGGTTGTCTTCTGGATGTGGGTTTTGGATGCGATATATTTTATTAGACCTAATGCTTGGCTCAACTAGCAGCATGTTTGTTATGTACTGATAATGTAGACTCTGCTAAACGCCATAAAATATGTTAGATCTGGGCCCTGGCGTGTTTATTACGATTAGAAGTCCACATTTAGCTTACCTTTGTCATAATAGGGTATTTTTCTTTTTCAGGAATTTCACATGCATGAAACCTGCTTCGAGATATTGGTAGGCATCTGTACTTTTGTCTGCCTTTAACATCTCCGGTTCATTTAGAAGTCCCAAATCCGAAATAGTTCCAGATGTCGTAGTGTCCCAAATCCGGTAGTTGGTTTATCATACACTTTTCAAGTGGAATAAATACTGTACATTTGAGGGTAAATTAAGAAGAAGCAGCCTTTATTTTTGTCACGTATACACTCAAGCACAGCAAAATTCCTCCTCTGCATTTAATCCAACTGAATCTGTGAACGCACACACACAGCGAGCATAAGAGCGCTATGGGCATAACAAATACATTTGTGGGTAAATTATATGGATCTGTGATGCCTTCATGTTTCAGCTTTTGGATGTAACGCAGTCTGCTGGTATAAAAGATTTTTATTTGTCACAGTGTTTTCTGTGTGTCATCTTGGTGTGACGCAGTTCCATAGTTATGCTAATTACTAATATTGTTTACCTCAAGAAGTAGGAAAACGGTCCCAAAATGGAGAAAAGCGACTCTCAATATATTCAAATGATCGCATCTCATCTGCATGATTTTGTTCTTGCGAGACATAGGAAAATGCCATGCCCAATTTAAAAAAAAAAAAAGTTTGAAAATTTCAAATGACTTTGCAGTCAGCACCTTTAAAGAATGTCCTACAGCTCTAGTGAAAGGCGTCGCTGCTGTTTGCGCCGTTCTCCTC
The DNA here is from genome assembly GCF_027579695.1 of Neoarius graeffei. Taxonomy (NCBI): domain Eukaryota; kingdom Metazoa; phylum Chordata; class Actinopteri; order Siluriformes; family Ariidae; genus Neoarius; species Neoarius graeffei. The sequence goes on along the minus strand of NC_083575.1, from coordinate 68,754,269 downwards.
ATTACGCTCTTTCTCCCCTCTTTTCACAGCATCACTGTAGGAACTGTGGAGAAATCTTTTGCAATGCTTGCTCAGATAACGAGTTACCCCTCCCTGCTTCCCCGAAGCCTGTGCGAGTGTGTGATACGTGCCATGCTCTACTCCTCCAGCGCTGCTCCTCCAATGCCACGTAAGATGTACACCAGTGTGCGCTGCCCAAGCGGCTGACTTTGGCTTTAACTCGAGTGCCGTGATTTCCTGCAGTGTGTCAAGCTATAACACAAGTGACCAAAATGGCTGTTTCCCAGTGTTTTGAAGTTTACATATCGCACAGCAGTTCTCCCTGCGGACAACGTGGAAGTGAGGTAGCTGTTGGTTAAGTGCCAGATGAAGGACATGGGTATGGTGAACATACTGGTTCAGGTCCTTGTAAAAAAAAAAATTGTCAGTTGCCTTCAGCACTACAACTGAGCAGCACTAAAGTTACTAACACTCCCAAACAGATGAATGACATTCCAGTCTCTGTTTGAATGAACGCAGGGTGAATAGTACATTCTTTGTATAGTGTTAATAATGAAAAGCTGTATTATGGAAATATGGTGGGGATTTTATTTAAGTTTATTTTGTATTAAAATGAAAGTGTGCCTCTCAAATGGGCCTTTCCCCCCCCCCCTTTCTCAATAAGGCACTAATGGTTTCAATGCTGCTCAAGATTGATTGGGACGGATCCATGAAATAGCACTCGCGACGTCCTGAACAAAGTATTATTCCACACTATAGTACATTACAGGCTGTACTTAGATGCCAAGACACGTTTCATAAAATGCAGATATAGACTGCTACTTGCCTTGAATGTTTATTATTGTTCATCGTAATGAGTTTAAATGTAGACTGTTATGGAAACAGTTGTCAAAATGATATTTTCAAGTATCAAGTTGTATGGAACTGCATACATTTCTTTCATCACTAAAGTATATACTTACAGTTTCTGTGCTCATTCCTATTATTTTTTATATTTAGTTAAAATTAGATACCTAAAACATAGCAGTAGTATTTTATGCATGATTTATTTAAGATATTTGACTGTATTTGCAAGTTTATCATTCAGAATTTTGAGATTTAATACTAGTTAGTATGTAAAATATGTTTACAGCAAATGTGAAGTTGCCTACTGCATGCATTTATTTTTAAATCATTGCTACAGTGCAGGATCTGCCTAAATACCCAGAATATCCCTTTAAATACACTAATACATTTTATTTATATATAATTTTTTTGAGTACCCGTCAAAAGTTTGGAGACACCTACTCATTCATAGGTTTTTCTGTATTTTGACTCTCTTCTATATTGTAGAACAATACTGAAGGCATCAAAACTATGAAATAACATCTGGAACATGTACAGAATTATATGGTTAACAAAACAGTGTTCAAAAAGGGTTTCATATTTTAGATTCTTCAAAGTATCCAGTGTTTACCTCGATGCTTTGCACACTATTGGCATTATCTTAACCAGCTTCATGAGGTGGTCACCTGGAATGCTTTTCAATTAACAGATGTGCCTTGTCAAAAGTTAATTAGTACAATTTCTTGCCTTAATATTTGAGATCAAACACTAAAAAATAAATAGCCTTATTCTACATTGTCAAGAACTGCTCAACTAAGTAAAGAGAAATGACATCCATCATTACTTTGACATGAAGTGTACACACACTGTGGTGTTTGAAAGTTTGTGAACCCTTTAGAATTTTCTATATTTCTGCATAAGTGATGTAAAACAACATTGGATTTTCACACAAATCCTAGAAGTAAAATCCAATGAAACAAAAAAATATTATGCTTGGTCATTTATTAAGGTAAACTCTCCAATATTACATATCAGTAAGTGATAAATGTATGCAAACCTTTGCTTTCAGTATCTGGTGTGACCCCCTTGTGCAGCAATAAGTGAACTAAAGGTTTCTGGTAACTGTTCAGTTTTCCACAGCAGCTTGGAGGAATTTTAGCCCATTCCCCTATACAGAACAGCTTCAACTCTGGGATGTTGGTGGGTTTCCTCACATGAACTGCTCAGGTCAGGACTTCGACTTGGCCGTTTCAAAAACGTTCTTTAAACATTCTTTGGTAGAATGACTTGGGTGTTTAGGGTCATTGTCTTGCTGCATGACCCACTTTATCTTGAGAGTTTGTTCAGACAGATGTCCTGTAGAATTTGCTGGAATAATTTTAAAAAACATTGATTGCAAACTCTTCTGCTGCAGATGCAGCAAAACAGGCTCAAACCACGATACTACCATCACCATGTTTCACAGATGGAATAAAGTTCTTATGCTGGAATGCAACGTTTTCCTTTCTCCAAATATAATGCTTCGCAATTAAATTACAATGTTCTATTTTGGTCTCATCTGTCCATTAAAAAAAATAAAATTTCCCATAGCCTTCTAGCTTGTCCACATGATCTTTAGCAAACTAACAGCCAATGTGAGGGAGGCCTTTAGTTGCTTAGAAGTTACCCTGGGTTCCTTTGTGACCTCGTGGACTATTACACGCCTTGCTCTTGGAGTGATCTCTGTTGCTTGACCACTCCTGGAGAAGGTAACTGTGATCTTGAATTTTCTCCATCTTTTACCCTATTCGCACGGGATAAGTATTACCTATGGACCTCTGGTAATTCGCAATTACCCCTGCACCTCTATGTTATTGTGTGGCGCATTCGGACGGGATAAGCAAAAGTCTGTAATTCACTGAATTTACAGACATTATGACCGGATGTGTCACACAAGCCATCCAGTTGAAGATTCTTCGTGCTTTCTTCTTGGAGCTGTATCTGGTTCAAATACGGGATAGGCCTAGTACCACTTGCCCCTGAAATGCTGTTTATCAAATTTCGCCCGTATCCTCCATTATTCACTCCAGAAAAGTACAAGAGACGTGCGTTTAATAATTACAAACACAGACCTGCGCATTCACACGGGACTTGTATTACCACTGGACGTCTGTGTTTTGCCGAAACACAGTAGGTAATTCGCGGCGGAATTATTACTTGGCAAATTACGGACATGGCGCATTTGCACGGGACTAAGAACTCAGACATTCTCTGTAATTATTCCGAATTACCAGAGGTCCACAGGTAATACTTATCCCGTGCGAATAGGGCTTTAGACTGTAGATTGCTGAAATCCAAACTCTAGAGATTGTTTTGAACCTTTTCCAGCATGATGAGCATCAACACCACACCTCCTGGGGTCCTCAGAAATCTTCTTTAGTTGTGCCATGCTACACTTCCAGAAACTTATCGCTCTTTAACAAATTCCGGTTCTTTAAATAAAACCGGTTACTCACTGAAAACACTTGACACTTCACCTACAAATTAACTGCTAATCCTAGAGGGTCACACAATTTTGCCACTCATAATATTTAAGTGATCAAGTCTATTTCTCATGTTTAATTGGGTTCTTTATCCATTTTTAGGACTTGTGAAAATTTCATGTTTTAATTTGCTATTTCAAAGAAGATTCCACTCACTGATCCTCATGATTTACCAAATAATATAAACATTCTTTAATTTCAGCCATTTGTAACAGGTGTTGTAGCCATTTCTTACACCAGATTACCGTATTTTCTGGACTATAGAGCGTACCTGTATATAAGCCGCATCCGCTCTATTTTTTTAAAAAAAATTTAAAAAAAGATATACAAGCCGCACCGGGCTATAAGCCGCAGATATCTATGTTGAAAAATTAGATATTTACTGCATGTACAGAACGATTTTGTACTGTAAATGTATGTACCTGAACAGATTCGTTCCGAACAGTGCCTTTTAACACGGCAGCAACTTTGCTGATTAAAACGGAACAGAACCAAGAGAAAATAACCGGTATTTATTTACCTTCATTTCTCCTGTGTTTGAAACCACAAGTCACTTTAATCATCTTCGCTGGATTTGAAAATAATTACCAGTTAGTAATTTGTCGTGCGTGTTCTATCTGCTAAAGATCTGCTAATTCTTCTTTGCATTGATTTTTCGTCTCTTATTTTTGATTCTACTTCCGGTTAGAGCGCCCCTAGCGGTGGAAGAAAAATCCACAAAATAGCCGCACCTTTGTATAAGCCGCATGGTTCAAAACCTAGGAAAAAAGTAGCGGCTTATAGTCCAGAAAATACGGTAGAAGTGAAAGTTTCCTAACATCTTTACAAAGAGCAATCTTAAAATGTCTCGCTCGCTCAGATTCACATATTTGCAATGACTGACTAAACACAAAACAAAAGTTTATTTTGAAACCAACATTAACTTTGGAACTTTTTAAATGCAACAGCCAGCAACTGATTAAATGAACAACAATAATTCAAACAAGATCTCTGCATTTAATGCAATTAGTTAAGGAGAAAAAGTTAACAGCCAAAGAATGTTCATTGCTGGGGGGGGGGTTTATATAAATCTTAAAGAAGGCAGCCCATCACAGTGTCCTCTGAGATTGCAGAGCTACATAGATAAAGCAACACTAGTAAAACTCAAACAGAAGAATCGGATATAAAATTTAAGCAAAATGTACAGTAGCTGGTCAACCTATATACTTATTTATATACTTCATTTATACTTTAAACTCCACTCTGACTGGAAAATATTCAGCTTCAAATTTTCTATGAATACGCGAAAACGCCTCTATACAAAAAAAAACAAAAGACCTTCCAACATCCAGGTGAAAATTATTTCTTGTAAAACTGTTTGTTTTCAGTACATGCCCCTTGGCCCGCTTCCTCGAGAGCCCATGCTCCCAGAGTTGCCATAGTAACTGCCACCTCCACGACCTGGTTATCCATTTTTTTAAACAGAATAAAGGAAATTATTACATGCCTGTTCGAAAAGTATAATTTTGACACTGCATTTAAAAACGTATTACTCACCCATTTCAGATGCTCCACTGGAGGTTGAATTTAAGAAAAGCTCTATGTAACGGTGTTCTATGAGGGATTGAAATAACAAGGAAAACCATAAGATAAATGCACCATCCTTGAAACAGTAATATTGATATGAAAAATCAGGACATTGTGGATATGATGAACAAAACCAGGAAGCACATACGCATGTGATTCTTATCCTTCGACATGGCCGATACAGCATCTTCATGAGTACCAAACTCTACATCTGCCTCGCCTGTGGATTTGCCGTTGGGTCCGACGTCAATGTGCACACGGATTGGACGCAGTGGTGCAAAGAACTAGAACAAGAGAGACATTTTTTTTTTTTTTTACCACCAAGTTAGTCATGAGGTTTCTGAAGGTGACAAGGACCTTGTGGCATGTCTTACATTGGCTATGTCTGACTCCGTTGCACGGAACGGCAGGCCTCTCATGTGCACAAAGTGTCCGCTATGAAAGCCCGAGCCTGCATCTGCTCCACCATAGCCATGACCTCCCACTCCTCCTCTTCCACCTCGGTCTCCCCTTGCACGCTCTTCAAACATTCCATTACCGAAGCAGTAGTTGTTAAAACCATTGTAATTGTCAAAGCCACCATATCCTGCAGAACAGAAGCAAGTTTCATTTCAAAGCGTTATGTAAATTAGCTCTAAAACATAGTGGGCATTGTTTAGCTATACTGTGGCCTTAGCATTATTAGCTCCTCTCTAGGTTAAGAATGAATAAGGCTCTCTCTCATGTTACAAGGTCACCCACCCCCCCCATTTAAAACCAACTCCTTTGTTTGCAAAAATTTTAAAATCAAGAAGAAATGACACCAAGTCTGAATAAGTACAAAAGCATTAAGACCATTTTAACACTTATTGCTGTGGAAATAATGCATTTAATAACTTATTTTAAAGCATGGCAATGTGAAAATCGTGCTCCAGTGACTACCCAATCTGAATTGAACCTTTGACCAAATATCCTCAGACACAAGTCATCTAATCAAATATTTTGGGGGCAGAGGGTCCATGTTTGCATTTGGGGCAAAAAAGACCAACCACAAGCCAATTTACAACAAATTAGCAGACATCAATTAGTCTGAGGCATGCTAAAATTCCATTGTGAACTTAAGACATTAAACTATGGATGAATACAGTGTGCTTGTCAAGGAAGGATTTGTGATATTACAGAGGTCTCACATCTCAGTTCGCTCATTTTCGCTTTTTAGTCCATTTCTGACTGAATACGTACCACCACTGTAACTACTTCCACTGCGCATCTGGTCCAGAACAGCGCCTCCTCTTCCCGGCCCAGGACCAAAGAAGCCCCCGCGGCCCATTACTGGCCTGTCGTATGGGCTCGGTCTCTGCCCCATCATCCTTCTTGGGACCTCGTAGTATGCACGGATTTCATTTCGACTACTTTTGAATATCTCTATGTACCTGAGTTTGTTGAAATGCAGAGTATTAGCAACACAAAAAAAAACCCATGAACTGTTGCACTTGTTTCACAGAAATGACGAGACCTTAGTGGGTCAATGTCCCAAAACCCATGATTTATTTAATTACCTCAGCAAACAAAAATGAGTGGATGTTTAAAAGATCAGAGGAAGGGACAAAGGGCTGAATGCTACTCTCACTCCAATACTTTACTATGAACAGCCCTTAAAGCTTTAAGTCAATCCTAAAAAGGCTCCTTTGAATAGTTTAATTCCCCCCCCCACACACACAGAAGATAATGCTACACATATAGGTTACTCCTTAGATCATTTTCCACCCATGTTACAATATGAGAGAAACATGCCAAGTTTAACATTATATTAACATCATCTTGTTCTAAACTATAAAGATGCATGACCCCAAATCCCACATTACAGATAGAATTAATCACCCAGCCCAGTCTTGCCAGCCCCACCTGTGCCCTATTCTTTCCTTGTGTTTCCCCAGAGCTTTTTCTGCTATCTCCTTTGAGGCAAACTGCACGAAGGCTTCCCCTGTGCTCCTCCCCTGGTAGTCCATCGGCAATGTAATCCCATTTGGCACGATTTTCAACCCTTTAACCCAAGGACAAATAACCCCACAGAGGGGAACATGTTAAATAGCAACATTCTCATGTGTAGAAAAGAAAGTCCCCCCCAAATTTAGTCCCTTAAATCATCCCATATAATTTAAAAATTCCTAAAATCACACAACTAATCCTTAGCAACATATTCACTAACAGTTCTGTACAAATTAAAACAGTCAAGTGTATATGACATTTACTCATGGTATGTTAATTAGTGAGACTATGTTAGTCACAAATTAAAGATCAACATTTGGGAAAGTAAAAAAGGTATACATGTTGATCTTTACTATGCATGAGTTATGTTAACAAAAACCATTTTTGATTTTGTAGAAGACAGTACAGTCACAAAATCACAGAACTAAAAAAAACAAACAAAAAAGCACCATAAAACCTATTTAGGTTAGAAAGCATACCTGAAAAGAACTGAACTATCTCCTCCTTGCTGCAGCCGAAAGGCAGTCCTCTGAGCCTCAGCATGCAGCCGCTACCGCTGTCATAATCTGTTGGGCCGCAGCGTTTCAACACCCAGTCCATCTCGCTGCGGTTTGACTTGAACACTGCACAGTGTGATACACTCAGTGACTGCATTTACAGGCACGCACAATCCATTCGTAGTCTGATTTGGGCAGTTAACATGACCACTTGAATAATGTGCTAACAGCAAAATGGATTTAGTCAGTCATCAGGTTTAAAAAAAAAAAAAAAACACAAAAAAAACCCAAACCCACATTTCTGAGAGATATTTCAATTATAATTCAACCCAACTAATTCTCCAAACTGATTGATCAGGGGAGTATTGATTAGTTTTTTTAAATAAAAATAGTACCTGCTAAAATTCAAATCACTGTGTGTATACACACTACATAAAATATTATACACACAGGCAGTCATTTCAATTTTAGCAGGTACTATTTTTATTTAAAAAAAACCTAATCAATACTCACCTGATCAATCAGTTTGGAGAATTAGTTGGGTTGAATTATAATTGAAATATCTCTCAGAATTTGGGGTTGGTTTTTTTTTGCTTTGCTCACTTGTGAAGATGTTCACCACTAAGATAAACTTCATGCAACCGTGTCATATCTTCCCTTTCGCTCCCATTTCATATTTTTTTAATATATATGTATGCGCGCGTGAGAAAGGGAGGATATTACACGGTTGCATGAACTTAAGTTTATCTTCGAGTGGTGAACATATTCACGAGTGAGCAAAGCGAACAAGTGAAAATATTTTCAACACGAGAAGATAAACTTTATATCTTTGTGCAACTGCGTAATGTTCTTTAAATTATATGGACACACACAAAAAAAAAAAGCCCCATGCAAGGTAATCAAAAGAACTTTAATTTTGAATTGGTTCACCATTTTGACTACGCACATCTAGTCAGCGCAAAAAATACCGGGAGTGACGTCATCAGACTGAAATATCAGGAAATAGGTCACTCAGATCCTTGATGTATTTTGTATGAAAAAGGTGAGTTTTTCCAACACGAGAAGATAAACTTCATATCTCCAAGCCAACGTGTGTTCTTTTTATTGTACAGACATTCACGAACAAAAAGTACCTAAATTTAATCAAAACAATTCACTGATTTCCTCATGAGTGACGTAGAGATTTATGTCTCGGTTTTGGATCTCCATGTCCCGGATGTAGTTAGTATGAAAAATGAGTGTTGTATTTCCCAGTAAAACACTCGTTTCCATATATTACACATCTATACACATATTCTAATATATGTTACTCGTATAGCTAACTCATAGGGACTTGTACGCTCCACAGACCACGATAGGCTGCAATTTTTAAAACCTCAGTATAGAAGAAAAAAGGGGAAGCTGATAAGTAAATAACTATTCATAGCTGTTATAAGGTAAGTGATTACAGGAACTTGTTTTGCATATGGTCCTTGTAACTGTAAACTGATAAAAAGGTACAAGGTGTTAATTAACTAGCACAAAAAAACTGAATCCTGTCAAATTGTTTTGGTATTAGGGGAATAAAACACTTTGAGACATTGCATCAGCCTGATGATTGATTATTTTCCTAGAATGCACATCCAAATCAGGCTATTCACTGAACGTGCGGAGTCAGAAAAGCTGCATCATGAGTAATAGTGCCATTAATGTAAAAAAAGAAAAAATGAACATGGCACTTGTGAAATAGTGACTGCTTTTTAAATTCTACAACAAATAGCTCATAGTGATTATCAGAACACTTAATTGCATGGAAACACATCGATCAAATGCGATTTTGGGCACTTATCTGATTACCGTGTACACGTGCATTTCAATTTCATCCAAAACAACAGGACAGATGGTTTTTTTTGTTTGTGTTTCTCCTCTGGATTTTCTCCCTAATTTAGTCATGGCCAATTCCTGCCCACCACATAGTTCTCCCGTATCACATGACAGCTACCAACCAGGAAGGGTGAAGGCTGTCACACGCTTCCTCTAAAGCACGTGAAGCTAGTAGAGTTTTCAAACCGCTGCTCAAGCAAGGACAGGGGGTGGCGTAACACACTCGGAAGAAAGCACTGTGCACCTATGTGCATGAGCTCACAGACCCCCACCACCAGTCAGTCTCACTGTGATTGTTCAGGGAGAGAAAGTATGCCGCCTCCCTCCCTCAGAGCACGACCCATTTTGTTCTCTCGGGCGAATGCTTTTCTGTTGCGCCACTCCAGAGCCCTCAAGGCCAGTTTAAACGCTTGAAATGGTGTGTCTCGATTACCTTCAATATATCGATGACCCATATATTTGCGATCTTTTGAGAGGGCTTTCTTAAAATCCTCTGCTGTTTTTAGCTCGATGAAAGCCTCTCCACTGGGCCTGCCTTCCTTGGAGAAGGTGAAACACACTCCATTCACTTTCCCTACAATATCACAATCTGCAAGACAGGAAAGAAGACAGGTGAAGAGGTTAGACAAGGTCATCACAATTACACGCTCCTAGAAGTGAAACGTATGTATGTGTTGATTGATTTCTGAGCTTACCAGAAAAAAACGAGGCCACTTCCTCCTGGGTACATGACCAGGGCAAGCCTCGGATCCGAACCACGTATCCCTCATCACTGTGAGACATGTTTATATCCGACCTGTAATAAACAGACAAAGAGAAACAAACTCATACAATGTTAGTGCTGAGCTTCATTTTAAGGCTCCAGGACAACAACTTCGCTCGACTTTTGTATCATGAAGAACTAATAAACAGAATTAAGCAGTAAATGTGTTGCTCATATGACACCTAGCTTTAACTTTAAATGGCATATTACTGAACCTCAGTCTTATAAATCACACCAGAGTTAACTCACTCATTCGTCTCACCTAGCTTTGCTAGTTTAACTTGACTAGCTAACATCCTACACACCAAAAACTTTCACGCCAACCATTTCCATTCAAAGTAGCCCAGCAAAGCTTTCACAAACAGTTGAGTATTTATCTGTTAATTTTCAAATTCACCACTTGCGAGCTAAAGTCTAGGGTTTTATCATAAAGTGTATAAACAGTACCTGTCTGTGCGCAGAGCTAATTAGCTGGCTAGCAAACCGACAAGCGTTATGCTAGCTTCCGCTACTAGCTTAGCGAACTGGACCAAAGTGCACACCAAATACTTCAATAAATACAACTAATATTAGCCCACACGACGTTTTTCTCATATGTAGACCTAAATTAATACAATAAAGCACATTACCTGGTATATTTATTTCTCCACCGTCTGAAACCTGTCCTTTCCCTACAGGTAGTGAACAACCAGTTAGCAACGGTAGCGTGTAAACAGGGTTGCCAGACTCTTCGATATAATTCCCCGTTTCGAAGCATTTACCTCAAAGTAAGGACTAAAATCAGAATCAGAACCAAGTTTATTGCCAAGTACGTTCTCACATACAAGGAAATTGCTTTGGTGATTGGTGCTTGAACAGTTAAGATAGAAGAATAAAAAAAAGGCAAAAGTAGTTATATAAATAGAATAAAAAAAATTCCTTCCATCCATCCATCTATTATCTCTAGCCGCTTATTGAGATATTTCACCTGACGTCACAGGGTCAAGTGACGCCCCGGTGTCCGCCATTTTGAAGGTCAAGCTAGCTAATGTCAACAACATAGTAGCTAGTATGTTACTGTAGCAATGTTTACGTTCAGTCATTTGGATGACTGTTAAAACCTTTCAGTCTCAAGTTTTTCCTTTACTGTATTTACTAGTTTACTGTAATTATGATCCGGCAGCTATTTACACCAGATCCAGTGTAAATAGCTGCCGGAGCGTGCTCCAGCTTGCTCCCCCTCAAATTAAGCAGCGCGCTCCGGCTTGCTCCCCCTCAAATTAAGCAGCGCGCTCCGGCTTGCTCCCGGAGTGCTCCGGCCGAGGTTCCGGAGCGCGCTCCGGCTTGCTCCCCCTCAAATTAAGCAGCGCGCTCCGGCTTGCTCCCGGAGTGCGCTGCTTAATTTGAGGGGGAGCAAGCCGGAGCGCGCTCCAGCAGCTATTTACACTGGATCCGGTGTAAATAGCTGCCGGATCATAATTACAGTAAACTAGTAAATACAGTAAAGGAAAAACTTGAGACTGAAAGGTTTTAACAGTCATCCAAATGACTGAACGTAAACATTGCTACAGTAACATACTAGCTACTATGTTGTTGACATTAGCTAGTGCTAACAGCTAGCTGCTAGTACACTGCTACAACACAGACACCGACCCTAATAATACAGTTCTTGGTCATTGCCTGGTAACAGCAAATTTATAACGGGCCATGTCTCAACAGACTAAGAAGTTATTTCAATGACATTTAATAACATTTTGTTTATCCTGAGGACCGAAAGTAAATGAAAATGTGAACAAACCTTAGCTGTAATAAGATGGCGACCACCGGCTCCAGGGACGACCCGCTGATGTAGGGATGTTACCCAGCCTGACACAAAATATTTGTAGGCATCCAAACTCTTATACGCTTTCAGATCAATACCTGTGTATGGCGATGGGTTTTTAACGACATAGGTATACAGATCATGTGGGCCGAAGTCAGGTAAAGACAAGGGTTTCGTGTACTTCCGTACGTCAGTGAACAATCCTGGTGGAAGCAGGTAAACGTCGTTCTCTAAGCCTGCTAACCTCAATTTTTGCAAATACCTCTCCCTCTGCTCGCCCTGTAAATGCCCTACGTCGCTGGATAGTGAAGGTGTTTTCTGCATCTCGCTCCTTTTTCTTTTATGTTTTTCATTTGTCGCCTTCCTCGCATTCAAACTGATTCAAGCCGTGACGTCCAAAATGGCAGCCAAACGATGCATCACATGACTTGGTCACGTGGGTGAAAAACCTCAATAGAATAGAATAGAATGCCTTTATTGTCACTATACACATGTACAATGAGATTTAAAGCATCTCCAATAACAGTGCAAACAGCGTGGAGAGAGAGAGAGAGAGAGAGAGAGAGAGGAAGGGGAGGAAAAAAAAGGGGGGGTAAGGTGCACAGTCTGAGGTGTATGTGTTGTGTTACACATCATGGAGTGAGGTATTGCACATATAAAGTATTGCACAGTGACAGTCACATTATAAATTATTGCATGAGAGAGTCACATTATAAGATAAAATTCAATTCAATTCTGTTTATTCACCAGACACATGTCCAAATCCACACAAAACAGTACAAATACACATCAAAACAAACCATGGCAGTCAGACAAAAACACACAAAAAAGAACAAAAAATAAAAATTTAAATATATACAAACATTTTGTCCAGTGCGCTCTCAACCTGGATGTATACCTTGTGCTACTCACAGTTGGATTTGAGAGTGCCACCATGATGTTGTTGGAAGAATCATCCAGGCGTTGTACAAACTTATACATTAAGTTTCTTAAAAGTGCATGAAGTGTACTAACTCCTACAGATACAAACATCTGGCTAGCACTCCCTCCTCTGGGAACCTTAAGTAAAATTCTTAAGGCATCATTGTATGCTACTTGTAATTTTTGCATACTGGACTTTTAATAAGAAGACCAGAGGTGTGCAGTGTAGAGTGGTGTTACACATAATGAAGTATTGCAAGGTAAGGTAAGGTGCACAGACTTGAGGTGTATGTGTTGTGTGTAAGGTGTTGTGTTATCCTGTTCTACAGGGTCGCAGGCAAGCTGGAGCCTATCCCAGCTGACTACAGGCGAGAGGCGGGGTACACCCTGGACAAGTCGCCGGGTTATCACAGGGCTGACACTTAGACAAACAACCATTCACATTCACACCTATGATGTGAATACAGCCTAACCTGCATGTCTTTGGACTGTGGGGGAAACCGGAGCACCCGGACGAAACCCAGGCAGACACGGGGAGAACTCCGCACAGAAAGGCCCTCGCCGGCCGAACCCAGGACCTTCTTGCTGTGAGGCGACAGTGCTAACCACTATACCACCATGCCGCTCCATCCATCCATCCATCCATCCATCCATCCATTATCCATAACCGCTTATCTTGTTCTGGAGCCTATCCCAGCTGACTATGGGTGAGAGTCGCCAGGTTATTGCAGGGCTGACACATAGACACAAACAACCATTCACACTCACATTCACACCTACAGTCAATTTAGAGCCACCAATTAGCTTAACCCATCTGTCCATTATCTGTAGCCGCTTATCCTGTCCTACAGGGTCGTGGGCAAGCTGGAGCCTATTCCAGCTGACTATGGGCGAGAGGCGGGGTACACCCTGGACAAGTCGCCAGGTTATCGCAAGACTGACACATAGAGACAAACAACCATTCATACTCACATTCACACCTACGGTCAATTTAGAGCCACCAATTAGCTTAATCCCTTCGGACATAATGTGTACAATTGTACACATGAAGTTCCATAGCATTTGTCCTTGTGTCCGAAGGGGCTAACCTGCATGTCTTTGGACTGTGGGGGAAACCGGAGCACCCAAAGGAAACCCACGCAGACACAGGGAGAACATACAAACTCCACACAGAAAGGTCTCCGTTGGCCACTGAACTCAAACCCAGAACTTTCTTGCTCTAAGGTGACAGTGCTAACCACTACACCACCATGCCACCCACAATCTCCATCCATCCATTATCTGTAGCTGCTTATCCTGTCCTACAGGGTCACAGGCAAGCTGGAGCCTATCCCAGCTGACTATGGGCGAGAGGCGGGGTACACCCTGGACAAGTCGCCAGGTCATCACAGGGCTGACACATAGACAACCATTCACACTCACATTCACACCTACGGTCAATTTAGAGTCACCAGTTAACCTAACTTGCATGTCTTTGGACTGTGGGGGAAACCGGAGCACCCAGAGGAAACCCACGCAGACATGGGGAGGATATACAAACTCTACACAGAAAGGCCCCCGTCGGCCACTGAGCTCGAACCCAGAACCTTCTTGCTGTGAGGCAACAGCGCTAACCACTACACCACCATGCCACCCTGAATCTAAAATATGCAAATTTGAAAAGTGGGCATGTTTACAAGAACAACATGTCTTTATTTATCACATGTACATTCAAGCACAGTGAAATTCCTCCTCTGCATTTAACCCATCTGAAGCAGTGAACACACACATGCACACACAAGTGAGCAATGAGCACACACACACACATACTCAGAGCAACGGGCAGCTATGCTACAGCACCCGGGGAGCAGTTAGGGGTTAGGTGCCTTGCTCAAGGGCATTTCAGCCCAACCTTTAGGCCATGGCTGCCTCATGTTAACCTAACTGCATGTCTTTGGACTGTGGGGGAAACCGGAGCACCTGAAGGAAACCCACGAAGACACGGGGAGAACATGCCCTCGTCGGCCACTGGGCTCAAACCCAGAACCTTCTTGGTGTGAGGCAACAGTGCTAACAACTACACCACCATGGTGCCTGTTTAAGGGGTATGTGCATAGGTTGTTTTGAAGTCCATACTGTACAGTATGTCCCAGAATGTGCAATAATCCTTAGATCACAGGATGAAGATGAAGAAGAATCGTGACATGAATGTGTGAGAAGAAGAGAATATGTGCAATGGGTTAAATAAATAGCCAAGCTGTGCAGCATGTGCCGGAATGTGCAATAAAAGTTCACAGAATGAACTTGTATGACATGACCTTGAAATGTGCAAAACGGCAGTTCAGAGCCGAAGTGCATTAATGTCACAGATTGAAAGTGTGAGGTTAGAGTCAGTGGGGGTCCCTGACCTTATTGATGAGGCCAGCTGCAGTGGGGAAAAAGCTGGCCTTATGGCATGAGGTTTTGGTTCTAATGGACCGCAACCTCGTATCAGAGGGGAGTAATTCAAAAAAAGTTTGTGTCCAGGGTGAAAGGGGTTGGCCACAATCCTTTCTGCTCTCTTCAATGTCCTGGATTTGTACAGGTCCTGAAGAGATGGAAGGTTGCAGCCGATTGTCCTCTCAGCAGAGCGAATGATGCCCTGCAGTCTGCCCTCGTCCCTGGCAGTGGCAGCAGTGTACCAGACGGTGATGGAGGAGGTGAGGATGGACTCAATGATAGCGGTGTAAAAGTGCACCATCATGCTGGAGCATTGTCTCATCTCATCTCATTATCTCAAGCCGCTTTATCCTTCTACAGGGTCGCAGGCAAGCTGGAGCCTATCCCAGCTGACTACGGGCGAAAGGCGGGGTACACCCTGGACAAGTCGCCAGGTCATCACAGGGCTGACACATAGACACAGACAACCATTCACACTCACATTCAATTTAGAGTCACCAGTTAACCTAACCTGCATGTCTTTGGACTGTGGGGGAAACCGGAGCACCCGGAGGAAACCCACGCGGACACGGGGAGAACATGCAAACTCCACACAGAAAGGCCCTTGCCGGCCCCGGGGCTCGAACCCAGGACCTTCTTGCTGTGAGGCGACAGCGCTAACCACTACACCACCGTGCCGCCTGCTGGAGCATAGTGTTATAGGAAAATAATCAACGATTAGTGACGTGATGCGGCCCGGAGCAAAGCGAAATTCTTGCTACCATCCTGAAATTGATTATTTTCCAATACTAGCACGTCCTGAAGTGTTTTATTCGGCTTATACCAAAACAAATTGGCAACAGTTTATTACAGTTTATAATTATTTATTAGTAACATGTTCATTTTTTTCCAATTCTGATTTTCTGAATCTGATTGAACAGAAGATGTATTCTATATGTAACATGAATGATAAGTTACCGTAATACTAATATGCTTGTTCTAATATGTTATAGTTTCTGTATTAACAGTTAATATGCAGGGATTTGTCCATAATCTAAGACTAATAATAAACAGCCTTAAAAATGTGTTGCTTAACAACATAAACTGTATAATTGTTGATGGGGTGTTGTTTTTAGTAGATGTTTATTTATGGAAGGAGTCTCGGTTGAAAGTGCTTTGAGCGAATGACTGTTTATCACAGCTATAATACAGGTGGTGAAGTAGAATAGCAATGTCGCCACACAGCAAGAAGGTTTTGGGTTTGAACGTCACGGCCTTTCTGTACAGAGTTTTTATGTTTTCCCCGTGCCTGCATAGGTTTCCTGTGGGTGCTCCAGTTTCCTCCCACAGCCCAAAGAAATGCAGATTAGGTCAACTGGCTATTCTAAGGCTACATCCACACGACAACGGCAACGAGATTTTTTTTTTAGCGGGTAAAAAAAATATCGCGTCCACATGGGCAACGGATCAGTAAAATATCAGGTACATATGGCAACGCAACGCTTGCTGAAAACGATACAATACACATGCCACACCTCTACGTGCGCTGTAAGACGGTCCCATCGGAGACACCAGAACAATAGAAGAAGTAGGACGCATGCGCATAAACCCCTTCTTCTACCCGGCGTGAAGCGCTCACAGGAACAAACACACAACAACAAGAAGATGGCTGTACATTTTGCTTCAATAATGCGAATAAACTTAGCAGTGACTGCAGCACTGAAACTACTACTACTCTGGGGTCCGCCATTGTTGCTGTTACGAATGATGTGCGTGAGAGTGCTGCTTGTTCTAGTCATGTGGTTGTGACGTCATCGTAAACAAATCCGTTCTACTCATCCAGACGACTTCGCAACGGCGCCGTTGCCAGATTTTTCCATTCTGGAAACCGTTCTCAAAAAATATCGTTTTGGGGCACCCAAAACGCCGGTGCCGTGTGGACACCAGGCCGAAACGATAAACAATTTTATCAGATTCACCTGAATCCGTTGCCGTGTGGACAGGGCCTAAATTGCCCATAGATGTGAACCTGAGTGTGATTGGCTGTCTGTCTCTCTGTGTTAGTCCTCCAGTCCAGGGCGTACCCTGTCTCTCACCCAGTGTCAGCTGAGACTGGCTCCAGCTCACTCCACGACCCACAATGGATAAGCGGTATAATGAGTGAATATAATGTCGTTGAGAACAGGAACTAACTTGTTTCTTGGATGTTCCACAACATTAAATCAAACTACATACTTCTGAATTGCACAAAGTATCATTAATTAGTAAATTAAACATTGTAATTATTGGCAAATTACTGCAATATATATATGGAATAAGATACTAAAGGCTGTGTTGTTACAGGAAAATAATGCACTTTGGGGGTTATAATATGTTATTCCTTACTCAGTATGTTATGGAAGCAGTAAACAGTTATTCTCTGACCAGCCTCTATGTTTTCTCTGTTGCCGTTTAAAATGGTGGAAATGCAGCTTGTCATGTTGCGCTATAGACAATACATATACTGTATGCTTTCAACATTGAGTGCCACATAAACGACAACGCATCTCATTGTTGCTACTGCATTCATAACACTTCATGTAAGTAGTGTACTATATAGTTTGGGTCACTCTGTTGAAGAAGAAGAAGAAGAAGAAGAAGAAACCTTTATTTGTCACATGCACACTTCAAGCACAGTGAGATTCATCCTCTGCTTTAACCTATCTGAAGCAGTGAACACACACACACACACACACACACACACACACACACACACACACACACACAGAGAACAGTGGGCAGCCACACTACAGCACCCGGGGAGCAGTCAGGGGTTAAGTACCTTGCTCAAGGGCACTTCAGCCCAAGGCCGCCCCACGTTAACCTAACTGCGTCTTTAAACTGTGGGGGAAACCAGAGCAAACCCATACAGACATGAGTAGAACATGCAAACTCCACACAGAAAGGCCCCTGCCAGCCACTGTGCTCAAATCCAGACCCTTCTTGCTGTGAGGCGACAGTGCTAATCACTACACCACCGTGCCGCCCATGGTTGGCTCACCTGTGCTTATGTCACAGTATCCAGTGGCCAGGAATATTGGCATTTAAGAATAAAGGAATATACAATGGGGGCAAATATAGCCTGAAGATTAGAGATGCAGCCTTGGGCCCAAAGGGTCACCAATTCGATTCCTGGGACCATCAGGAAAAATGTTTCAGACCGTTGATGGACACTGAACAGTCAATATCAACCAGACACCTTTCAATTCTGAATTTAACTGCAGACATATCATCTGAATTGTCATATGCGAATGTAGCATATATCTGAATGTCATCCGTATACAGATGATACTTCAAGTTGTGTTTACACAGGATATCACCCAATGGTGAAGCGTAAAGAAGATACAGCTGTTAGGGTTTTGCTGGGATTTGAACCTGGTTCGTTGGTGTGATAATCCAGCAAACCCCCACTAGGCCACCAGGGGGATGACTCAAATGCAGAGGCGTGAGGCGGAAGTAGAAAAAGAATCAAAAGGTTTATTTATGCTATATACACTATATACAGGGCAAAACAAAAAACAAAAAAAAACAAAGAGTATAATCCAACACTGGGAAGACAAAGGGAAAAATAAAATATCAAAAGTTTAAAGTCCAAAAGGGAAAAGGCAAAAATGCAAAAGCTCAGAAGATCCAAAAAACACAGTCACTACTAAATCCAAAAGAAAAGCAAAGTGCAAAACAAAGAACACAGTACAGAGGAAACTGGAGATAAACATAACAGCACAAAGACTCCGTGACAAGAGGACTGAACTCAGGGGTATAAATACACAAACTAATTAAGGACACAGGTGAAGATAATTAGGACTAAACAGGCAATTAACAAAAACACAAAACACAGGAACAGTGGCGGCCTCTAGAGGCCAAAATAAACATGACACGAAAAGGAAATAACAGCGGCCTCTAGAGGCCAAAACAGTCCTAGTCCTAACAGGACCCCCCCCTCTAGGAGCGTCTCCTGACGTTCCCAGGGTGATCTGGATGGGCCGAATGGAAGTCCCGACATAGTTCTTTATCTAGGACATCCCGAGCAGGAACCCAGCAGCGCTCCTCAGGACCATAGCCCTCCCAGTCCACCAGGTATTGCAACCCGCCGCGGACCCGGTGGGAGTCAAGCAGGCGATGCACAGTGAACACAGTCTGCCCCTGGAAGATGCGGGGGGGGTGGGGGGTTCCTAGGGGCAGGGGCATACGTAGACGTCAGTACGGGCCGCAACAGGGAAACATGGAAAGTGGGGTTGATCCTCAGAGTCCGGGGCAACTGGAGCCGGTAGGAGACAGGGTTCACCCTGCGCACCACCTTGAAGGGGCCAATGTAGCGAGGAGCAAGCTTGAGGTTCTCCACCCGCAGCGGAAGGTCCTTAGTGGACAGCCAAACCCGCTGCCCAGGGCGGAAAGCGTGTGCAGGTCTTCTATGGCGGTTGGCCTGAGTCTGGTTGGTTCTGGAGGTCTGTATGAGGGTCTTCCTGACCTTGCTCCAGGTCTTGCAACACCGTCTCACATATTGGTTGACCGAGGGCACCCCCGCGTCCTCCTCCTGGTCCGGGAACAGAGGTGGCTGGAACCCGAATTGGCACTGGAATGGCGACAGCTTGGTGGCCGATGACTGCAGGGTGTTGTGGGCGTACTCTGCCCATGGCAGCCAGGTGCTCCACGATGTCGGGTTATCCATAGCCAGGCCTCGCAGGGTGGTTTCCAGGTCCTGGTTGAGCCTCTCCGTCTGACCATTGGACTGTGGGTGAAACCCAGAGGAGAGGCTGGCAGTGGCTCCGATGACCTTGCAGAACCCGTGCCACACTCGGGAGGAGAACTGGGGCCCTCGGTCTGAGACGATGTCCTGTGGAAGACCAAAGACTCGGAAGACATGATTGAACATAAGTTTAGCTGTTTCAAGAGCAGAGGGGAGTTTGCACAGTGGTATGAAGCGGCAGGCCTTGGAGAATCTGTCAACTATGACCAAAATGACCATGTTACCTTGTGACTCAGGGAGACCTGTGATGAAGTCGACTGCCACGTGGGACCAGGGACGCCGGGGAATGGTCAGAGGATGCAGGAGACCCTGGGGACGCTGTCGTGGGTTCTTGGTTCTGGTGCAAACCTCACAGGACAGGACAAATGACCTTACTTCCTTCTCCATGTTAGGCCACCAGAAGCGTCTTTTCAGGAAGTCCAGGGTCCTCCGAGCTCCCGGGTGGGCGGTGAGAGGGGAAGAGTGACCCCACTGGAGAACCTTGGCCCGGGCTTGATGTGGGACGTACAAGAGGCCCGGTGGCCATGTCCCAGGACCGGGGTCCTGGCGTTGGGCTCGTCGAACAGCCTCCTCAATACCCCAGCGGACAGGGGCCACAATCCGGGACACCGGGATAATAGGCCCGACTTCATTCTCCCTGTTAGTGGCAGAGAACAGCCTGGACAGTGCGTCAGGTTTGGTGTTCTTGGAGCCGGGGCGGTACGAGAGGGTGAAGTCAAACCGACTGAAAAACAGGGCCCACCTAGCCTGTCGAGGGTTCAGTCTCTTGGCTTGCTGGAGGTACTCCAGGTTCTTGTGGTCAGTCCAAACCAGGAATGGATGTTGCGCTCCCTCCAGCCAGTGCCTCCACTCCTCAAGGGCCAGTTTGACCGCTAGCAGTTCTCGATCCCCCACATCGTACCGGGACTCCGCAGGACTCAGGCGGTGGGAGAAGTAAGCGCAGGGGTGCAGCTTTCCTTCTGAACATTGAGAGAGCACCGCGCCGACACCACTGTCCGAGGCGTCCACCTCCACAATGAATGGTTGGGAGGTGTCCGGGAGGACCAGAATGGGTGCCGTGCAGAAGCGGTCCTTGAGGTCTTTGAACGCCTTTTCCGCCTGAGGAGACCAGACATAAGATCCACCTGTCCTTTTGGTGAGGTCTGACATGGGTGCTGCCACAGAACTGAAGTTCCTGATGAACTTGCGGTAGAAGTTAGCGAATCCTAAGAACCGCTGAACCTCCTTAACAGACTTGGGAGTAGGCCAATCCCGGACGGCCAGGGTCTTGGCAGGGTCCATTTGGAGTTGGCCTGTCCGTACAATAAATCCCAGAAAGGAGACCTCGGGAACATGAAATTCGCATTTCTGGGCCTTGGCGAACAGATTGTTCTGTAGCAGCCTCTGGAGAACCTGGCGGACATGGTGGCGGTGCTCCTGCACGGTCTTGGAGAAGATAAGGATGTCGTCGAGGTAGACAAAAATGTACAGGTTAATCATGTCCCTTAAGACGTCGTTGATTAGGGCCTGAAAAACAGCTGGTGCGTTGGTGAGTCCGAAGGGCATCACCTGGTATTCGTAGTGCCCAGACGGGGTGTTAAAGGCAGTCTTCCACTCGTCTCCCTGTCAGATATGGATGAGGTGGTATGCGTTCCGTAGGTCCAACTTGGTGAAGACGGTGGTGCCTTGGAGCAGGTCGAAAGCAGTGGACATCAGTGGAAGGGGATATCGGTTGCGCACAGTGATCTTGTTCAGGCCCCTGTAGTCAATACATGGTCGGAGCCCCCCATCCTTCTTGCCGACAAAGAAGAAGCCGGCACCAGCAGGTGAGGTGGAGGGTCGAATGAACCCAGAGACCAGGGCGTCTTTGAGGTATTCCTCCATGGCCTTGCGTTCTGGCTGAGAGAGGGAAAACAGTCTGCCATGAGGAGGGGTAGTCCCAGGGAGCAAGTCGATGGCACAGTCGTAGGCCCGGTGCGGAGGAAGAACGGCGGCCCTGCTCTTGCTGAAGACCTCTTTGAGATCCCAGTACTCTGTGGGAACTTGAGATAACTCGGTGAGATCAGGGGGCTCGGCAGGAGACACAGGAGAGCTAGAGAGCAGACAAGAGGCATGGCATGCAGGGCCCCATTCCACAACCTGGCTTGTTACCCAGTCTATGCAAGGGTTGTGGCGAGTAAGCCAAGGAAGGCCTAGAATAACTGGGAACTCAGGTGAAGGAATCAGGTGCAGGGATATTTCTTCCTTGTGACCTTGAGACTGGAGGAAGACTGGAGAAGTAACTTGGGTGACTCTTCCATCACCTAACGCTTGGCCATCGAGGGCAGACACAGACAGTGGGACTTCAAGAGGTGCAGTCGGAATATTGATGCTTTGGGCGAAGTGAATATCCATAAAGTTCCCAGCCGCCCCTGAGTCTATCAAAGCTTGACAAGAGTGGACAGACTCACCCCAGGAGATGGAGACCGGGATGTAGATTCCTTGGCCAGGGAGTCCGGGAGAGAGGGTAGGCCCCGTCACAACCCTCCCTCGGCTGGACGGGGCGGTCCTTTTCCCAAGAGTTCGGGACATGATGCTCGGAAGTGACCAGGCTTGCCACAGTAGATGCAGCACTTGTCCCTCCTTCTGCGCTCCCTCTCAGATGCGGAGAGGCGAGTATGACCCACTTGCATGGGTTCTGGACAGTCACTGAAGGAGGTAGACGGACTCCAGGTAGTGGTAGGGAGGCTGGGGGGGCTCAAGGCTTGGTGGCGTTCTCTCATCCTGTTGTCCAGACGAATAGCATGTGAGATGAGGGTTTCGAGGTCACTTGGGCATCCAATAGAGGCCAGACCGTCCTTGATGGGGTCAGACAGACCATGGTGGAAGGCTGACACCAGGGCAGTCTCGTTCCATCCACTTACTGCTGCGAGCGTTCGGAACGAGATGGCGTAATCTGCGACGCTTCCTCCTTGCCGGATGGACATGAGCTTTCGGGCTGCGTCGGTACTGATGTCCACCTGATCGAAGACCCGAAGCATCTCTTCAGAGAACAGCTGGAAATCAAGGCACTCAGGTCCCTGTCTTTGCCAGATAGCAGTAGCCCAGGCTCGCGCCTTACCAGCTAATAAGGTGATCACAAAGGCAATCTTGCGGCGATCCGTAGTGTAGGTGGTAGGCTGAAGCTCAAAGGTGAGTTGACACTGGGTAAGGAACTCTCGGCACTCACTGTGCTTGCCGTCGTACCTCTGTGGTGCAGGAAGGCTGGGTTCGCGAGGTGAAGAAGGCAGCATGGCAGGAGGCACAGGAGCAGGAGCTGGATCAGGTAGATGCAGGCAGAGATGTCAGCTGTGCCAGGGTTTTCCCGATTTGCTGAAGCAGTTCCTCGTGGCGAGCAAGGGCCTCACGTTGGCTGGTGAGCGTACGTCCATGAGCGTCCATGGTCAAAGCTGCCATAATTCCCTGAAGGTTGGCCGGGTAGACAGTTGAAGCAGCCTCTGCTGAGTCGGTCATGACGGAGTCTTTCTGTTAGGGTTTTGCTGGGATTTGAACCTGGTTCGTTGGTGTGATAATCCAGCAAACCCCCACTAGGCCACCAGGGGGATGACTCAAATGCAGAGGCGTGAGGCAGAAGTAGAAAAAGAATCAAAAGGTTTATTTATGCTATATACACTATATACAGGGCAAAACAAAAAACAAAAAAAAAACAAAGAGTATAATCCAACACTGGGAAGACAAAGGGAAAAATAAAATATCAAAAGTTTAAAGTCCAAAAGGGAAAAGGCAAAAATGCAAAAGCTCAGAAGATCCAAAAAACACAGTCACTACTAAATCCAAAAGAAAAGCAAAGTGCAAAACAAAGAACACAGTACAGAGGAAACTGGAGATAAACATAACAGCACAAAGACTCCGTGACAAGAGGACTGAACTCAGGGGTATAAATACACAAACTAATTAAGGACACAGGTGAAGATAATTAGGACTAAACAGGCAATTAACAAAAACACAAAACACAGGAACAGTGGCGGCCTCTAGAGGCCAAAATAAACATGACACGAAAAGGAAATAACAGCGGCCTCTAGAGGCCAAAACAGTCCTAGTCCTAACAACAACAAGGAACCTAAAATGGAACCCTGGGGAACCCCACCGCTAAGGTGGTAAGTTGAAGAGCAGGCACCATCCATATAGACAAGTTGGGTAGGATTTAAACCTGTCCAATGCCTCAATTCCAAAATGAGATGACATTTTATGGAGCAGAACATGATGGTCCACTGTATCAAAGGCAGCTGACAGGTTTAACAGCAACAGCACCACACAACAGTTGTTGTCTAATACCAATAGGATGTCAGTCCACATGAACAAGTGCTGTCTCGCAACTGTGATATTGTCTATATGCTGATTGGAGGGGTTCGTACAGGCCATTACTGTGGAGGTGTGACTTCAAACGTATGGCCACAATATGGAAGCCAATGTCTTGAAGGTTCGAGAAGCAGCTTTGGGCCTAAAGGGTCACTGGTTTGATTCCTGGGACCAGCAGGAAAAATGTGAGGGTAGTTGAGTGAATGAACAGTCCTTTCCCCACTCAGGACTGGGTGCTGTGTGTTCACTGTTTCAGATGGGTTAAATGCAGAGGAGGAATTTCACTGTATTTGAGTGTACATGTGACAAATAAAGGCTTCTTCTTCAAACGTCTAACTTTTTTCAGAATTTAATGCCTCTTACCATAATACAAAACTGGTGCATAAAACAGGAACAATAATTCTATACTCTCAGTGTGTCAATTGCTTATTTCTAAGTATTAATTTCTTCTCTAAGTGCATAGAAATTACAATTTATATTGAGAATAGGAAAAGCCTTAGGTGTAGTTTGGTACCTTAAATAAATGCCATTTACAAACATTGGCAGTGCAGGATTCTGTTTTTTATAATATAGAGCTTGTAAAAGCTTCTGTAAGCAAGCAATTATATATATATATATATATATATATATATATATATATATGGCGGCACGGTGGTGTAGTGGTTAGCGCTGTCGCCTCACAGCAAGAAGGTCTGGGTTCGAGCCCCGGGGCCGGCGAGGGCCTTTCTGTGTGGAGTTTGCATGTTCTCCCCGTGTCCGCGTGGGTTTCCTCCGGGTACTCCGGTTTCCCCCACAGTCCAAAGACATGCAGGTTAGGTTAACTGGTGACTCTAAATTGACCGTAGGTGTGAATGTGAGTGTGAATGGTTGTCTGTGTCTATGTGTCAGCCCTGTGATGACCTGGCGACTTGTCCAGGGTGTACCCCGCCTTTCGCCCGTAGTCAGCTGGGATAGGCTCCAGCTTGCCTGCGACCCTGTAGAAGGATAAAGCGGCTAGAGATAATGAGATGAGATGAGATATATATATATATATACACACAATGCCATCACCCTTGGCAAACACCATCTTGCCCCGATGAAAATTAACTTTGTCAAAGCTGGAGAGGAACCCTGCCGACAGCGAAGAACAAGGTCAGGGCTCCTCTACACAGCCTCTGATTGGCAGCTGCAAGCCGATCTGGGGAAGCAGCTGAAGTTCCCTCAGCATGTTGCTACAACATCACTCCGGCCAGATATAATCATCATCTCCGAGGTAACAAAACAGCTGATTCTGCTTGAACTCACAGTGCCCTGGGAAGAGCAGATGGAAGAGGCAAATGAAAGGAAACGCACAAAGTACCAGGAGCTGGTGGAGAAGTGCCGGGAAGGGGGCTGGAAGACTCATTACAAGCCAATAGAGGTGGGTTGTAGAGGATTTGCAGGGCGTTCACTCTGCAAAATCCTCAACCAACTGGGCCTAACAGGAGTGGCTAAGAAGAGGGCCAGCCGATCTGTATGTGAAGCCGCAGAGAAGGCCACAAGGTGGCTGTGGATAAAGAGGGCTGATCCATGGGCGGTTGCTGCTGGGACGCAAGCTGGGGTCTGATCAACCACAGCTGGGTCGCCTGGGCGAGGGTGTCTGATGTTTAAAGACCCGAAACACCCAGTGACCCCAGGTTACATCACTGATTATGCGTCCCAGTGCATCCAGAGGATGTATCTTGCACACACACACACACACACATACATATATATATATATATGGGCGGCGTAGTGGTTAGCGCTGTCGCCTCACAGCAAGAAGGTCCGGGTTCGAGCCCAGTGGCCAGCGAGGGCCTTTCTGTGTGGAGTTTGCATGTTCTCCGCGTGGGTTTCCTCCGGGTGCTCCGGTTTCCCCCACAGTCCAAAGACATGCAGGTTAGGTTAACTGGTGACTCTAAATTGAATGTAGGTGTGAATGTGAGTGGTTGTCTGTGTCTATGTGTCAGCCCTGTGATGACCTGGCGACTTGTCCAGGGTGTACCCCGCCTTTTGCCCGTAGTCAGCTGGGATAGGCTCCAGCTTGCCTGCGACCCTGTAGAAGGATAAAGCGGCTAGAGATAATGAGATGATTGATATATATATATATATATATATATGGGGCGGCACGGTGGTGTAGTGGTTAGCGTTGTCGCCTCACAGCAAGAAGGTCCGGGTTCGAGCCCCGTGGCCGGTGAGGGCCTTTTTGTGCAGAGTTCGCATGTTGTCCGCGTGGGTTTCCTCCGGGTGCTCCGGTTTCCCCACAGTCCAAAAACATGCAGGTTAGGTTAACTGGTGACTCTAAATTGACCGTAGGTGTGAGTGTGAATGGTTGTCTGTGTCTATGTGTCAGCCCTGTGATGACCTGGCGACTTGTCCAGGGTGTACCCCGCCTTTCGCCCGTAGTCAGCTGGGATAGGCTCCAGATTGCCTGCGACCCTGTAGAACAGGATAAAGCGGCTAGAGATAATGAGATTATATATATATATATATAAACCTTACGTATTGCTGAAAATGCTCTTGATATCTACTCACTGAGAACTGTCTTGTGGTTCAGGGAAAATGGACTCTTCAGCTCAACAGTGAATCTGGCAACCCATAATCAGAAATCTCGCGAGAAGTGATGCTTTTCTCGTGTAGCGTCGGGTTGTTTGTGCAGGCAGGCAGTTCTGTGGGTGGAGTTTGTTATAGTTTATACCGACGGGGTGGAAGATGATCATAGTTTTACTTAACATCTAAATCCGACACTAAAAAAAAAACCTAAATTAATTTCCAGTGAGACACAGAATTTCTCCCAGGTTTAATACATTAGCAGTTGTAATCTCTTTATTTGTATTTTTATATAAAACTTTTCCACGTCCTTGGAAGGCAAGTGTGCGCATGCGCACAAGAAGGTCTCCAGTGATTCTGTGCTTTATGCCCTGAAAGGTCTATTAAATGTGTTTTGGTGTATGTGGGGAAGATGAGGAGAGCTTTCAAAATAAGTATTTTTAAACACTACGATATTATTAGAAATCATGACCTGGTGTTCAGCTGCTGTATTTTGAGAAGCACAAAAACCCTAGTGACTTGTGTTATTTTGAGATTGTGGAAAAAACCAACCCACTAAAAGCATAAAGGGGAAAATATGAGCAGAAAATAATTCCAACAGCTGTTTTTTATTTACAAATTAGATGGTAGTTAAGCCAACAATTCAAATAACTTTATTTTTCCATGAGGAACTTAATGTGTGAAAAGCACCAGTGTGTATCCAATTCATCTACCCACACACACGTCACATACAACATACCCATGGGAGCCATGGCCTCAAGGTTAGAGAAGCAGCTTTGGGACCAAAAAGGTCGCCGGTTTGAGTCCATGGACTAGCAGAAATGGCTGAAGTGCCCTTGAGCAAGGCACATAACCCCCAACTGCTCTCCAGGCTGCTTTGGGTATGTTGTATGTCACTCTGGATAAGCGCGTCTGCTAAATGCCAATAATGTAATGGAACAATTAACAATGGTAAATAAAGCATAATAAAAAAACAATAGGTAATTAAAAGGATATTAAAAATATTGGTATTTATTTAGGCGGCACGGTGGTGTAGTGGTTAGCGCTGTCGCCTCCGGGTGCTCCGGTTTCCCCCACAGTCCAAAGACATGCAGGTTAGGTTAACTGGTGACTCTAAATTGACCATAGGTGTGAATGTGAGTGTGAATGGTTGTCTGTGTCTATGTGTCAGCCCTGTGATGACCTGGCGACTTGTCCAGGGTGTACCCCGCCTTTCGCCCGTAGTCAGCTGGGATAGGCTCCAGCTTGCCTGCGACCCTGTAGAAGGATAAAGCGGCTAGAGATAATGTGATGTGATGTGTGTGGTATTTATTTAAAAAATGGTGTTCAACCATTTATTAGTCTAATGGATGTAGGCACAAAACTTGACATGGCTCTCTTAGTCCTGAAGGTGAGTGATCTGTATCTCTGACCTGAAGGTAAAAGACAGTATTCACTGTACAGTGTGTGTGTAGTGTCCAATGCTGTTTGTGTTCCTTTTTTTTTTTTAAATGTCTCATCTCATCTCATTATCTCTAGCCGCTTTATCCTGTTCTACAGGGTCGCAGGCAAGCTGGAGCCTATCCCAGCTGACTACGGGCGAAAGGCGGGGTACACCCTGGACAAGTCGCCAGGTCATCACAGGGCTGACACATAGACACAGACAACCATTCACACTCACACCTACGGTCAATTTAGAGTCACCAGTTAACCTAACCTGCATGTCTTTGGACTGTGGGGGAAACCGGAGCACCCGGAGGAAACCCACGCGGACACGGGGAAAACATGCAAACTCCACACAGAAAGGCCCTCGCCGGCCACGGGGCTCGAACCCGGACCTTCTTGCTGTGAGGTGACAGCGCTAACCACTACACCACCGTGCCACCCTTTTTTAAATGTGTTTATTAATTTTCCTTTTTCCAACAACACAAGCAAGCAAACTAAAAAAAACCCAAACTTAAACACAACACACCAGCAACACACAATGGCTCAGTTACACACACACACACACACACACACACACACACACACACACACACACACACACACACACACACAGAGTATCCACATGAATAAAGGAAGTAAAAAGAAAGTACATAAATAAGTAAATGAAGGGAAAGAAAAATAGGTGTACATCAATGCGTCCCCTTATTATGACCTTCCAGGGAATCCCTGTAACAGAATGGAAGATACATTGGGGTCCAAGTAATTCAGATAAGGTTCCCAAACTTGGTTTAGTTTTGAATGTGATATACAAGTCAAGTATTCCAAAGGCACTAAATCAAACAGCACTTTATGCCAACCCTTAACGTTTGGTTCTTTATCACTAATCCACTGCAAAAAAATATTTTCTTCCTAGCTGCAAATGTAAGAATACAGAATAGTCTTTGATTTGTTAACCTTACACCTCTAGCAGGCAGGCCTAATATGAAAGACAATGGGTCCATCCCCAGTTTTAATCCTAGTATCTTTTCAATTTCTGTTAAGACTTTAGACCAATATTTTTGCAGCTTATGGTATGACCAAAGACAATGAGTTAGAGTGCCAATTTCTATTTTACATTTGAGACACATTGGAGACAAACTGGGGTTGAACTTGTGTCTGCGATTAGGGGATATATGCATTCTGTGCAAAATCTTAAACTGTATTGATTTAGCACGATTACAAACTGAGATTGAATTAGCATAGGTCCATATTATTTTCCCACTCAGTAGCACTGATTGTGACAGAAAGTTCTCTCTCCCACCCTTCTCTGAGTTCTTGTAAAGCCATAGATGGAACAGCACGCATAGCTCCATAAAGTAGATTAATAGACACCTTTCTAACTGTTCCAAACAGCACTTTCTCAAGTGGAGATATGTCAGGGTTATCAATTAAGGTTGTGCTGTGTACTATATAATGTCTTATTCGTAAATAACGAAATAAGTCATGCCTGGGGATTTGGTATTTCTCGATCATCTGGTCAAATGACATTAATGCATCATCAGTAAATAAATCTTTTAACCTGTTAATAACACAATTACCCCACTGTCTAAAGCCAGCATCAAGTAGTCCTGGTTGGAAATCAGGATTACGCAGAATAGGAGTAAAAGTTGATGTCAGTTTTGACCTCCCCTCAAGTCTACGCATCAGTCGCCATGCCTTAATTGTGTTGAATGTGACAGGATTGTCACAGCACAGCTTAATAGTTTTAAAATTCTTAATAAACAGCATGTCTCTTAATGGATATTTTGAAAGGGAGGATTCAACATCCAGCCAGACAGAGGTCGTCTTATTTAAGATCCAATCATAAATATATCGTAAATGACCTCCCCTCAAGTCTACGCATCAGTCGCCATGCCTTAATTGTGTTGAATGTGACAGGATTGTCACAGCACAGCTTAATAGTTTTAAAATTCTTAATAAACAGCATGTCTCTTAATGGATATTTTGAAAGGGAGGATTCAACATCCAGCCAGACAGAGGTCGTCTTATTTAAGATCCAATCATAAATATATCGTAAATGAGCACACAGCTGGTACCTTCTAAAATCAGGTAAATCTAACCCTCCTTCAGAGCTTGGTAAATGCAGAGTACAGTAGCTGTTTGTGTTCCTTTTAATTTAGTCCTTCGATTGTAGATGTTGATAAGTGGTTCCTGCCCCAATCCAATTATTTTACTGCTCAGTCATTATGATTTTGTTTAGTGGGTTGCAATGAATGTTAGATAGTGACCCAAACCAAGCTGAAATATTGAAAGTAATTAAACATTTGTAAAAAGCTATCAGGACTGATTGGTAGACCTGAAGTCTGCGGAATTTCCTCAAGAAAAAGAGGCGCTCTTGACACTTAGAAAAGATGTTTTTGGTGTTTGGTTTAAAGGTAAGTCTGTGATCAATTATTGTTCCAAGGTGTCTATATGACTCGACCCTATCTATTTGCTGTTTGTTGACTGATAGAGTGGGGATCCTGGGAGGTACTTTACAAAAGTCAAAAACCAGTTCCTTTGTCTTGGCAATGTTGAGGTTGAAGCAGTTCTGCTTGCACCACTCTGCAAACATATCCAGAAATTTCATAGCTGTCTAATGAAAATAAAGGTTCAAGTGTAAGTGAACATGAATTATTCTATCCATATTCACTGGATATGAGCAATCATGCGCTCTGATTAGCTATTCTACTACTAGGCTATCAGCTCATATACCATGAGTAGAGAAAAACAAAATGGCAGAGCGCATCAAGTCCGATATATATCACTTTATCATCAAGTATTTAAAAGAAACAGAAATAGCTAAAAGAATACAGTCGTGTCCCACCCCCTTCTACACTCCAGTCCAGTTGGTGGTGGTAATACACCTTTACGTTGGTTTTCCAACTGCTAAAAAAAACCCTGAAGAAGAAGAAAATGGCGGATTGTGTTGTTGAACCAACCGAGGACGAAATAAAATTTCTACTCAAAAACAAAACCCCCAAAAATACAAAAAAGAAAAGCAACAAAATATGAAATAAAGTATTTAATGGAAAGAACTTATCTTTTTTATTTTTCAAGAATTATTATTATAGCATTTTTCACAAATGGTGGCATGGTGGTGTAGTGGTTAGCACTGTTGCCTCACAGCAAGAAGGTGCTGGGTTTGAGCCCAGTGGCTGACGAGGGCCTTTCTGTGTGGAGTTTGCATGTTCTCCCCATGTCTGCGTGGGTTTCCTCCGGGTGCTCCAGTTTCCCCCACAGTCCAAAGACATGCAGTTAGATTAACTGGCGACTCTAACTTGCCCATAGGTGTGAATATCTGAGCACAAGTAGTATGGCGGCTGCCAGCAAGAAGGTCCGGGTTCGAGCCCTGTGGCCGGCGAGGGCCTTTCTGTGCGGAGTTTGCATGTTCTCCCCGTGTCTGCGTGGGTTTCCTCTGGGTGCTCCGGTTTCCCCCACAGTCCAAAGACATGCAGGTTAGGTTAACTGGTGACTCTAAATTGACCGTAGGTGTGAATGTGAGTGTGAATGGTTGTCTGTGTCTATGTGTCAGCCCTGTGATGACCTGGCGACTTGTCCAGGGTGTACCCCGCCTTTCGCCCGTAGTCAGCTGGGATAGGCTCCAGCTTGCCTGTGACCCTGTAGAACAGGATAAAGCAGCTAGAGATAATGATATGAGATATTTCAAATAGATCTTTTTTATTCATGTTGTTTATCCTTGGTAGTTTGTTTATTGATGCAGAGATAGGAATCTGCAATGTAGGTTAAATTCTCAGACATCAGCAGGCCTATAAACTGCGCTATCGTTAAGTATGAGCCTCTTCAAGGAAGCCAGGGAGATGTTTATTGAAGCTGTCAGGCACGATGCCAATGTGCTGACTTCATTAAATAACCATGTGCTCCTCCTGCACTCTCTTACAGATAGCTTATATAATAAATGGAGAGAAAGGGGCCATCATCCTGATATCAGCCTATAATAATCTTAAACAGTAGATTTCACTAGAAATAATTATTTATTTAGCTTTTTAAACATTTTTATTGACTGCTCATGATGTGGTCGGCTCCACTGCTGCCTCACGCTGAATAAATTGAGCTGATGGCCATGTTGCAGTGCACAATTCTGCTTGTCATATTGATCGAGATGCTGGGATTCACATTAAAAATGCAGCTTATCAATTTTGTGAAAGGAACTCCCATTAGCATTTATACTTATGAGGGTTTAAATTGTGATAAGGCTATGGTAAAGGATTTGATCTGTGTAAAGCATGCCAGTATAAAAGAGATAAACAATGTACAATGTCACATAGTAATATTTTTAATTTTTCAACAATCTTCACTAAGCAATTTATTTGGAGCTCATACACCCTACATAGGATGCTGGTTCATTACACACACAGGTCAATTTACCCTCACCAACCCATCTAATGGAATGTTTGAGAGGTGGAAGGAAACTGAAAAATCTGGAGGAAACCTACATGGACGCTGGGAGAAAATGCAAAATTCTATACAGAGAATATCCCATGCACAGGACTGAACCAAGGACCCTACAGCTGTGAGGCAGTAGCGCTATCCATTGCACCACTGTGCCATTAGTATTTTAATACTAAAATACGGCACGGTACGGTGGTGTAGTGGTTAGCACTGTTGCCTCACAGCAAGAAGGTTCTGAGTTTGAGCTCAGTGGCTGACGGGGGCCTTTCTGTGTGGAGTTTGCATGTTCTCTCTGTGTCTGCGTGGGTTTCCTATGGGTGCTTCAGTTTCCCCCACAGTCCAAAGACATGCAGTTAGGTTAACATTGGGCGGCCATGGGCTGAAGTGCCCTTGAGCAAGGCATCAAACTTCCAACTGCTCCCTGGGTGCTGTAGCATGGCTGCCCACTGCTCTGGGTATGTGCGTGTGCTCATTACTCACGTGTGTGTGTGTGTGTGTGTGTGTGTGTGTGTTCAGTGCTTCAGATAGAATGAGAGGAATTTCACTGTGCTTAAGTGTACGTGTGATAAGTAGTCTTCTTCTTCTTCTTCTTAAATAATGAACCACAGATTTTTTTTAATATTTATACTTCATACAGTACGTATGTGGGTCCGTCTCAGAAACTGGTCTCTCATTTGGGACATTATGGTCAAAAAATAAATTTTCTAATTTTACAATTTTTTTGCATTTACCTAACACTCAATGTTTCTTTTGTCATGTTTAATAAGAATAAAGATAGCCTCTTGCTTTATCTGGCCTTCACTGTGGAAATTTTTTTTATTACAATTCAAATGCTTTTGTAAAATTGATTTACATATAAAATAACTACATCATGAAGAATTAAAGCCCCTCCTTCACAGATGAGTGAAAATATTGAATAAATTTCCTCTTTTTGATTGTTTGGGTTAAAAATGCCAAGTTATGATGACTGAATTGGTTATTCACTTAAATATGAATAATAGGATACATTTTGGCTACTTGATATGGCGAAATAGGACACAATGGAAAAATCAACACCACACCGGAAAGATGAGAATAACGGCGGTGGTAAAAGAACAGCGACTGTACCGGCTGAAGGTCGCGCGGGTCTCTGCTGCGGCGCGCGAGCATCAGGACATCACTACCGCACCGGACGGCGCGCGAGGCGGGGGCGGGGCAAAGTGACTGGCCGTAGATTCTGTCAAAAGTTCGATCTAAATTGACCATGGTTGCAAAATATTGGCCAAAAATACACAAACACTATGAAATATGAAAGTAAGATGAAAAATAAATTCTATTGCCTTATACTGCAAGACTAAAACAAAATAAAACTGTCAAAATTCACCTTTTCAGTGATAACGTCCGAACAGATCACTCGCGTAACAGAAAGACCGCAAATGGAAGCACGATCAACTTCTAACTGTTGGAGTGGAAAATTCCATTCTACACATGCAAATTGTTAATGTGTGTCCTAACCCGCACACAAATAACACGCTACGGTAAAAAATAGACCACAACTCATTTTATAGCTCAGAAATTCATACAAGACCAGCTACCATCATAACATTCTGTAAGAAACATATTCTATACCTAACTTTCAGCTTTCGTTTTAAAAAACAAAATCGCAGAGTTATAACTAAATTTTTCTATGGCATAGTGATTTAAGTTGCTACTTTTGGTGAGGTAGTGACCTTGACCCGGAGGCTTTCCGTTTAGATCAAAACACACGATTGTATTGGTTTTGGGTATGCGGAACATGGAGTTACAACAGTGATCAAATATTTTGCATGATGTTTTATTACGGTTATGATTATTCTGTGAGTGCACCAATCCTGAGGTGTATAAAGTTACAAGTTAAAATACAATTAGTGATAATTGTAGCAGGGGTTTACACTAGCACCCGCCAAATGCGGGTAAAATTCGGCTTTGGCGGGTAATGACTTTAGTCCCACTAGCCACTTTGGCGGGTGGTTTATTCTGTGGTATGACAATATATTTTAATTGTAGTTTTCTCTGAAGGCATCTGATATAATAAATGCATTGCAATGTAATATTACGCGCCTACAACTCCCATGAGCACCTGCATAAACATTCTGACAACATGTTAGAATTATTTAGAACATTCGTTAACGTCTCAGATAAAATCAGTGATACGGTAACCTGCGGTTAATGAACGAAGCAACAAAGTTGCTGACGACTGACAAGCGCACTATGTGGCGGCATATAGCTGGAGTTTCAAACCCTGCTGTTCAGGAAAAAGGGGCAGAGATGAGCAGGGCCAGAGCAGCATTTTAAAATCACCGAGGTCCGTGTTGTGCAAAATGCGTGCCGAAAAATGTTCGACATATTTAAATGAGAGGGGTGAATTACACGTCACACAAGAGATCTATTCCTGGAATTACTTTTAATGGTGTTTGAACTGAATATTGTCAGTCTTGAAAAACAAAATCACGTATGTGGCAAGAGTAAGAATAATTTAAGCTTGTTTAATGGTTTGATCTGGCCCAAGCAATGAGGACAAAAGATACCCTAACCATGTAGCCTATGGAACTAAGATACATTAACAATCTGGCATCCGTTACACCTACACAAAAAAAAAATTCTGGGAAAAAAAATCAGTATGCACCACCATGTTTTAGGCAAAGTTATCCAAGGCAAACATAAGTTGAAACTTTCCACTCTATTGCTTTGGCTTATCGAATGACTTATTTTTAAAATCACAGACAAGGTAGGCTACAACTGCGCTACTTTGAAAATGTCAATTTAACAGCTTGATGAAAGTGTGCTGATGGTTACCATGGAAACCCTGTGTCTGCTGCACTGTGTTCCTTTGCCGAGTCGCGCCCTCATTCGCTTTTGTGTTCTTGGTCTCAGAGCCACGCGCACCAAACAGACATAGAAGACAGAATCAACGTTTAACATCATTAACAATGCACTTTTTACGGAGACATTTTAATGTTATTCTTTATTTTTTTATCCAGTTGAATATTTAGCGTACAAATGTATTTTCAGCTCTTAAACATGACCGAGGTCTGGACCGCGGGGGCCTCAGAGCTGGCTGCGGCCATGGAGATGAACAAGACACTAATAGGAAGATAAGACAGTTCAATGACAAATGGAAGTTCGGGTGAGATTGGCTAGTTCATAGCAAAACCGAAAATACCATGTACTGCGAAGACCGTAGAAAGTCTTGCAAAGACAGGCACCAGCAATTTTAAACTCGAAACTATAAAGGACCACGAAAAGTCAAATGCACACATCGGTACTATAACATCAAAACCGGCAAAGACGGCTGGTTCACTACAGGACAGCATTGCTTTCAGTCCCTGGCTGTCATGAAGTCGGCTGAGCTGGAGAGGATTGAGCTGCTGTTTAGAAACGTTCACGCGATTGGAAAGAAGTTGATCTCACCCCAGCTATCAACTTATGGCCTACTGGAAGCCTCAGGTCACAAAGACCATTTTTCATGGACCATTCAGACTCATCTGATGATGAATGTAATGAGGACATTTAATGTCTCTCTCTACACACACACACACACACACACACACACACACACACACACACACACACACACACACTATTAATAGATTATACATAATAATACTTGATAATACACATAATACTTGCATATCAAAACATCAAATGTTTTTCAATGATAAATGTTTTGAATTGGACTTTTAATATTAGAATCAGTTCAGTTGTACTGAATGTTATTTTTCATATTATACGATATTTCATATTGTAAGGGGCTTGAATTTGAGTTCAATAAACAGAATACTCTGTTTATATTTTTGTCTGAATTGGTTGCATGTTTTCATATAGGGAGCTACCTTAACAGCACTGAATACTTGAGTGCTACCGTAGAGATACATTATACACTGCCATTCATAATTAAATCTAGATCTTTCGAACTTTAACGTATCATGGTGAAGAAAAAACTGCGATTTCCTGGCAACAAAATTGTGGCTAGTGAAAAGGCTGAATGGCTAGTGACTCGGGAAAACCACTAGCCACAGTGGCCGGTGAGCAAAAAAGTTAATGTAAAGCCCTGAACTGTAGACTTTTCAGTGGACTACAACCTTTTTAAGGGAATGCGATGTAGTCAACCATTTATCATGTCCCAGATCAAGCCGCCATTTTTCCACAAATTTGCAGAATTTTTGCCAGATTCGGAATATTCACATCAAATATTTAGTTTTATCTGTATTATTTCTTTCACCATTTTATTTCAAATTAAAACCAACATCACCATTCAAAACTGTATAGTTTATTGACTGTGAGTATATTTAGTGGGGTACCCCCACAGTACCCAGTTTCTGAGACAGACCCATATTTAGTGTTGTCCTGATCAGGGGCAGGGTTTGGGACTACTTTAGTACTTGGTAAGAGTTCTAGTCAAGTCAAGTCAAGTGATGAAAATGAATTGGGATAGTGAACATTTTACCATCTATCATTCTTTTGCTGATAAGTGTGCTGATTTACGTGCGTGCGCACGCACATACACACACAAAAGCTCTTTTCCTGATTGGTTTAATTATTGCACCAGGGGTGGAACTTAAGGGCCTGAGTGACAGGCGAGAAGAGGAAGGAACAATGCTGGATGTAAGACAGGTTGCAGGGGAGGAGGAGGAGGAAGAGGAGTCTAACTAAGCTGCATTAATCCAGTATGGAAGAGCCACCAAAGCCTACAGGACCTGCTTCTTGAGAAGAGAGTGCCAGAGACCATAGACGCACTCTGTTTGAATAGTGGAATCCCTTAATTTTTTTTAAATTGCTCCTGAGAAAGAGGCTCATAGATAAACAGGAGCAGAAGATGGGCATAAGGTAAACTTGCATGACATACTGTAAGAGCTACAACAGAACGGATGAGAGGGGTGGGGGAATCCTATTAGCAAAAGTAGGTAATGTCCTGCTTAATCGTCTAAGGACTGCATGTGTTTTACAGAGAAGCTCTGTATTATTCATAAGATTCATTCATATGTGTACGATCTGAGATATGAGGTCTGTTTTCTGTTTGGTCAGACTGACAAAGAGTGATTAAATCATAACTGATAAGCAGTCGGTTGCTCTGAAATTGAATAGTTTGCTGCTAATACAAATTGATGAAAGTGTGAGATTAGAGTTCAGTTACAAAACTATGGCAAATCTAAACCTTGTCAATAAATACAGCAGTATAAAATGCACATTGTTGTTTCAGTGTTTCCATTCCTCACAGATGCTTAGTTGGTTCAAATAGGAAAGTAATTTTTTTTTGCGGGCAAAATATGTTTTAGGAAAGGGTTATACAGAAAGTGTTAATGGTATTATTAATTAATTAATAAGCTTATTGAATTTAGACATGCAGTATGCCTCATTGTACTTTCTAGATAAGATATTATGTTCAATGATAATGCCAGGAAAGCTGTATTGTTTCTTAGTGACTCTGTTTCCAGTGAGAAATCTGATCCAGTGACTTAATTAAGGAGGCGTACATTTCAGGGTGTTACTGGTTACCTGGGTGCATGCTGGGAAGATAGAGTTGCAACTATGCAACTACAACTTTATTTGCACAATTGTCAATATGATGAAGTTGTTGGCTTTTTGCTATTAGTATAGCAACAGGGTGGCTGTAATGCCAGTGATTCAGCAATAGGTTTCACCAGGCTGAAATCAAAGACATAGGCAAAGAGCTATACAGTGTTGTAATCAACTTACAGTAGTTATTTTTGGCATTATGTGTCCTAGCTTGTCCTACCTTGCTCTATTCTGTAAAGTTGATGTGACCTTGGCATTTCAGTTACAGAAAAAGTGCTTGGTTTGGGAGCGCTGTGAATTAATGTTTGAGAGGTGTGGATTACCTTTCTAAGAATAATATAATGTTCTGAATAATGTCATAGATGGTAAAAGAAAGTGTGAGGCAGTTTGGAATAGGTGTGTGTATGTGTGTGTGGGACACTGCTAAAGAGGACATGCTCCCCTTCCCTGTCTTCCCACAGGGGCAGCTGTTAAGTGTATCAGTACAGGCTAAATGGTTCTGCATAAAGCAGAGCACACATCCAGGTCTAGCTGTGAAACCACTCTCAGACTGTATGTTTCCTGGAAGATTTACATGTACAGCATTTAACAGATGTCCTTATTCAGAATGACTCACAGAAGTACAGTGTAATTTTTATCAAAACATTTCCTCAGACGAGTTCACTAGGTCAGAGGCTAAGAATACCATCAAGCCAAAACTCTATTGGAGGAGGTTAGTACAACATGAAAGAAGAGACACAAGACAAGGGATATTTTCTTGGAATAGAAGTGTTAATTCATCTCATCTCATCTCATTATCTCTAGCCGCTTTATCCTTCTACAGGGTCGCAGGCAAGCTGGAGCCTATCCCAGCTGACTACGGGCGAAAGGCGGGGTACACCCTGGACAAGTCGCCAGGTCATCACAGGGCTGACACATAGACACAGACAACCATTCACACTCACATTCACACCTACAGTCAATTTAGAGTCACCAGTTAACCTAACCTGCATGTCTTTGGACTGTGGGGGAAACCGGAGTACCCGGAGGAAACCCACTCGGACACGGGGAGAACATGCAAACTCCGCACAGAAAGGCCCTTGCCGGCCACGGGGCTCGAACCCGGACCTTCTTGCTGTGAGGCGACAGCGCTAACCACTACACCACCGTGCCACCCAAGTGTTAATGTATTTATGTCAATTTATCTAACTTTATAACATTGACCTTTGGTTACACCAACTCAAATGCTTCAGAAACCATTTAAGTTTAACTATGAACCTTGTATGAGCAATGGTCTAGAACAATGTAATGTAAGCCACTCTTCACTTCATGCTTTCAGAACATTAAAGAAACAATATTTTTGTAACTGCACAGTCTAACCTTCTAAGAACATCTCATCTCATCATCTCTAGCCGCTTTATCCTGTTCTACAGGGTCGCAGGCAAGCTGGAGCCTATCCCAGCTGACTACGGGCGAAAGGCGGGGTACACCCTGGACAAGTCGCCAGGTCATCACATGGCTGACACATAGACACAGACAACCATTCACACCTACGGTCAATTTAGAGTCACCAGTTAACCTAACCTGTATGTCTTTGGAGTGTGGGGGAAACCGGAGCACCCAGAGGAAACCCACACGGACAACATGCAAACTCCGCACAGAAAGGCCCTCGCCGGCCACGGGGCTCGAACCCGGACCTTCTTGCTGTGCGGCAACAGCGCTAACCACTACACCACCGTGCCGCCCCTTCTAAGAACATGTCAAATCCATTTCTGAAAGTTGTTATAACCACCTCTGTAATCTGGGATATGGGTTCCATTCATTCTTGAAGTGTTTATATCTTTTTAAGTTCTGATAGTTCTCTCTTCGTAACCATACAGGTACATACAGAAATTTCTTGATCATCTTGATCTTCAGCAGGAATTATGTGAAAATTGCTATGCTAAAATATTTAGCTCCAGTAAGAGTGATAATTGTAACAAAATGTAACAAGTTTCTGCAATGACCTGGCAACTTGTCCAGGGTGCACCCCGCCTCTTGCCCACAGTCAGCTGGGATAGGCTCCAGCTTGCCTGCGACCCTGTACAGGATAAGCGGCTACAAATGATGGATGGATATAACAAGTTTGTTGGAGTTTAAATATTAATTGTCTACATTGCTTTGTCTCAGACAGATGATTTGGAAGCTGGAATTGGTGATGACTTACAGTAGCAGTACCTTCCATGCAAGGGGACTTACCCCACTCCAAGACAGCAATGTTGCCATGTGTAAATGATGGGGTAATTAGATGCCTTCTGTGAGGTTTCCAGGTAAGGATAAGCATGGCAAACTCAGGGAAAGTTCTCCACTTGTATGTGGAAGTGAGATCTGTGGCTGATGAAGAGGGGAAAGAGTTGAAAAGTATGGAAGGGACAAACACCCTCATGGTGCATGGGCCAGAAGGCTTCCCCCAGTCTCAGCATGGAGCACTGAATGTTCCACATAGCTTAGTGCCTCCAGCTGGGGATCTATGTAAAGTGGGAAGCAACACACAGAGCCTTTTCACCAGTAAATCTCCATCCAGACATCCAATCAGCTTACAAATCCATCCAGGTGAAGAAGGACAGACACCCTCTCGACATGGGCAAAATTTGCCTCATGATGAGATATATCAGTTACTCTCTGCCCTTCGACCAGAGCTTAAAGGAGGTGCAGGTAAACTGGCACGAACTCACTCCACTGAGAGTGAGCCATTCTGTGGGAGGGACTCTAGAGTTTGTGGACATTTTACTGCCCCACCTACACCCAGTGGTGCTCGAAAGATCTACAAACAAGTGGGTGAAGGAAAACGAGCAATTGTTACATACAGCTATATTGAGAAAGCTAATATCAGGTCTGTGGATGGTCATCATTGCACATTGTGGCAAAATGAACCAGAGAACCCATTCAGAGAAACTTTTAATGATCAAACCATCTCCTTCAACTCCAGTGAAAATTTCAGTGACCTACCAGACTTCAACAGGCAAGAAATCTTTTGTAACTCCAACTCAAGGAATACCTTAAGACGTTCAGCAACCAAACCAAAGGATACCCCCAATCTTCAGCATGCTATGTTAAACTCAATTCCAAAAAATGCTACCCATTGCACTTTGAAAGAGTTTGGTTCTCCACAGCTCAGACATCAATTGGCAACTGCCAACCATCCTGATAGCACTCTGCATAGAGAACAACCTCGCTGCCATTCATGGTCTGGCTCTCCAATGGTACCACGCATTGCCAAAACTCTGCCTGTTAATACACATGTAGTAGGTCTTTATCAGCACAAGCCTCTGCATGGTATTCCAAGAAGCCAAGCAGCTCACAACCTCTCTAGTGATGCTAGACAGCCCTACATCATGTCATGCTCTACCAATGCCCAATCTCAAGCAATTCCAATCCAGCGAGTGTGGAAGAGTGATGAGACTCTGAGGCAAAGATATAGGCATAGCTCAGTTTTGCCATCCAGCAGGCCCACAGCTATTCAACATGAAATTCCAAATAAGACCATTACTCAACCACCACAAAACCAGATAGTAGGTCAAAAAACAAGTCCAAGTCCCCGGCAAAATGACAAGGTTAATTTTAGCTTAACCTCTTCGTCAAATCAGCCAGTTTCCAGCAGCACCAAACTGAGTGGCGAGAAGAGTATCTTGTCTATGTCAAGTGGTGAAATGACCCCTAATGTAGTAGAAGAAGCCACAAAACTATTTATACCATTGGAAGACAGGAAATCATCTTCCCCTCCCCCATCACTATCAGATACTGTGAAGTCAAACAGTACAAGGTCAGGATACCAGTCTACAGAAGAGTTTTCCGCAAGAATCTCCTCAGAGGGCAATCTCTTTGCCCAAGACCAACACTGGAAACAGGAGCCTGTTCAGGCAAAGTATTCTTCAGGTTGGGCTTCCCCACATTTGTCCTACAGAGGAAGCAGATCCCCTGCAATGTGTGCTAGTTTACACCGAGTGGGTGTAATGTCTACATCTGCAATCCAAGAGCCACAACAAGAGAGAAGAGTAATTCCAGGGAAGAACAGTCCTCTTTCATATCAACACCAACCTCACCAATATACTGTAGACAACAACATACCCAGTCAAGAACACTATGATGCAGGGTATGGCTGTGGTCTTAGAGACAGTTCAGATATGATGAGACTCTGCACACAATTTAACACTAATATACCAGTCAAATCAACTTCAAGACAACCACATTTCTCAAGCTTTATTGAGAACCCCAATCAGGAGAACTCATCTGAAGTTGGAGATTCTTTAGGTATGTTGAGCAAAGAGACCAGAAATGACTCAACTGTGCTGAGCTCTGAGGAGACCCTTTTTATGGTGCCAGAACAAAAAGAGATAAGAGTTGAAGGCCTGATATGTGGGGAGCAGAGCAGTGGTTTGTCCCAAAGTTCCAGTGGAGTTACAGGCAGTCTGGTGGAAGTCATTCAGCCAGAGAGAGACTCCATTTCTACAGTGACATCCAGTCGGAGAAGCAGTAGCACAGGGAACACAGCCATACAAGTGAGATATCAGTATTGTTGTACCTATTTGTCAGACACTATACAGTATCTGTCTATGATCATGTTTGTTTGTTTGTTTGTTTTTAATATCAGCACAGGATAAAAAGTTATTATTGATTAACCAATTTTCAAACATTTAAGTTGATAACAGTACCAATTCATTTAATTGTATGTTGTAGTTGGACAGTGGATCATCATTGTTAGGTCCTTCTTTGCACTGTCAAAAGATTGCTCGTGCCAAATGGGAATTCCTGTTTGGGAAGCCTTTAGAAGACCACCATGGAGTAACTGGTGAGAAAATCAGAGCATCACAAGTATAATGTACAATCTCAAATCAAAACAAGTTGGGATGATATGGAAACTGCAAATAAAAAAAGAAAACGGTGGTTTCTAAATTTACTTTGACAAGTATTTAATTACAGACAATATGAACCCAAGATATTTAATGTTTTGTCTGGTCAGCTTCATTTCATTTGTTGATATAGATCCATTCCTGTATTTCAGGCCTGCAACACGTTCCAAAAAAGTTGGGGAAGGGGCAATTTAAGGCTAGTAATGAGGTGAAACCATTAAATAATGGTGTGATTTGAAGCAGGTGATGTCAACAGGTGCTTGTAATCATGATTTGGTATAAAAATCAGTATCCAGGAAAGGCCTAGTCTTTGAGGAGCAAATATGGGCTGAGGATCTCCAGTTTGTCAACAAAGGTTTGAGAAAATTATTGAAATGTTTAAAAACAACATTTTTCAAAGAAAGATATGAAGGGATTTGAATATTTCACCCCCTATGGTACATAACATCATTAAACGGTTCAAGGAATCTGGAGGAATTTCGGTGTATAAAGGGCAAGGGCGCAAGCCTAAGGTGAACACCCATGATCTCTGATCCCTCAGATGGCACTGCATCAAGAACCATCATTCATCTAGCTGATGTAACCACATGGGCTCAGGAATACTTTGGCAAAACTTTGTCAAGCACTACAGTACAGAGTTGCATCCATAAATGGCAGTTAAAATTTTACTGTGCAAAATGGAAGACTTATTTTACCTGTGTCCAGAAGTGCCGTCGACTTTTCTGGGCATCTGGGATGAACCATCACACAGTGGAAATGTGTTTTGTGATCAAACGAATCAGTATCACAGGTCTTTTTTGGATGAAAAGGACACCGTGTGTTCAGGACCAAAGATGAAAATGACTATCCAGACTGTTACCAGGAACAAGTCCAAAAGCCAGTGTCTGTCACGGTATGGGGTTGTGTCAATGCCCTTGGCAAAGGTAACTTACACTTCTGTGATGATGGCACTACGTAATACACAAAAGTACTTTGAGATTTTGGAGGAACACATGCTGCCTTCAAGACGACATCTTTTCCAGGGCTATTTCAACAAGACAATGCAAAACCACATTCTACACACAGTACAAAGGCATGGCTGTGGAAGAAGAGGGAGCTTGTCCCCTCTGTCCCTAATAGAGAATGCGTGGTGAATTTTGAAACAAAAATATGCCAACGATGACCCGTATTGTTGCACACCTTAAGACCTGTTTGCAGGAAGAATGGGAAAAATAACACCTGAACTGTTTCATCATGTGGTGTCTTCAGTCCCTAAACATCTTTTAAGTGTTGTGAGAAGGAATGGCAACATTATAAAGTGGTAAATGCTTTACTGTCGCAACTTTTTTGAAACGTGTTGCGTGAATCAAAATTGATATGCACTTATTTTGAAAAAACAATAAAATTCATGAGGTAAAACAACAAATAATGTGCTGTTGTTTTGAGTGTAATACAGGTCCAAAATTATTTACAAATCATTGTTTTCAGTTTTAATTTAAATTTTTAGCATACCGTCCAAAGTTTTTTTCTGATTTGGGGTTGTATAAGATAATTGCTTATATTCCTAAAGATAACCAGTAGCAATTATGTGACTCGACAAATTATTTGACTTTGTTTTTCCTCAATTCCTGAAGAAGTTCCAGTCTCCTCCATTGCACCCTGCAGTGGCTACTCCAGTGAGTCTTCTCATGAGTTCACAGCACCTTATTCCAGTGACAGCCCAATATCAAAGATCCAGAATCCTTCCAGTCAT
This sequence comes from Neoarius graeffei, assembly GCF_027579695.1. NCBI lineage: Eukaryota > Metazoa > Chordata > Actinopteri > Siluriformes > Ariidae > Neoarius > Neoarius graeffei. The sequence continues at coordinate 68,709,505 of NC_083575.1, read as the reverse complement.
GATGTTCAACAGGTGGACATGGAACCAAATGGCATCATTAAGCGCACTATCAAATACTCAGAAACTGACCTGGATGCAGTTCCCCTGCGTTGTTATAGAGAGACAGATATCGATGAAGTTATACTAGCTGAGCAGGAGGAAATGGACTCTGCATTCAGCAGACACCGTAGTGTACTCGCTACCTCTGGCACCAGCAGTGGCAGTCCTTTTGAGCGACTGTTTTGTTTGCAGACAAGTGAGGAAGAGGAGCAGCTGCAGGATGAAGAGATGGTGAGCTGGGCAAGTGTGAGGATGCATTGTGACAGGAAGCGACAGCAAACTGTGCAGGATGGAGATGAGGTGTTCAGTCGCTTGCTTGAAGGGTGAGATTAGGAGAATTCAAAAATGTAAAAACAATTTCAATCTCAGTTACTGTACATTTTAATACATTTCCAGTTTTGTTTCATCTTTACAAGAAGTATATCTTTTCTTTTGCTCTTTCCTTCTATAGTTCCCAGAACTGCCTATTGGACAGCCATACTGCCCTAAAGTCTCCCATAACTGTAGAAAGTCCTGGCAAGATCTCCACAGATGGCCTTGACTCTTTCAGCCGTCACTTTGAGAGCATTATGGAATCTCACCGGGCCAAGGGTACCTCTTACAGCAGCCTGGACAGTGTAGACATGGCCTCTAGTTGTGCACCCATCTTTACCTTCGACCTCCCAACGTTGACCCCTGAGATACAGAGTCAGATCTGTGAGAGTGCCAAGCAAATCATAGATTTGAGCTTTGCTACCTTGAGACAGCCTGAATCTCCTGGCCTTTTGACCCCTAGCACTTCTGAGGCATTGACTGGAGCAGACCAGAGCGTGTCAGAAGAGGAGCGTGAGTTAACAGACACCGTCTCCACTGAGAACCACATTTCATCCAAGTCTAACATAGCGATGACGCAAAGGTCAGTGAGAAACTGGAGTGCAGTTTACTAAGCGTGGTAAATAATTTATTACAGCATTGGTCATTTATGTGCAGGAGCAATGCATTGTCTCAGTTTGTGAAGTGTGCACATTCAAGATGCTCTTAAATGAGTTTATGACCTTTATGTATTTTCAACATGATTGAAAGTATAGAAGGCAATGCAGATGCATGCACTGGCATACATGTACATACTTGTATCAGTTTAGCATGTGTGTCAAAAGTACAAATGCTTGAACACAGCACTTATGGCTTCTGTTATTTGCTTATTTTTTATGCTAATGTATGTTCTCAAAATTCAACCGCTTCATTAAAATAGTGGAGTTAATACAAGCATTTCATATAAATGAAAACATTGACAATATAACTTTTGGGCTTTATAAGCTTAACCTGTACAGTACTTGAAATGTTACTGTATATGAATTCATTATATGGATTGAAATGTGTTCTAAATGAATACAAATACAGATACGAATAGTTGGTGCATAAATTTCTTTAGAAAGCTTGCCAGAAAAGTGCACAAGGCATCGAGTTGATACTAAGGGTGTGAGACTGAGATCCTGCAGAATGCAAAATAAAAAAGTGATGTTAGCAGGAGGTTTTTACTTTCATGTAAGAGCATGCGAGTGGTCAGATATGAAGCTTTCAGGACAAAGACCACATTAGAGGATGCCTGTACAGAATTTATTCAGACTTTATTCAAGCCATGGCCTAATGGTTAGAGAAACTACTTTGTGACCAAAAGGTCGCTGGTTTGATTCCTTGGACCAGCAGAAATGGCTGAAGTACCCTTGAGCAAGGCACCTAACCCCAGCCAGCTCTGGGTATGTTGTATGTTGCTCTGGATAAAAGCGTCTGCTAACTGCCATTAAAGCTGTACTGCCTTTCAGATTTTTCAAGTGTAGGTCATAAAAAAAATTTTCCTTGACACCCAATTATTTTTGTTTAGTGGATTGAAAGCTACTGAATTCGAATCACAGATTTCCAATTTTATTAGTTAAAAAAAATAGAAAAATTAATTAATTTAGGGCCATGTGGCCCTAAATTCTCTGCTATTTTTTCCTGCTTCACCATGATACAAAACAAGAGGCTACGTCATGCATCACATGGTGGGCTTTCCCCGTTCATGCAAGGCATTGTGGGATACAAATTTGAAACAGGAGAGAACAATGGAGGACACGAGTATGCGAATGAAATGTGAAAGACTGACTACAGTAACTGAAAGTGAGAAGAAAAGATGTTATGTTGTGAAGGAAAGGAAATGCAGGACCAAACTAATAAATATCAGCAGGCAGTGAGCACCTCGGTGTGATCAGCTGTTCTGTTCGTTTAGCAACAGAATGATGTAACTGTCAGTGCACGGTCAAAGGTGAACATGCGTATGCGCACACGGCCTTCCTCTGTCTGCTTGACTGTGTGAAGCAAGTGATTTCATGCACATTATTTGCTTGGGAATCCCCTCAAATTAAATAACTTCCAAGGCACAGAATGGCTTTTTTTAAGATATTACAGAAATAAACATATATCACAATGATTACATTTCAGAGGGAACTAAATTTCACCGATTTTATGAAATCGAAAGGCCGTATAACTTTAAATGTGATGTAACATGCTGAGGGTGCTGACATTGCTACCGATGGGTATTGGGTCTCATTTTCTGTTTCATATCTGTCATATTTAAGTTTGACAAGAATTTAGATCAACTACAGTGGTGCTTGAAAGATTGTGAACTCATTAGAATTTTCTATATTTCTGCATAAATATGACCTAAAACATTATCAGATTTTCACACAAGTTCTAAAAGTAGATAAAGAGAACCCAGTTAAACAAATGAGACAAAAATATTATACTTGCTCATTTATTTATTGAGGAAAATGATCCAATATTACATATCCGTGAGTGGCAAAAGTATGTGAACCTCTAGGATTAGCAGTTAATTTGAAGGTGAAATTAGAGTCAGGTGTTTTCAATCAATGGGATGACAATCAGGTGTGAGTGGGCACCCTGTTTTATTTAAAGAACAGGGATCTATCAAAGTCTGATCTTCACAACACATGTTTGTGGAAGTGCATCATGGCACGAACAAAGGAGATTTCTGAGGACCTCAGAAAAAGCGTTGTTGATGCTCATCAGGCTGGAAAAGGTTACAAAACCATCTCAAAAGAGTTTGGACTCCACCAATCCACAGACAGACAGATTGTGTACAAATGGAGGAAATTCAAGACCATTGTTACCCTCCCCAGGAGTGGTCGACCAGTTCATGTGAGGAAGTGAGCAGTTCATATGAGGAAACCCACCAACATCCCAGAGTTGAAGCTGTTCTGTACGGAGGAATGGGCTAAAATTCCTCCAAGCCGGTGTGCAGGACTGATCAACAGTTACCGGAAACGTTTAGTTGCAGTTATTGCTGCACAAGGGGGTCACACCAGATACTGAAAGCAAAGGTTCACATACTTTTGCCACTCACAGATCTGTAATATTGGATCATTTTCCTCAATAAATAAATGACCAAGTATAATATTTTTGTCTCATTTGTTTAACTGGGTTCTCTTTATCTACCTTTAGGACTTGTATGAAAATCTGATGATGTTTTAGGTCATATTTATGCAGAAATATAGAAAATTCTAAAGGGTTCACAAACTTTCAAGCACCACTGTATATGAAACTGTCTGATATGACCGTAAATATGTGATTATACAGAATTGTGGGTGGTAAAAGAGAGCAACTGGACTTGCTTGAAGATTCTTGAAGACGTTTCACCTCTCATCCGAAAGGCTTCTTCAGTTCTGTCTGACTAATAGGGAGTATCAAGTATTTATCCTCTCATGGATGAAAAGCAATCCTAAGGTGTTGTTGAGTCATCCTGTTGGTGTGGGTCACTGGGGGCTGGGTGTGAACGGCCTAGAGAGTCATTGGGGTGATCAATGGATTGTTGGTTCTCTCTGTCCTCCTGTGAGTCACTGAAAACAGCTGGGTTTTGATGTGCATTCAGTTGACTGGGAAGTGTGCCAAGGACTGCATTGTAGGTGGCTGATAAATGATGTCTTAGACCACCACCTCTGTTCAGTGATGGCCGTTCCAGGTTGACAAATGGCTTCTTTAACTCCTTGCTCATACCAACAATCCTCTCTGGCTAAAATGTGTACGTTGCAATCCTGAAATGAGTGTCCTTTGTTAAGATGAAGATAGACAGCAGAGTCCTGGCCTGAGGAACTGGCTCTCCTGTGTTGAGCCATGCGCCTGTGAAGCGGTTGTTTTGTTTCCTCAATATACGAGTCCGTGCATTCCTCACTGCACTGAATTGCATACACTACGTTGTCCTGTTTTGTGTCTGGCTATTCTGTCTTTAGGGTGGACCAGTTTCTGCTTCAGGGTGTTACTGGGTCTGAAATGTACCGGAATGTTGTTTATAGAAGATCCTCCTGAGTTTCTCAGATAGACCAGAAATGTAGGGAATGACAATGTTCTTGCGTTTGTTCCTGTTATCCTCCTTGTCCGTTATGTTCCTTTTTCTGCTCTTGAAGAAAGCCCAGTTGGGATACCCGCAGTTCTGAAGTGCTTTCTTGATGTGATTCTGCTCCTTCTCTTTTCCCTCTACCGTTGTAGGAATGTTCTGAGCCCTGTGTTGCAAGGTCCTAATGACCCCCAATTTGTGTTCCAGTGGGTGGTGTGAGTCGAAGAGTAGGTACTGGTCTGTGTGTGTGGGTTTCCGGTAGACCTCGATGCTAAGGCTTCTGTCTTGTCTAATGTGTACATCACAATCCAAGAAGGCTAGATTATTCCCACTGATGTCCTCCTGGGTGAAATTGATGTTGATATCCACTGTATTGATGTGCCTAGAGAAGGCTTCCACCTCATGGGTTTTGATTTTAACCCAGGTGTCATCCACATATCTGAACCAGTGGCTGGGAGCAACTCCTGAAAAATTGGTCAAAGCTTTATGTTCCACTTCCTCCATGTAAAGATTGGCCACAATAGGGGACACTGGTGAGCCCATGGCGCATCCATGGTTCTGTCTGTAGAAACTTTCATTAAACTGGAAATAGGTGGTGGTCAGGCAGAGGTCAAGCAGGGTGCAAATCTGGTCCGTGGTGAGGTTCGTTCTATCCAGTAAGGTGCTGTCTTGAAGGTTCAAGACAGCACCTTACTGGATAGTAAGGATAGAGTTCAAGACTCTCTTTTACCACCCACAGTTTACTATGACCTGGATGACAGAGAATCTTCACAGACATGATTATACAGAATGTAGTGATGCAGTGCTGTGACTAAATAGTGAGTAAAAATTAGAGATGCTTTCCTTTTTAAATGCAGTTTGTAAAATTCAAAGTTATTAGGTGAAAGAAAAGTCAAGGACAGAATTGTACTTTGTTACTTACGACATCTGTGTATGATGCCAATTCCAGTGTGTTTTGATTTGTGACAATCTTATACAGGCCACTAGACTAAAAATATTGCAATCGTGCTTTTGCCAGAGTTACCCAGCAGATGGAAGTATAAACACATGACGGTGAACGTAATGTCTTTAGACTGCATCGGGATATTTTGATCAGTAGGAAGAGCAATGTGGCTCTAAAAGGATCACGATTAAAGGAAATTATCTTGCAAGGCTATCTTTAAATTATGCTATTTTTACATGACATGATCATAATTTGCAAGTCAGTGAAATTTCCTGTGAGCTGTAATACTTATCAAGTCCACTGCTGGGTATTATATTTTAAACTGTTGTAAAATGAATGCAGCAAGGTTACTGTGATCAGTAGTAAGGCCCGAAAGTCAGATGTGGCCTGGCTGTAAATACCATCCAACATGGAAAAGTTTCGATGGGAATGTCAGTTTAAGATCCTTAAGGGGTCACAGCTTGTGCTGAAATAAATGTCTTCAGATTCACAACCCATCCTCTCTATTGGGAGAGTTGAGTCCAGATCAGCCAGCATAGGTTACATCCTAAGCAAGACAGAAGAGATCTACGGGGATTGCTAAATTTGTGATTCTTCTTTCATGTTATCCCACTATTTATGAGTTGCCAAGATAAACTGAAATTTGACCCCATCTGCTTTGACACCTGGCTCCTCCGTAGAGGTCCTTCTCCTGTCTGGTGTCCAGTGAGACCTGGAGCTCAGCCAAGCTCATTTGGTCTCCAGGGAGAGTAGGAGATTAGCTTCCAGGGTCATGTGATTTTAGGGTTTTAAATAGAGAAGGCTTTGAACACAACCTTCCAAGCCATCATTTATTTTCACTTCCACTTGGCAAACATCTCTGTTGACCAGTATGTTTCTGCTCTGAGTTGTAAATGCTCCGGGTCAGATTCCGCAGAGACAAAGGTTGCTAAAGAAGTTGATTGAGAAGGGGCTGAGTAGAGGGAGGGACGTCAGGCAATAACAAAGAAAGGAAGAGAAGGAGGGAAAGGGGTTGAGTTGTTGCATAGTGAAAGGAAACACACACATCACATCCAACAGCAGAAAATAGCTCAGCTACTGAGACGTACACAGGCAGAGGAACACATACATGCATATAGGCAAGCAAGCTGAAAAGCAGAAAGCAGCCTGGGAATGAGAGAGGAAGAGAGACACCCAAATAGACAGACAGAGAGAGAGGATGGTTAGAGAGAATAGATGAGCATGATGTATTCCAGTCAGAATATGACTGATAAAAGTTTCCATAGTGTGAGACAGAAACTGAAGACGAGACCAGACACCAGTTCAACAACCAAGAAAGCCACACTGAAGGAGCAAAAGGAGATGAAACTTTGAGATTAAATGGTACAAACGATGCTCTGGAATGAGGTGTAAGATTAGTGTGTTTGTGTGGATCACAAGCCAAAGAGACGATGCGGGCCTCTGAGCTCTGTGCAGGTTAAGGATCTCATCAGGAGCTTAAACTGCGGGGCTTTAATGATATGGCTCGCTATATGCTCTGCTGGGGAGGTGGGGCCTTGGATGATCACTACCTGTACGTTCCCTTGCCAGATGTTTATCGGTGAGTAAAGGTTCTGTGTGAGATGAAGGATGTTTAAGTTGTATGTGATGCTTGCTTGATGCTAGTTCTGGCTGCACTTCGATTTGCCTTAGTGCAACCTGCCCTTATGGATGAACTGCCATTGCTAATGAATGAAATAATTTTTTTCAAGTAGCCAACATTTCTAGTGCCACCTGCTTCTGTCAATGTTTTGTTGTTTCTGGTCTACTTAATACTGTGCGGACAGAAAGGAAATTCTGACACAATAGGAAATTAACCAAAGGTATCGGTTTCATCTGGAATTAAACTAGTCAAACAGACTGACAGATGAAAAATGCTGTTAGGTACCTGTGTGTCATTCTTATGGAAACATGACACTACACAAAATGTCCTATGAACAAAAAGTTGTCCATGTTCTCATCTCCAGCTTACTTAATCCTCAGTCTGAAAATGCTGAAACACTACAGGATTTGAAATATGCTATTATTATTATTATTATTATTATTATTATTATTATTACACAGTATAAAATCTGGGGAGTCATATGTTTTCAGCATTTCATATGTATTTTGTCATTTTGAAGCACTGGCTTTTTTAATAGTGGGGAAGCTATGGCCTAATGGTAAGAGAAGCAGCTTTGTGACCAGAAGGTTCCTGGTTTGATTCCCTGGACTGGCAGGAATGGGTGAAGTGCTGTTGAGCAAGGCACCTAACCCCCAACTGCTCCCCAGGCTGCGCTGGGTATGTCGTATATCTGCTAAATTAATGTAATAGTGCCTTGTCAGTTCTTTCCTGTTAATTGCACTACCTTACTACTGTTATTATGGTAGAGACCTATATACCCGGTGGAGTCTGGCCATAGTTTGTGTGGGTGTGTAAAGAGCTCCTGAGTGACTGTGGAATGTATTTCGCAATGGAGGCTTTTCTTAAGGAGATGACATATGTAGGCCAGTGGCTTTCTTCGGTAAACCAGCTGCACCATAGTTATACTAATAATGCTGTTATTTAGTACAAAGCAATTAAAAAAAATAATGTTAAGCTCTGGGTATTTTTAGCAAGTATGGGATGAATCATTTATATATAATGACGACCGTGGAAACAGTGGAATTATCAGCTGGACAGGTCCGGATATTCCAGTTGATAGAAAGATAGGGTGTGTCTGCTTATTAGTGCCTCATTCAGAGTGGCCTCCACACCCTGGCTATGAAGAGAGAGAGAGAGAGAGAGAGGTGTTGTAGTTTTCTTAATTTTCAGTCTGCTTTGGAAAGAGGACCACATACCCGTTGTTTGAAGAATAAACTTACTCCCTCCCTTTCTGCTTCTTCTTCTTCTCAGAGTCTCCGCCCTCTTCTGTCTTTTAAGCAGGAATATCCTGTTAGAAATAGGCCAATAGTAGATCATAAGTATTTACATCGGTCCACTTGTGCCTTGAAGGCTAAGGGTTGTGTAATTAAGAAGCAGCGACAGTTCAGAGACACATTTAAGTTCCTACACGGAGATGAGATGGTGTTTTTAAGGTAAAGGGACCAAGTGTTGTTTGTTCACTTTTTGTCCATTGAATTTATTGAGGTATTTAAAAGTAATGCTAGATCCATTGTAACAGGAATTTGTTGTAAATGTATTTTGTATTCAAACATTGTGTGCTTCCACGTAGAAGTCATCACAGTCACTAAAGTGAACTTATTAAAATGCGTCTATACATATCTGCATGTTATTGGAGCTGCTTAGGTGACATGCTGGTTATTTAAATAATAAATGTGTTGAGTGGTATATCAGATATATTCCATTCAGCTAGCATGTTATTGAATGAGTCGAAAGATGAGTTCAATATCATGCTAGCTGAATGGAATAGATCTGATATACTACGAACCCCCCCCCCCCCAGCCAATATTATTATTATTATTATTATTATTATTATTATTATTATTATTATGCATTCCTTTCAGGTGTTCAACACATCTTTCTCTTTCAAAATTCTCTCAAAATCTTCCGTAGTTAACAAAGCAAACCTGGTGGCCATGTTTGTTTACAAATTGTCACAGTCACTTGTTGGCGCGGAAGTTTTACGTCTCTGACGTATGACATCATGTTGTCTTGACAACGATGCAATATCGTAAACCATATTCAACGCACATTCTCCATTGGGTAGAGTGGCGTAATACACGTAGGATAAGTGATATGCTAACAATATTGCATGCTATCAAACCAAATTAATGAAACCCACAAGAAGGGAATAGAATACATGTTATTTACCAGCTGGGCAGTCCGTATCATGAAATACCATGACCAAGGTCTTGAAAGTACTGACCGAGGCCCTGGGGGCCCAGGTCAGTATTCAAGGTAGAGGTATTTCACCATACGGACCGACCTTAAGCTGGTAAATAATATATTTATTTTTTTCTTTACCAAATTCTAACAGAAAACGAGAGCGCCCAAAAAGGAAAATTGAGGCGAGCCGCCATTTTGAATCCTCATTCACGGCTGTAATGCAAATTGCTTCCTCCTCGGTATACAAGTGCACTTCCATGGCAGGAAAAAAACTACATTTTGCCGCCTATGTAGTTCCCTATTTATACAAATAGGAGTCATTCAGGATTCAGCCATGTTTTTGCTTGGCGTTAGCAAGTTAGGTTTTTAGCTTTCTCCTGAAATGTTTTCTTTTATTTCTTCTTCCTCAGGGTAGTAAAACTCGCTTTCGCTGTGAACGCTGTCATCGTTATCCATGATGTAAAATTAATGCTATTTTGAATCCTCATGGGGTGGCACGGTGGTGTAGTGGTTAGCGCTGTCGCCTCACAGCAAGAAGGTCCGGGTTCGAGCCCCATGGCCGGCGAGGGCCTTTCTGTGTGGAGTTTGCATGTTCTCCCCGTGTCCGCGTGGGTTTCCTCCGGGTGCTCCGGTTTCCCCCACAGTCCAAAGACATGCAGGTTAGGTTAACTGATAACTCTAAATTGAGCGTAGGTGTGAATGTGAGTGTGAATGGTTGTCTGTGTCTATGTGTCAGCCCTGTGATGACCTGGCGACTTGTCCAGGGTGTACCCCGCCTTTCGCCCATAGTCAACTGGGATAGGCTCCAGCTTGCCTGCGACCCTGTAGAACAGGATAAAGCGGCTAGAGATAATGAGATGAAATGAGATGAATCCTCATTCACGGCTGTAATGCAAATTGTTTTCTCCTCGGTATACAAGTGCACTTCCATGGCAGGAAAAAAAACGACATTTTGCAGCCTATGTAGTCCCCTATTTATACAAAATTGAGTCATTCAGGATTCAGCCATGTTTTTGCTCGGCGTTAGCAAGTTAGGTTTTTAGCTTTCTCCTGAAATGTTTTCTTTTATTTCTTCTTCCTCAGGGTAGTAAAACTCACTTTCGCTGTGAAGACTGTCGTTATCACTATCCATGCTGTAAAATTAATGTTATTCTCCTGAGACATGCGAAAATAAATGTTGACAAAAAAAAATGCTATGTTTGTTGTTGTTGTGAATGAGCGAGTCGTCAGAGGTCCGTAACTGGGGTCCGTACCATAGGATACGGACCCACTCGCCAGCCAATCAGAGCACAGGATTTGGACTGCGAAAAAAATAAATGTTTTTATTCCATCAAAAAAGTGTCCTGTATGTATAATAATTTTAATAAGGTATGCCTACTGATAATTATATTTTGAGGCCTAAAGATAATACTACTACTGGTTAATATTTTGAGACTAGAAACTAAGTATCTTCACATCACACACATCACATTATCTCTAGCCGCTTTATCCTTCTACAGGGTCGCAGGCAAGCTGGAGCCTATCCCAGCTGACTTACGGGCAAAAGGCAGGGTACACCCTGGACAAGTCGCCAGGTCATCACAGGGCTGACACATAGACACAGACAACCATTCACACTCACATTCACACCTACGGTCAATTTAGAGTCACCAGTTAACCTAACCTGCATGTCTTTGGACTGTGGGGGAAACCGGAGCACCCGGAGGAAACCCACGCGGACACGGGGAGAACATGCAAACTCCACACAGAAAGGCCCTCGCCGGCCCCGGGGCTCGAACCCAGGACCTTCTTGCTGTGAGGCGACAGCGCTAACCACTACACCACCGTGCCGCCCCACTAAGTATCTTATAGCAATGAATTATAATGTTGTAGCCGTGAGCCATGTAACCAAAATCATGGCTATGAATTGTATAACCTGAGTCCATCACTCAGGTTATGTATACTCAACCTGAGTGTGTGTGTATACTCAATATACACAATACATCATGACTCAATATTTCAGGGAAAAACTTCTGTTCCCTTTCAGAATTTGGTTAAAGTGATGGGACCTAATAGTATATCCCTTCCAGTTTATTTCTCTGTCTCACTTATTTTAAAATAAGCAATTGCCACAAGTTAAATATTTCATGGCAATGCAATAGATCTTGAGCAACTTAACTCACAGCAAAACAATATATATTTTTTGCGGCCACTCCTTCTCAAAAAATAACCACCATGTCACCTCTGCTGCTCTAGCCTATGTTACTGAGCTATGTATTATCTGTATATTGCATTTTTAGTCATTTTTATCAAATCTTTTATGACACTAAGCTTGATGCCATGGACATTCATTCAATTATTCATCTTCAGTAGGCCTAAGGGCTTTATCCTAGTCAGGGTCAAGATGGATCCAAAGACTATTCTGGGAACACTGGGGATAATTTGGGGATACACCCTATTTGGGACACCATAGACGTCTATTAAAATGGTTGCTAAATAATGGGTTCTTGTGATTTGCATTTTTACCAGTATTTCAGCAGTCTGACAGAGAGGAGAAGAGTGTCCTTGTGAGTGAGTTTAGATGCCAAACAGATGATGATTACTGTAAACAAGTCCAGATAAAATCTCCCCATGATGAAGCAAGCCTTTATGCTTCTCCAGCTGTTTCATTTAATAACACTGGGGAATAAGGAGCCCAAAGCGTGTGTGTCCATACATGTCTGAGTATGTATGAAGGTTGTCTGATCATTTGGTGGGATCAGCTCTTCCAAACACTTCCTTCCAAATACAACCCCAATTCCAAAAAAGTTGGGACAAAGTACAAATTGTAAATAAAAACGAAATGCAATAATTTACAAATCTCAAAAACTGATATTGTATTCACAATAGAACATAGACAACATATCAAATGTTGAAAGTGAGATATTTTGAAATTTCATGCCAAATATTGGCTCATTTGAAATTTCATGACAGCAACACATCTCAAAAAATTTGGGACAGGGGCAATAAGAGGCTGGAAAAGTTAAAGGTACAAAAAAGGAACAGCTGGAGGACCAAATTGCAACTCATTAGGTCAATTGGCAATAGGTCATTAACATGACTGGGTATAAAAAGAGCATCTTGGAGTGGCAGCGGCTCTCAGAAGTAAAGATGGGAAGAGGCTCACCAATCCCCCTAATTCTGCGCCGACAAATAGTGGAGCAATATCAGAAAGGAGTTCAACAGTGTAAAATTGCAAAGAGTTTGAATATATCATCATCTACAGTGCATAATATCATCAAAAGATTCAGAGAATCTGGAAGAATCTCTGTGCGTAAAGGTCAAGGCCGGAAAACCATACTGGGTACCCGTGATCTTCGGGCCCTTAGACGGCACTACATCACATACAGACATGCTTCTGTATTGGAAATCACAAAATGGGCTCAGGAATATTTCCAGAGAACATTATCTGTGAACACAATTCACCGTGCCAGTCGCCGTTGCCAGCTAAAACTCCTATAGTTCAAAGAAGAAGCCGTATCTAAACATGATCCAGAAGCGCAGACGTCTTCTCTGGGCCAAGGCTCATTTAAAATGGACTGTGGCAAAGTGGAAAACTGTTCTGTGGTCAGACGAATCAAAATTTGAAGTTCTTTATGGAAATCAGGGACGCCGTGTCATTCGGACTAAAGAGGAGAAGGACGACCCAAGTTGTTATCAGCGCTCAGTTCAGAAGCCTGCATCTCTGATGGTATGGGGTTGCATTAGTGCATGTGGCATGGGCAGCTTACACATCTGGAAAGACACCATCAATGCTGAAAGGTATATCCAGGTTCTAGAGCAACATATGCTCCCATCCAGACGACGTCTCTTTCAGGGAAGACCTTGCATTTTCCAACATGACGATGCCAAACCACATACTGCATCAATTACAGTATCATGGCTGCGTAGAAGAAGGGTCCAGGTACTGAACTGGCCAGCCTGCAGTCCAGATCTTTCACCCATAGAAAACATTTGGCGCATCATAAAGCGGAAGATACGACAAAAAAGACCTAAGACAATTGAGCAACTAGAATCCTACATTAGACAAGAATGGGTTAACATTCCTATCCTTAAACTTGAGCAACTTGTCTCCTCAGTCCCCAGACGTTTACAGACTGTTGTAAAGAGAAAAGAGGATGTCTCACAGTGGTAAACATGGCCTTGTCCCAACTTTTTTGAGATGTGGTGTTGTCATGAAATTTAAAATCACCTTATTTTTCTTTTTAAATGATACATTTTCTCACTTTAAACATTTGATATGTCATCTGTGTTCTATTCTGAATAAAATATGGAATTTTGAAACTTCCACATCATTGCATTCTGTTTTTATTTACAATTTGTACTTTGTCCCAACTTTTTTGGAATCGGGGTTGTACAAATCTCATTTAGAGAGAAAAAAATATTTTACACTAAAACTGATGAAGGCTCTTGGATAAGCATCAAAGTTGTTGACAGTTTAATCAAATTACATTGCTTTGGCTTACTGTCAGTGTTTTGGGTCTTTTTTTATCCTCAGGGAACGAGCATCAGGACTTGTCTCACAATCTGACCATGAGGTGGCCCAACGCTTGGCACTGGGCAGCAATGACAACATTGCTAATGGTAGCAAGACTGACCTACAGGCTGCTAAACTGTTGGCCAAACGCCTCTACAACCTGGATGGCTTCAGGAGGTCTGACATCGCAAGGCATCTGAGCAAAAAGTAAGCCTTCCTTCCTTCCTTCCTTCCCTCCTTCCTTCCTCTGAAACCACATTTTAAATGGGGACTCTAGATCTTCTGGTTTCAGATACACAACAGATTATCATGTGGACATAAGTGTTAAATGCCAAATTAGATTTATTCTCAAATGCAAATCCTCAAGCCTTTACATGTAATCCTTTTTGTTTTCCTCTGTCTGCCTGTAGTAATGATTTCAGTAGGTTGGTAGCAGAGGAGTACTTGAGTTATTTCAACTTCGCAGGCATGCATGTGGACCAGGCTCTGAGGTAAGAACATGCACTTTAATATGCATTTATGCATCATAAATATGTAGACTATATTAGCTATGACATTTTTTATAAACTTATTCAAAACAAAATAGCTACATCTTTTTTTTTTCTTGCCTAAAGCATTTTGGGGTCAACTTCCTGTTTCTGAAAGAATCCATTTCCAGAGAAAATAAAGTGACTCGGTCATAGTGGAAATAGTGGTAATGCACTGGACTAGAGGCTATTTAGAAAGCTTGCCTGATCGTCTGATTGTCCAATACATTAATACCACTGCAAAATCTCCTACCATGTCAGTGTTATTGCTATGCTGAGAATTATCCCAACTCGCATAACATCTGGTGAGTGGTGGTTCAACGGTGGTCGCTTTCCACTAATGGGTAGAGGAGAGGTGGATTGTGTGTAGTAAATGATGGTGGGTATTACTGCAGTCTGGAATATCTACTAAGTGATCTATATAGTAGGTTTTCCTGATAAAAAGGAATAATAAGTGTAGGTACGGGCTACACAGTGGTGTAATGGTTAGCACTGTTGCCTCACAGCAAGAAGGTTCTGAGTTTGAGCCCAATGGCCTTTCTATGTGGAGTCTGCATGTTCTCCCTGTGTCTGTGTGGGTTTCCTCCAGGTGCTCCGGTTTCCCCCACAGTCCAAAGACATGCAGTTAGGTTAACTGGCTAGTCTAAATTGTCCATAGGTGTGTGTGTGTGTGTGTGTGTGTGTGTGTGTGTGTGTGTGTGTGTGTGTGTGTGAATGGTTGTTTCCCAAGCCTGGAAATGGGAAGGTTGTGGCAGGAACAGCATCCAACATAAAACTATGTTCCAATTAATATGACATGTGGATCAATAGGGTGTACATGGACCCCAACCTGGCAATAGTGCTGGACAAGGAAGAAGAATAAGTGTAGGTACAAGAGTAATGGTTCATCAGTTGACAGGTTAGAGTGGGTGGCTGATAAACTGTGCATAGTCCATTCAGTAATACCTACAATGTGACCTATGGTAGATATTCCTGAAAAAAAAAAAGTTTAGATACAAGCTATACACTTAGAATATTTACAAACTCTAAAGCTTTGCACACTCAGAATGAGATGAGCAGCGATGTGGCGACCAGAGACCATGGAATGTCAATGAAATTCAGAGACTTGTAGCGATGACAGACGAAATAACCGTTGGTGACACAAAGTGGGCGGGTAATGAGTTGAACTAATCTCAACTTTGAGGCAATGTGATTTGAGGCAACTACCAATGGGAGCAAAGGATATCGTTGACTGACCAATACATTTACAAGAGGGATACTTAGGGAACCAGAGCCTGGAATATCCATGAGTGACCAACTGTCAGCTACAGTACAAAGTGATGGGTGACGAGTGAATCACTTTATTGCATTATATTACAGGCATTTAGCAAACACCCTTTTCCAGAGCAACATACAGCAGGACCCTGACATACCCACAGGAATGGGTAGTCTGGGGAGCAGTTGGAGGTTAGGTGCCTTGCTCAAGGGCACTTCAGCCATTCCTGCTGTTCCAGGGAATCAAACCAGCAAACTTTTGGTCTCAAAGCTGCTTCTCTAACCTTTAGGCCATGGCTTACAGTGGGGCAAAAAAGTATTTAGTCAGTCACCAATTGTGCAAGTTCTCCCACTTAAAAAGATGAGAGGCCTGTAATTTTCATCATAGGTATACCTCAACTATGAGAGACAAAATGAGAAAAAAAATCCAGAAAATCACATTGTCTGATTTTTAAAGAATTTATTTGCAAATTATGGTGGAAAATAAGTATTTGGTCAATAACAAAAGTTCATCTCAATACTTTGTTATATACCCTTTGTTGGCAATGACAGAGGTCAAACGTTTTCTGTAAGTCTTCACAAGGTTTTCACACACTGTTGCTGGTATTTTGGCCCATTCCTCCATGCAGATCTCCTCTAGAGCAGTGATGTTTTGGGGCTGTTGCTGGGCAACACAGACTTTCAACTCCCTCCAAAGATTTTCTATGGGGTTGAGATCTGGAGACTGGCTAGGCCACTCCAGGACCTTGAAATGCTTCTTACGAAGCCACTCCTTCGTTGCCCGGGCGGTGTGTTTGGGATCATTGTCATGCTGAAAGACCCAGCCATGTTTCATCTTCAATGCCCTTGCTGATGGAAGGAGGTTTTCACTCAAAATCTCATGATACATGGCCCCATTCATTCTTTCCTTTACACGGATCAGTCGTCCTGGTCCCTTTGCAGAAAAACAGCCCCAAAGCATGATGTTTCCACCCCCATGCTTCACAGTAGCTATGGTGTTCTTTGGATGCAACTCAGCATTCTTTCTCCTCCAAACATGACAAGTTGAGTTTTTACCAAAAAGTTCTATTTTGGTTTCATCTGACCATATGACATTCTCCCAATCCTCTTCTGGATCATCCAAATGCTCCCTAGCAAACTTCAGACGGGCCTGGACATGTACTGGCTTAAGCAGGGGGACACGTCTGGCACTGCAGGATTTGAGTCCCTGGCGGCGTAGTGTGTTACTGATGGTAGCCTTTGTTACTTTGGTCCCAGCTCTCTGCAGGTCATTCACTAGGTCCCCCCGTGTGGTTCTGGGATTTTTGCTCACCGTTCTTGTGATCATTTTGACCCCACGGGGTGAGATCTTGCGTGGAGCCCCAGATCGAGGGAGATTATCAGTGGTCTTGTATGTCTTCCATTTTCTAATAATTGCTCCCACAGTTGATTTCTTCACACCAAGCTGCTTACCTATTGCAGATTCAATCTTCTCAGCCTGGTGCAGGTCTACAATTTTGTTTCTGGTGTCCTTTGACAGCTCTTTGGTCTTGGCCATAGTGGAGTTTGGAGTGTGACTGTTTGAGGTTGTGGACAGGTGTCTTTTATACTGATAACGAGTTCAAACAGGTGCCATTAATACAGGTAACGAGTGGAGGACAGAGGAGCCTCTTAAAGAAGAAGTTACGGTCTGTGAGAGCCAGAAATCTTGCTTGTTTGTAGGTAACCAAATACTTATTTTACCGAGGAATTTACCAATTAATTCATTAAAAATCCTACAATGTGATTTCCTGGATTCTTTTCCCCCATTCTGTCTCTCGTAGTTGAAGTGTACCTATGATGAAAATTACAGGCCTCTCTCATCTTTTTAAGTGGGAGAACTTGCACAATTGGTGGCTGACTAAATACTTTTTTGCCCCACTGTATATGTGTACACCCCATAAGGGCTCTTTAGATAGTTTCTTTATCTAAAAGTGGTTCCATGTAGAATCCTTTGCTGGAAGCTTTTTCTTTATTGGTCTGCCTGATGGCAGGTCCGCTCTGACTGCTTCAGCCATCACAAGTTTCTTGGGAAGAATTACAGTAGTGGTTTCCATTGCCTTCTACTGGATTATTATAGAGTTTTTTTCCTCTAAACCATTCACACCTATGGACAATTTAGAGTAGCCAGTTAACCTAACCACATGTCTTTGGACTGTAGGGGAAACCAGAGCACCCAGAGAAAACCCACACAGACACGGGGAGAACATGCAGACTCCACATATAAAGGCACCCGTCGGCCATTGGGCTAAAACTCAGAACCTTCTTGCTGTGAGGCAACAGTGCTAAACAGTACACCACCATGCCGCCCTGCTTAATTATTAAGTGAACACTTTTTATTAAGAGTGTAGGTGTACATAATAAACTGTCAATTGGAAGCAAAAAAGTAGAGAAATGGATCTTGTGCATGACCACATTTTCTGTCTCCTTTGTAACTTAGTGTTAGTATAATAAATGACATGTTGGATTGTTAGAAAGTACTAATGTGAAGTAATGTCAACTCCTATCTGGATTTTTTTTTTAAAGAAACACACTTGTACTATTTAGTCCTATACATTGGTCTGTATATATGGTGATAAGTCTCTATTCCCTAGAGTTTTCCTGAGAGAGTTTGCTCTTATGGGTGAGACGCAGGAGAGAGAACGAGTGCTGACCCATTTCTCCAGAAGATACCTCCAGTGCAATCCCAATACTATACCAAATGAAGGTAAATCATACGTGTTGTCTGTGTGGGTGTAATACTGTAGTTCACTGACACTGAGGCTGTAACACTATAATTGTGCCACCAGGTGACTCTGTTGCTCATGCTGTGTGTTTGTGTTGCAGACAGTGTCCACACTCTGACCTGCGCTCTGATGCTGCTGAACACAGACCTTCATGGTCATGTGAGTGAGCAATTGCACTGAATGATGATCATAATTCATGATAAGGTCTTTTTCGCTCAGCACGAGGAGAGGTGTGATCCGAACACTATATATAAAAGCTTCCTATCTCTCTGTCCTGCTCAGAATGTAGGGAAGAGAATGTCATGTGTGCAGTTCATAGGCAACCTGGAGGGGTTAAATGATGGGCAGGATTTCCCGAAAGATCTGCTCAAGGTGGGTAAATGTAAACACTCTCTCTCTCTCTCTCTCTCTCTCTCTCTCTCTCTGTCTCTCTCTCTCTCATACTTCTGTCTTTGTGGGGACTCTCACTGACATAATGTATTCCCTAGTGCCTTACTCTAAACTTAACCATCACAACTAAATGCCTAACCCCAACCCTTACCTAAACCTAACTTGAACCCTAAAACTAAGTCATAAGCCTCAAACAGCCCTTTGAAGAAGTGAGGACCAGCCAAAATGTCCGAACTCTGCTGGTATAAAACGTATTCTGGTCCTCAATATGTACATTACATTACAGGCATTTAGCAGATGCTCTTATCCAGAGCAACATACAGCATACCCAGAGCAGCCTGGGGAGCAGTTGGAGGTTAGGTGCCTTGCTCAAGGGTACTTCAGCCATCCTACTGGTCCAGGGAATCAAACCAGTGACTTTTTGGTCCCAAAGCTGCTTCTCTAACCATTAGGCCATGGCTTCCCCCACGTATGTAGTAAGTACACACGCACACGCGGCTACCACACACTCTTCCTGTGCCGTGTTTACTTCACCTGTTCTCTGCACAAATTTACAATGCCCCTCTAAAACACTGTCCCTTCTGTATCAGTGTGCTCCAATTTAACCACAGTAGCTCAAGGAATGAATGTAAAATTTTGGATGAAGAAAGAGAGAAGTTTGAGATTCTGTGCGTCTCAGGCTTTGACCAATAAGGCTGAAAGGAAGCTCTAGGAGTGTTGTATACCAGACTGAGATGGCATGGTTTTCTCCCATCCCATTTGTTATTAAAAAATTCACAGCTGATTATGTGTAGAAATCACATTCAAAATGTTTATGAATCAGAATTGTGATGTGACATTCTTACGTACAACAGTTGGGAATTCATAAACAGAGAAAGGGAACACATACAGCTGTTGTTGTAGCAGTGTAAAAAAGTGAAGTGTATGCATCTCTTTGTGTGTGTGTATGTGTTCTGTCTGACCCTTGAAAGATTTATTGATTATAGCATACATAGGGGTGGGCAGCACGGTGGTGTAGTGGTTAGCGCTGTCACCTCACAGCAAGAAGGTCCGGGTTCGAGCCCCGTGGCCAGTGAAGGCCTTTCTGTGCGGAGTTTGCATGTTCTCCCCGTGTCCGCGTGGGTTTCCTCCGGGTGCTCCGGTTTCTCCCACAGTCCAAAGACATGCAGGTTAGGTTAACTGGTGACTCTAAATTGACCGTAGGTGTGAATGTGAGTGTGAATGGTTGTCTGTGTGTCAGCCCTGTGATGACCTGGCGACTTGTCCAGGGTGTACCCCGCCTTTCGCCCGTAGTCAGCTGGGATAGGCTCCAGCTTGCCTGCGACCCTGTAGAACAGGATAAAGCGGCTACAGATAATGAGATGAGAATGAGGCCCACTTTACACGGGGACGGTCTGAAACAAAAACGCAAAAGTCCGTTTTCGTTCTCACTTTTTTCCGCGTCTACACGACCGTTTTCAAGGAGGAAATCTGCGTCTATACGGTGATGCATAAATGTGTGGAATTCAATCGGATGTTGTAATAGAGTGTGCCGAGCGGATGGAGTAGTCAGTCAGAATGATGAGCAAAATAAGGAAAATTCTTGTACAAAAATAGTTTTCTTTTTATTCTTAAGCCGGCAGTTAACACAAACAGGACAAACAAACAAAAAAAAACACTGATGACAAAACCAAACAAACAAACAAAAAAAATTCTGGGACAAAATGCCCACGCAAGCTAGGCTACTCTGGCATTACTCACACAGAGCTCAAGTCATGCGTCCTCTCCCTGCCGAGGCCATCTCCCCCCAATGAACAGTGCAGCGCATATTTAGAAGACGACGGCACAGTCTTAACACAATTAAAATCAATCAACACATCTAGAAAGATTTTAACAGTTCTAAACATTTTCACTGCATGCATTACACTCCTACAACAATGTGCAGACCTTAAATATTACAACAAACACTTACGTAAGATTTTTAGACCATTTCTCTCCGCTCTAATGAGCTGCTTTCCCGCGCATCGCGGAAGAAACCTTGAAAAGCGCTTTCAGACCTGCATTCTGGTTTGGTCCCGCACCCAGAAGACTACCGCAGGTAAATGGCTACAAACATTTCTGGCTGATGTTATTTTAACTCTAGCAGAAAAGGATTCAGATGTTAAACGTGCGCACTTAATGAATCTTTACACTCTATTGTTTATAGTGAAAACTAATAAATGCTTGCGCTGTTTAAATCTGTGTCGCGTCTTTTACTATGAACACATGTACCAAACATTTCAGGTTTACATATCTAAAAGTTGTAACAAATGTACCCGTAACAAAACATACTTGTAAAACCCCCATTACCAAACCCACAACAAACATACAACACAGATTGTATTTGGAATGTCTTTGCAACTGTGGTTTAGTCCATTGCACTTGACCACTGAAACATGACCAGCGGGACGAACCGCTGTTTAGTGACAGACGCATTGCGCTCTGTCACAGATGTGCATGCCAGGCGGTGCTGTGAAAGACCTCCGCTATGTCTGCACGCATGCGCAACGTCTTCTGTCTTGTCTGATCTGCACATCTGCGCCGCGAAAGCTTTGACTACTCTGGCTATGGTGAGTAAGAAAGTAAGTAAAAAAGTAAGAGCATACTATACCCGCCTCTGTTCATTAACGGTATATGTGCAGATTCGGTATAGATGTTCGAAGGACTCCTGGACGTTTATTAAAGCTGCCAGAGCAGCTTGAAGGTCCGTTGGATCGATGTAATCAGACATGCTCTTACTTTTTTACTTACTTTCTTACTTCCCGGGCTGGCATGTACAGTATATGACGTGTATGACGTAAACGCGTACCCGACGTGAGCAGATCCGAGCAGAGTTTCGCGTATTGGGTAGTTTAGACGGATATGCAACGGGAGCTGTTTTTAACTTATCCACTCTGGAAGGCGTTTTCAATTTTTTCCGTTTGTCAGCCTCGGAAACGCCGTCCCCGTGTAGACGAAAGGCACTTCCGATAAAATATTTAGTCGTTTTTACCCGACAGCGTCCTCGTGTAAACGGGCCCTGAGTATACATAGGTTAGCACTGTTGCTTCACAGCAAGAAGGTTCTGGGTTCGGGTAAGGGACCCAACCCAGAACACGCTGGATGGGTGAAGAAGTAGTATACATTGCTGGTGTTTGTGTTATTGATTATAACAGGAGCTTTAAAGAAGGTTGAGTTTTTCTTTTCTCTTTGGAAAAGCCAATAATTATTCATGTGTTGGTTTGATGCTGGCTGTAAAGTAACACAGAGGCTCGTTAGATGTATAATTTCTCGGAATTCAAATGTGTAAACCGTAAGTATATTTGTGTGGATTCTGTGTTTTGATGGCTGAAGGAAAACTCAAGCTCTATGAATATATATTGTATGTCTGTCTTTTTTTTGCTCGTCAATTTTTTTAATATGTTCCAGAGTCTGTTACATTAGTTTTGGTTCTTTTTCCTTTTTCCGACACAAATCGTAAATTCATTTATTCATTAAGCTTCAGCAACTGGTCTGGTCTGGGTCTTGATGGTCTTGTTCATACTCTAGTCTCACCCTTTCTTCAATGGATAACTGATACCTGGATACCATAGACTCGTTTCTAAGGACTGCTGATGTAATCATAATGACTATGATGCTCATACAGACATCTTTTCAACGAATGCCTTTCCTCTTCTACATCTGTATACAGTAATATTTTAGAATCCCACTATCCTGTGGGGGGCGGCACGGTGGTGTAGTGGTTAGCGCTGTCACCTCATAGCAAGAAGGTCCTGGGTTCGAGCCCCGTGGCCGACGAGGGCCTTTCTGTGCAGAGTTTGCATGTTCTCCCCGTGTCCGCGTGGGTTTCCTCCGGGTGCTCCGGTTTCCCCCACAGTCCAAAGACATGCAGGTTAGGTTAACTGGTGACTCTAAATTGACCGTAGGTGTGAATGTGAGTGTGAATGGTTGTCTGTGTCTATGTGTCAGCCCTGTGATGACCTGGCGACTTGTCCAGGGTGTACCCCGCCTTTCGCCCGTAGTCAGCTGGGATAGGCTCCGGCTTGCCTGCGACCCTGTAGAACAGGATAAAGCGGCTAGAGATAATGAGATGAGATGAGACTATCCTGTGGCACCCAGAAGAGGATGGGTTCCCTTGTGACATGTACTGTTAAAAATGGTAGATAAATAAAAATTTGCATTGAAATCGGGGTAAAAACTTTCTAGCAATAGCCTTCTCTTGGCATAATGACTGAAGCAGTAATCATCAGTGAATGACGTGATGCATTTATTGTCTGTTCACATGCAGAATGCAATATGTGAAACAGAGTGCAGTATAATAATAGTTGAACCTTGCAAAAGGAAGGTGACTTGATAAAGAACATGCAGAAGCTCAGGGTTTGATGAATCTGATAGCATGCGTGTGTGTAGGAAAGCCAGTGTGGGTGGCTGTTTAAGATGCAATCTGCTACATGGAAGATAATGATCTCGGACTGCAGTGATGGCCAGTGATTTGATGCTATGATTTTGAAGATGCAGTAGTTGAAATATGGAACTTTACACATTAATAGCTTTCTTTTTTCCCCCATAAACTTCAGTAGACCCTGAAAATACAGACCCTAAGCACTGGATGAGGTATTTCAAGTCATTTTTATATGATTACACGTTTAATTTTCTGTTTAAAAACTCAAAGTGCTTTAGATACTGTATAAAAAAGTTTAAATGTCAATACAAAATTATTATAATAACAAATGTCCAATCGTTAATTGGACCAGTTTTGTTTTGACTGTAATATAACCAGGATGGTAATGATGACAGGCTGTGAGCATTTTTGAGTTAGAGGCTTGAAAGAGCAATTGTGCTGATGTGTGGGTGATGCAATTGTTCTGTATGGTGATTCCCACCTCTTTCAAACACAACCTAATTATAAATACACAATAAAAGTGTGATATGTTGAGATCTTCAACCTGCGCAGGAGAGGATTTGTTTGAGTTGGTGGCATTGAACCTCCTGTGTTTGAGTGTGCTTCTGAAAAAGGAAGTCTATTTTTATCGCTCCAGCAGGATTACCAAGATCAGTGAACAAAAAGAATAGGCACATCATGACCGCACCTGAACCACTCTGGTCATGCTGGGTTTTTAAATCACAGTGGGCCCCTGCCACATACACCAAACAACTCTCTTTATTTCTGTCTCCCACATATTCGCTTTGAAACAGCATCCCTCTGAAACACCAACACCTTCCACCCCCTCTTTTGTCCTGACATACAGTATGTCTGTTAAATAATACTGCCAGAGGACGTCGGTAGTGATTTATCATTAATTCACATGGAATAAGCAACCTCTGTCTAAATCACGAACATGGAAATGACTTCATGTTATATGCATGGCTGTTACACTTAGTGTGCTGTGGGGATTTGTGCTCATTCAGCCATAAGAGCATTAGTGAAGTCAGGCATTAATGTTGGATGAAAAGACCTGGTGCAAAGTCAACATTCCAGCTCGTCCCAGAGGTGTTCAGTCGGGTTAAAGTCAGGGCTCTGTGCAGACCACTCAAGTTCTTCTACTCCAACCTTGGCAAACCATGTCTTTATGGACCTTGCTTTGTGCACAAGGGGATTGTCATGCTGGAATGTGTTTCATTCTAGACAATTGTGTGCTTCTAAATTTGTGGCAATGGTTTAGGAAAGGAGGGCGACACGGTGTAGTGTAGTGGTTAGCACTGTTGCCTCACAGCAGGAAGGTCCTGGGTTCAAGCCCAGCAGTCAATGAGGGCCTTTCTGTGTGGAGTTTGCATCTTCTCCCTGTGTCTGCATGGGTTTCCTCCGGGTGCTTCGGTTTCCCCCACAGTCCAAAGACATGCAGGTTAGGTTAATTGGTTGCTCTAAATTGACTGTAGAATGGTTGTTTGTCTCTATGTGTCAGCCCTGCGATGACCTGCTGATGTACCCTGCCTCTCAGCTGGGATAGGCTCCAGCTTGCCTGCAACCCTGCACAGGATAAGTGGCCACAGATAATGAATGGTTTGGAAAAAGGCCATATATGGGTGCAAATGGTCAAATGTCCACATACTTTTGAGCATATCAATTCAGAAGGGATATATTTTACTTGCAGTTATTTCTGCTGGTTCTTTTATACTAGGTTAAACATGGTGTAATCTTTCCAGACACAGGAACTATTACTTCTTCTGGCTGCTCCCGTTAGCGGTCACCACATCAGATCATCCATTTCCATCTCATCCTGTCTTCAGCATCTTCCTCTATCACACCAACCACCTGCATGTCCTCTCTCACCGCATCCATAAACCTCCTCCTCTTTGGCCTTCTTATTTTCCTTTTGCCTGGCAGCTCCATTTTCAGCATCCTTCTCCCAATATACTCGGCGTCTCTCCTCCATACATGTCCAAACCAACTCAATCTCCTCTCTCTTGCTTTGTCTCCAAACCGTCCAACCTGTAATATACTTGTTCCTAATCCTGTCCATCTTTGTCACTCCCAATGCAAATGTTAGCATCTTTAAGATCTCATCTCAATCTCATCTCTCTTGCTTTGTCTCTGGCTCCGCCTCCTGTCTTTTCGTCAGTACCAAGGTCTCTGACCCATACAATATGGCTGGGCTTATTACCATCTTGTACACCTTCCCTTCTGTTGCAAATCACTCCTGGCACTCTTCTCCACTTTTGCATCCTCTACTCCTTGCATCCTCACCATTCCACCATCATCCCTGTCATTCACACACACACATGTATTCCATCTTGTTCCAACTGACTTTCATTCCTTGTCTCTTTAGTGCATACCTCCACCTCTCCATGCTCTCCTCAACCTGCTCCCTGTTCTCACTATAGATCACAATGTCATCTGTGAACATCATAGTCCATGGAGGTTGGTCCATAGTCTACTAGGGTTGCACAAGCCAGTGCATTCTTAGTGCTGGTCCCAAGCCTGGATAGATTGGGGAGGGTTGTGTCAGGAAGGGCATCCAGTGTAAAACCTATGCCAAATCATATATGCGGATCATAAATCAGGCACAGGAACATGATATCTTTAAAATATTACTTACATGAGAGATTCTGACAGGACTAAAGTCGAGAGATATGCTGATAATAATCACGTTATCCCATCTCCTTACTTAAAATAAATCCAGTCTGAATAGGGCACTACTCTCCCATCTCACCCTTCATGCTCTTCTATCCCCCATCGTCTGCATTGTTTAATCTTATAATCAGTAGCAATGCTCTCAGATACACTGTACTTACTGCCTTTATACTCCTCTGTACTCACCATCTCTACATATTTTTATATCACATATTTTATATCCATATTTTCTTCTGTCCTTCCTTGTTTTTCTCATCTGTTTCTTTGCTCTCGTCTGTGTGCATGGTGTGTGTACATGACCTGCCTGTGGCGCTGACATTGAGTACTGAGTGCTCTCTGGAGCATTCTGCCATTCAGCTTGACACCTTGCTTCTTCGTCTGTACTGCACTCTCCCTGAACCTCTTTCTCTGTCTCTTTTTACTGCAGTCTCTTTTTCTCTGGAATTCATTGTTTGCACATTTGTTTTATATATATATATATATATATATATATATATATATATATATATATATATATATATATATATATATACACACACTACCGTTCAAAAGTTTGGGGTCACTTTGAAATGTCCTTATTTTTGAAAGAAAAGCACTGTTCTTTTCAATGAAGATCACTTTAAACTAATCAGAAATACACTCTATACATTGCTAATGTGCTAAATGACTATTCTAGCTGCAAATGTCTGGTTTTTGGTGCAATATCTCCATAGGTGTATAGAGGCCCATTTCCAGCAACTCTCACTCCAGTGTTCTAATGGTACAATGTGTTTGCTCATTGCCTCAGAAGGCTAATGGATGATTAGAAAACCCTTGTACAATCATGTTAGCACAGCTGAAAACAGTTGAGCTCTTTAGAGAAGCTATAAAACTGACCTTCCTTTGAGCAGATTGAGTTTCTGGAGCATCACATTTGTGGGGTCGATTAAATGCTCAAAATGGCCAGAAAAATGTCTTGACTATATTTTCTATTCGTTTTACAACTTATGGTGGTAAATAAAAGTGTGGCTTTAAATGGAAAACACAAAATTGTCTGGGTGACCCCAAACTTTTGAACGGTTGTGTGTGTATGTGTGTGTGTGTGTGTGTGTGTGTATATATATATATATATATATATATATATATATATATATATATATATATATATATAAAATATACACACACCTAGTCATTCATAGATTTATCTGTATTTCCTACATTGTGCATAGAATAATACTGAAGTCATCAAAACTGAAATAACATACGGAATATGTAATGCATTACATGCATTTAATAATGCTTTCTTTGGAGGGTGGGGGGGCATACTGAAGCACTAGGACAGGCGAATCAATTGCTGGGCAATTCTGATTGAAGCTTTTCAGCTTACTTTTCACACATACACACGCGCACACATGGTTCTGATCCACAGAGAGCTCTCTCCCTCTCTGCTTCCTCCTCCATATCCGCCCTCCGCTGTTACCGCAAGACACACACACAGCATAAATTAGACACCGGTGTGATCATTTTGCCACTCACTTCCTCTGGCCTAGCCTTCCATTCACAAACCGGCGCTCGACCACGCCCCCACTGTCACAACATATATGGAATTATGTGGTAAACCAAAAAGTGTTTAAAAAAAAACAAAATATGTTTAATATTTTAGATTCTTCAAAGTAGCCACTGTTTACCTTGATGATGCTTTGTACACTATTGGCATTATCTTACCCAGCTTCATGAGGTGGAATGCTTTTTCAATTAATAGGTGTGCCTTGTTAAAAGTTAATTAGTGCAATTTCTTGCCTTCTTAATGTGTTTGAGATTAAGTAGTAAATAATAAAAATACAGTAAATAGCCCTATTCCACAACTGTAGTAACTGTAGTAACTGTAGTATATTATGTCAAGAACTGCTCAAGTAAGTAAAGAGAAACGACATCCATCATTACTTTAAGACATGAAGTGACTTTTAATTAATAGTCAAGTTTCAAGTCAAGTTTATTTGTATAGCGCTTTTAACAATAAACATTGTCGCAAAGCAGCTTTACAGAATTTGAACGACTTAAAACATGAGCTAATTTTATCCCTAATCTATCCCCAATGAGCAAGCCTGTGGCGATGGTGGCAAGGAAAAACTCCCTCAGACGACATGAGGAAGAAACCTCGAGAGGAACCAGACTCAAAAGGGAACTCATCCTCATTTGGGCAACAACAGACAGCATGACTATAACAGTTTTAACATGAAGTCAGTTTCGTTGATGTTATAACTCTTCATTGATGGAAACCTGAGTGCAAAACTGTTCATGACAACTGCAGTCCTAAAGTTAGCAAGTCAACTGCAGTTCTCAGCCATAAAAGCATTACTGTAAGTGTCCAGTGCGTCCTCCAGGTGTGACCTTCAACTGTCCACATGAGGCCGTCCTGCACAGGAGCGATGCGATGAGACTCCAACCAGACACAGGGCACCAAGATGGATCAGGCAGGTCCGAGGAGCAGAAGAGGTCAGCATCTCGATCTCAGGATTGACATGTAACTCAGAGGGACAGATTTTTTTGGGGGGAGAGAGAGAGAGAGAACACAGGTTGTTAGGTATGCCCAATGTCACCTGAATAAGTAGGAACAGTATACATATTGCACTGAGTACAAGCAGGGACTCTGGCAACTAACTATGACAGCATAACTAAAAGGGGAGAGCCAGAAGGTAACACAGGCATGAGGGAGCCCCGGGACATAAAGCAGCAGCCACTACACCGTCAACAAACTCAAGTGAGCAAGCGAGTGGAGTGACAGCATCCATACATCCCAGTTTACCAAAACACTCTATGTCTGAGGACCCTCCAGATCTACACCTTTACCTCATAAACACCATTAACACAAGGCTTGACTAAACAGATATGTTTTCAGCCTAGACTTAAATGCTGAGACTGTGTCTGATTCCCGAACACTACTTGGAAGGCTGTTCCATAACTGTGGGGCTTTGTAAGAAAAGGCTCTGCCCCCTGATGTAGCCTTCACTATACGAGGTACCAGCAGATAGCCTGCACCTTTTGATCTAAGTAGGCGTGGCGGGTCATAGAGGACCAGAAGTTCACTCAGGTACTGTGGTGCAAGACCATTCAGTGCTTTAAAGGTCAGTAGTAGTATTTTATAATCAATACGAAATTTGATTGGGAGCCAATGCAGTGTGGATAAGACAGGGGTGATGGGGTCATGTTTTCTAGTTCTAGTAAGGACTCTTGCTGCTGCATTTTGAACTAACTGGGGCTTGTTTATGCACTTATTGGAACATCCAGACAGTAAGGCATTACAATAATCTAACCTGGAGGTAACAAAAGCATGAACTAGTTTTTCCACGTAATGTAGTGACATTAAATTTCTTATCTTAACAATATTTCTGAGAAGAAAGAAAGCTATCCGGGTAATGTTATCAATGTGAGTTTCGAATGAAAGACTGGGGTCAATAATCACTCCGAGGTCTTTTAGTGCTGCACGTGAAGAAACAGAAAGGCCATCCAGAGTTACTGTGTAATCAGAAAACTTACTTCTAGCTGTATGTGGTCCTAGTACAAGTACTTCAGTCTTGTCAGAGTTAAGCAGAAGGAAGTTAATAAGCATCCAGTGTCTAATGTCCTTAACACATTCCTCAATTCTATTAAGCTGGTGTCTCTCATCAGGTTTTGCAGAAACATACAACTGTGTGTCATCAGCATAACAGTGGAAACTAATACAATGTTTAATAAAAATAAAGAAAAACCATTGAATTAGAAGGTGTGTCCAAACGTTAACTGGTACTGTTCAGTGACAAATCTCCATTCATTATCTGTAACCGCTTATCCTGTGCAGGGTCGCGGGCAAGCTGGAGCCTATCCCAACTGACTATGGGTGAGAGGCGGGGTACACCCTGGACAAGTCGCCAGATCATCGCAGGGCTGACACAGAGACAAACTCACATTCACACCTACGGTCAATTTAGAGCCACCAATTAGCCTAACCTGCATGTCTTTGGGGGAAACTGGAGCACCCGGAAGAAACACACGCAGACATGAGGAGAACATTCAGACTCCGCACAGAAAGGCCCCCGTCAGCCACTGGGCTCGAACCCAGAGCCTTTTTGCTGTGAGGCGACAGTGCTAACCATATTTTAAAATATCCCGCCATCTTGTAGAGAGTTGCACAGCTATTAAAATTATGTCAGCATCATATCAGTATCAGGTATTAAATTATACACAGACTTCTGATTACAGTTTCACAGAAAACAGAAGGATCTCTTCTTCTCTCTTGATCTCGTCCATTCATGTAACTCTTAATTCCCAGAATGGCTATGAATGTGGAGTGTAGGCAAGAGATGTGCTAAGATGTTCCTGAGGCAACAGGTGAAGTTTTGCGTTGGTGTGTAGCTCAGTATAGAGGGACTGTGAGGCTTCTGATTTCAGTGAGTAGCTCAGTGAAAAGAGGGAGGAAGGGAGGACAGAGGATTGTAGCAGATGGGAATTTGGCTGCCTCCTGCTGAGATGAGCCTTTTGTCATGGTGTTGCCATAAAGGCATTGCAAATCTCTCCGTCTCCATCACTGTCCTCTGACTCCCCCTACCTCCCTTTATCACCTCTTCCAAACTACAAATTGTTTTCCTGCTATACCTTATTGCTTGCGGAGTGTAATTTTTTTTTGTTTCCTGATTTGAGGTTGTGGAGGATATGCAAATATGAGTCGAGAGCTGTACCACATTATCACACTGCCCACACTGACAACTAAGCAGGCTTTCTCACCACTGCTCTGGCTTGAAAATACATTTCATAAACATAAAGATGCAGTTCCATATGTTACTAATAGAGAACTGAGATTTTTTTTTCCGCACAGGTTTGGAATTGAAATATATCTTTACCACAGCCCTTGAATAATCTTTACCTCATTATTATAGTTTAATATTACATGTTATATTCATAGCATGACAGTTCCCTCTAAAATTATTGGCACCATTCATAATAATGAGCAAGAGCGATTAAATGAAATCAACATTACACACAATCATTCAGCATTTCCACACAACAATAGGAGAAATTATTGATGTTCTTAAAAATCATTCTTATTAGAAGTATTTAGAAAAAAAACAAAAACAAAACTATCATGTGCACAAGTTTCAGCTCAAAATATCACTGACTGCATGTGTTATTAGTTTTGTATAGCTATTTGTGCTCATTTTCATGAAGAGTGCTAATACTTTTGTAGTGCAGTTTACCTACCAGGGTTGTTACAACAAACACTACAACTAAAATTCAAAACTAAAATTGAATAAAAATGAAAGTTTAAAATAAAAACTAGAAATATTCCCTGAAAACTAAACTAAAATTTAAAAAAAAAATGCAAATGTTAATTAATTCATTAGATTTTTGTTTTTCTGCAGTAAATTGAGACTCTTATAGTACAACCCCAAATCAGAAAAAGTTGGGACAATATGGAAAATGCAAATTAAAAAAACAGAAAGCAGTGATTTCTAAATTTTATTTTAACTTGTATTTCATTTCAGACAGTAGGAACCTAAGATATTTCATGTTTTGTTTGGATGACTTCATTTGTTAATATACATCCATTACTGCATTTTAGACCTTCAGCACATTCCAACAAAAAATGGGATGGGAGAAATTTAGGGCTAGTAATGAGGTAAAACAATTAAATAATGATGTGATTTGAAACGGGTGACTATGATCATGATTTGGTACAAAATTAATATCCAGGAAAGGCCTAGTCTTTGAGGCTCAAAGATGGGCAGAGGATCTCCAGTTTGTCAACAAATCTCTGAGAAAATTATTGAAATGTTTAAAAACAATGTTCCTCAAAGAAAGATCTGAATGGATTTGGATATTTCACTTTCTATGGTACATAATATCATAAACAAGTCAAGGAATCTGGAGGAATTTCGATGTATAAAGGGCAAGGGCACAAGCCTAAGCTGAACACCCATCATCACATGTTGGGAGTTCCCTGTTCACGCAAGGCATTGTAGGGTACAAATTTGAAACAGGAGAGAAAAATGGAGGACATGAGTATGCGACTGAAATGTGAAAGACCGACTACAATAATGGAAAGCGAGAAGAAAAAACGTTATGTTGCAAAGGAAAGGAAACGCAGAACCAAACTAATAAATATCGGCAGTCAGCAAGCACCTCAGTGTGATCAGCTGTTTGTTTAATGACAGAATGATGTAACTGTCAGTGCGCAGTCAAAGGTAAACCTGTAGATGTCAGTAATGCAACACTGTGGATGCCAGCTGCTGTAAAACCCAAAAGAAGAAGAAGAACTATGCGCACATGGACTTCCTCTGTCTGCTTGACTGCGTGAAGCGAGTGATTTCATGCACATCATTTGCTCGGGAATCCCCTCAAATTAAATAACTTTCCAGCCACAGGATGGCCTGTTTTTTTTTCTTCTCGATATTGCAGAAATAAACATATATCACAATGACCAAATTTCAGACTGAACTAAATTTAACCAATTTTATGAAATCGAAAGGCCGTCTAGCTTTAAGTGTTGTGAGAAGGAATGGCAACATTATAACGTGTTAATGCTTTACCGTCCCAAATTTTTTTGAAATGTATTATGAGAATCAAAATTGGAATAAATGTTTATTTTGAAAAAAACCCGCCACAAAATTCATCAAATATAATATGCTGTTGTATTGCTTTGAGTGCAATACAGGTAAAAGATTATTTACAAATCATTGTTTTCAGTTTTAATTTCAACATACCATCCCAACTTTTTCTGATTTGGGGTTGTAGAAAATAGTGACTAAAAGGAAGAACTTGAGGGCCTATTGAGTATGTTATACATATACTAGTGCATCTCAAAAAATTAGAATATTGTGAAAAAGTTCAATATTTTCCATCAGTTATTTAAGAAAGTGAAAATGTTATATATTATAGACTCATTACACATAAACTAAAATGTTTCAAGCATTTTTCTATTTTAATTTTAATCAGTATGGCATACAGTACAAAAACATTAAAAAAACATCTCAAAATATTAGAATATTTCATTTCGAGTTTGAGTAAAACAGTATGAACACAGTGTATCTCTCGGTCTAGTTCAGTACACACAAACACAATCATGGGGAAGACTGCTGACTTGACTGTTGTCCAGAAGATGATCACTGATGCCCTCCACAGGGAGGGTAAGCCACAAAAGGTCATTGCTGAAAAGGGTGGCTGGAAAAGGTGCACAAGCAACAGGGATGGCCGCAGTCTTGAGAGGATTGTCAAGAAAAGTTGATTCAAGAACTTGGGAGAGCTTCACAAGGAGTGGACTGAGGCTGGTGTCAGTGTATCAAGATCCATCACGAACAGACATCTTCAAGAAAGGGGATACAACTTTCGCATTCCTAATATCAAGCTACTCCTGAGCCAGAGACAATGTCAGAAGTGTCTTATCTGGGCTAAGGAGAGAAAGAAATGGACTGTTGCTCAGTGGTCCAAAGTCCTCTTTTCAGATGAAAGTACATTTTGCATTTAATTTGGAAATCACGGTTCTAGAGTCTGGAGGAAGAGTGGAGAGGCACAGAATCCAAGGTGTTTGAAGCCCAGTGTGACGTTTCCACAGTCTGTGATGATTTGGGGTGCCATGTCATCTGCTGGTGTTGGTCCACTGTATTTTATCAAGTCCAAAGTCAACACAGCCATCTACCAGGAGATTTTAGAACACTTCATGCTTCCATCTACTGACGAGCTTTTTGGAGATGCTGATTTCCTTTTCCAGCAGGACTTAGCACCTACCCACAGTGCCAAAACTACTACCAAATGGTTTGCTGACCATGATATTACTGTGTTTGATTGGCCAGCCAACTTGCCTGACCTGAACCCGATAGAGAATCTATGGGGTATTGTCAAGAGGAAGATGAGAAACACCCGACCCAAAAATACAGATATGTTGAAGGCCACCATCAAAGCAACCTGGGCTTCAATAACACCTCAGCAGTGCCACAGACTGATCACCTCCATGCCACACCGCATTGATACAGTAATTCATGGTAAAGGAGCCCCAACCAAGTATTGAGTGTATAAATGAATATACTTTTCAGAAGTTGGACATTTCTGTATTGTAAATCCTTTTTTTGATTGATCTTAGGGAATATTCTAATAATTTGAGATACTGGATTTCTGATTTTCATGAGCTATAAGTCATAATCATCAAAATTAAAACAAAAAAGGCTTTAAATATTTCACTTTACATGTAAAGA
Source organism: Neoarius graeffei (assembly GCF_027579695.1). NCBI lineage: Eukaryota > Metazoa > Chordata > Actinopteri > Siluriformes > Ariidae > Neoarius > Neoarius graeffei. The sequence goes on along the minus strand of NC_083575.1, from coordinate 68,675,651 downwards.
ATATAGAATATGTGAATGTTTACCTTTTTGAATTAAATTATGAAAAAAAGGAACTTTTTCATGGTATTCTAATTTTTTGAGATGCACTAGTATATTCAGTGTTTATTCATGCATTGATCAGACAAATACTCTGCAAATTTCATTCTGTCCCCAGAACTAAAATGACAGAAACTAAAACTGTCTGTGTGTCTGTCTGTCTGTGTCTTGAAAACAATATAGGAAAATAGCTTTTTGGACTCTTTTTTTTTTCAGTCATAATGTTTCATGGTAAGATGGTAAGCAAGCTCCAGGGTCCCTGGTTCAATCCTAAACACTGGTTAATGTGTGAGTAGTTTTCCTTCAGGTTCTCTGGTTTCCTCCCATGTGTTAAAAAAAAAAACATGAATGCAGGTGGATTGCCTATGCTTAATTAGCTCTAGGTGTGAATGAGCGTGTGTGTGTGTGTGTGTGTGTGTGTGATGCATTGCAGTTGACTGGTATCCCTTCCAGAGAAGGACTTTGGATCAAGATAAAGCACTTACTGAACCATGAATGAATGAATGGTACTTTTGGAACTGTTACAGCCTGCAAGTTGTAGCCTGGAGCTTGGCAGTGCCAGTCAGAGACTCTGACTCTACAGTTTACCATGCTGAGGACTGGTGCTCATGTGGTGGTGGTGGGGAGGGCAACATACTGCCTGCCAGCTGGGTGATGGGGAACACAGAGAAGGAGGTCACAGTTGACTAAGGTGAGATTCATAGAGCCTGCAGAGTACCCAGTGTCCCTGAGCTATCAGAGAGCGAAAAGAAAAAAGAGGGGAAAGAGAGAGATCAAGATCACAGAGACAAACGAGAGAGTGATGAGCAGAGAGAAGGAAATATATGCATCTACATTTATGCTAGTATCTCTATTTATGTCACTGCTGTGGACCCATTGTCCTAATTACATCATGAACCTACTCCTGTGTTGTATCCTTGAGCATGCACACACAGCACAGGAGCGGCTTTTCAATCTGCTAGAAATGAAAGTTTCATTCTATTGAATTTGATGCAAAGTAATTTGATGCATGGGGGCAGAGCAACAGGTTAATTGTGGTGTTGCTGCTGTATGATGCAGTGTTGGGGAAGCCAGGACTCAACTCTGATTGACATTCACCAGAAGGTGGGACCAGAACAGATCTGAAGCCTGTGATTTGTTGACCAGGCAGAAAGAAGAACGTGTTCGAGAGGGAGAGAATGGGAGAGGGAGGGTGAGCACTCCTCCCACATCAGATCTCCTTCTCAGTGAAATTCAGTCCGTTTTCTATCTGCAGCACAGAGGAAGAAAGAGACTGGAAGCAGAAGATACAAGAAGAAAAAAGGCTGGGATGTGAAGCGTGTTCTGGTTCTTTCTGTGCACACAGCATCAAGCTCTAGTGTGCATGAGAGAAGAAGTGAGAAAGAGGTTGCAACAAAAAGTGAGAGAACTTGGGTAAAGGAAGGAAAATACGGTGCATGCAGAGGGATACAAATGCAGACTTCTGGAGCACTATGGAGGAAAAGACAGAGAGGGTGATACAGAGGAAACCTGCAATGCCACTACAGCGCAACTAAATCATCGCTTTGTGCCTACATTCTCTCCCGCAGTGCCTGTCCTCTTTCTATGCCTTGCCATCTCTCGTTTGATGTCTCTTTGCCTGTCCCAAAGGGGGGAGTGACTGTGACATCACAGTGAGTTCTGGGATGCCGCTGTGAGTGGAGGCAGGAGTTGAAGTCTCACTCTTGCTGCACTTTTTGGTCATTTTCGCTTGGATATGTGTGCATGTCTGCTTTTCTCTTTCGTTGTGCCATGTCACTGTACTCTGTCTACTTAATCTGTATCAAACCTGCAAGTGTGACAGCTTCGTGCATTGTCAGCCGTGCATGTACGTGGGTTCACTATGAGAATTCACATGTGTAAAAAAAAAAAAATAGGGAGTCAGTAGGATATTGGCACCACCACGTCCTTATTTCCTTCTTTGTCCTCAATTTCTTTCTATATTTGCTCAGAAACGAAAAGAAAGTTTGCCCTGTGATGGAACTCACAGGTTTGGCCTCACTGTTCTTGCTTCATGCATAATCAATAAAATTAAATTAATAATCAAAGAGCTGGAGTCTCCAGAGAGATTCTGAGGCCTTCGCAACTCAGATTCCGAAGTGAGCCAGGCTGAAACAGGAGCTCCCGTCCTTCTTAAGAAGTTTTCACCCACGAGAGCTGTTTCTAAACTTCATTGTTATCTGTGAGCTCTTCAGGACGGTTGAGAATTTCAGCTCCACATTTCAAAATGATTGGTGTGAACAGTATCCACTCGGCTGGCCGGCTGCGTTCGCGATCTCTGTGTTCAGTGCGGTGTGGTCGGGACTTTAGCGTCATGGAGCCATTCCGTTACACCAAAGCACCACGGTCACGCTCTCTCAGGCCCCTGGCCTTTCCTGATCTGCTGGGCAAAGTGCAGGATGGCCAAAATCATCCTCAAACACGCAAGAAGAAGGAGAAGGTATGTCTGCTTGCTGAGTATTTCTTGTTAGATGGAGCACAAGCCTAGTGGATGGGTGACTCTGTGTGTGTGTGTGTGTGTGTATGTGTATATATATATATATATATATATATATATATATATATATATATATATATGCCCGAGCAACTTTAATAATTCTGTCAGCAGTTCAGTCCAGAGCAGCAATATGTCCTTTTAAGGTTCCACACTGCAAAAAATGATATCTTAGCCAGTGAAAATATCTTGAAAATAGGTGAAACAATCTAGCATTTCTTATTAGAAGAATACAAGACACCAATTCTGAGATTAATAAACCTAGTTCTAGATTGCAACCAACTTATTCTAAGATGTCTTAACAAGTAAATAATATCTGTCCATGCAGCAAGATAATTTCACTAGTATTAAGTAATTTCCTCTTCAAATTCAGTTTTCAATTTTTTGCAGTGTACAAAAATATTTCATGTTTTTTTTCCTTCATTATGCTCTTAGTCTCAAATGAGAATCTTTAGCTTCTGCTTGGTGGCTTTAATTTTGCTTTAATTCATTCCAGTAACACTGATGTGGGAAGGCACCCTGAATGTGATGCCAGTATATCGCCAGTCACTATGCACACACGTTCACACTCTCATTCACACCTAGGGGTCAGTTAGAGTTGCCAATCCACGTGCATGTTCTGGGAGGTGGGAGAAAAACTGAAGAATTCAGAGGAAATTTATGTGCACACAGGTAGAACATGTAAAACTCCTATACAAGTCACAGATATTCAGGATCGAACTGGGGACCCTAGAGCTGTGAGGCAGCAGTGCTACCTGCTATGTCGCCACACCTCCCTTAAATGTCTTTTAAAAGGTTTTGTTTCAGTTTGTATATTTTTAAAACCTCTGGTTATTAACTATAATTAGCCATGGCCTAATACACTGTAAAAAAAAAATCCGTTGTTTTTACGGAAAAACACTGGCAGCTGTGGTTGCCAGAATAATCCTGTTAAAAATACAGTGAAATGTAAACAACATTACAGAATAACTTGTACATTTCACTGGGATTCCATGTACAATTAATGATAACTAAATGTAAATTTTACAGATATTCAATGTACAATAATCAATACATAACTGTTAATTTTACGGATATTCATTGTACAATAAACAATGATTACAAGCAATAATCTACTAGACAGATTTTTTTTGGGGGGGCTTTTTTCACCTTTATTGGATAGGACAGTGTAGAGACAGGAAATGAGCTGGAGAGAGACACAGGGAGGGATCGGGAAATGACCTTGGGTCGGAATCAAACCCAGGTCCCTGGGTTCATGGTATGGCACCTTAGTCGACTGAGCCATGATGGTGGCTGTTTTTTTTTTTTTAACAGGGCAATGATGTAATTTTAACTATCACATTCTGTTTTAGTATTACAGTTTGTCTGTGTTTAAACTACAACAATTTGTAAATTCTACAAAAAAATATGATCAATTCAACATATTCTTACTGTTAAATTAACAGTGGTATTTGGTTAGGAGTTTTACAGTATATTGAAGTAAATTACACACTGCTTCATTGTTTTTGTATTTACAGTTTTTTTATGTCATGATTTTACATAAATTCACTGTTAATTCTACGGACATTTTTTAGTGTAGTTAGGGAATCAGCTTTGAGACCAAAAGTTTTTTTTTTTTTTTTTGGGACCAAAAAACAGAACTATTTTCGGGAATCCCATTTTTCCCAAGAACTGTTAAACTATGGAACAGCCTTTTTTCAAACATTAAGAATGCAGCCAGTCTAACTGTATTTAAGAGTCGACTTCATATTTTATGCTTTGAAAAGCTACCTATGTAATGGCCACCATAATCAGTTATCTATTTTATTAATTACAGGACAGAAACTTTTTTTTAATTTATACATAATTTGTTTATATATTTTTATAGTTTATTAGCAAACTCTATTTTTATGTTTTTGCATTTGTGCAAGGGAAAATTGTCAATTGGGACGATCCATCTTATAATTTTCACCTGTCAATCAGTTCTGTATGGATTTATGACGAACTCTATTAAACTAAAAGTCGCCGGTTTGATTCCCTGGACCAGCAAGAATGGCTGAAGTGCCCTTGAGCAAGGCACCTAACCCCCAGCTGATCTCGGTGTGTTGTACATCGCTCTGGATAAGAGTGTCTGCTAAATGCCATTAATGTAACATAACAAGATTTTTTTTTTAAATTGTGGGACAGTGGTGGTTCAGTGGTTAAGGGTCTGGGTTACTGATCTGAAGGTCAAGAGTTCAAGCCCCAGCACTGACAAGCTGCCACTGTTGGGCCTTTGAGCAAGGCCCTTAACCCTCTCTGCACTGTGTTATGTATCCTGTTGTTGTACAGTACGTCACTCTGGATAAATGCCTGTAATGTAATCTACTAAGCTTATTACTTCTCAACAGTATTGCCCATGAATGAACATTTCTATCTTTGTTGACCTGTTAAACATTTTTTTTGACAAGTTTCTTTTTCTGCCCTTTTCAGGCACTCTATAACTCCATCAAGAATGAGAAGCTGCAGTGGACAATGTGAGTTCAATATTTTCTCATTTTATTTATTCTCCAGAGGCTATTTCAGTCATCGATTCTCTCTTACTTCTCAGACATACTTGGATCATGAGCATACGCAAGCGCAGGCTTCTCTAGTCCTTGTCCTAAATATTCACGCTCAGTGAGGTGCAGTTATGAAGCTCTAACACTGATGAAAACACAAGAGACTGTGTGGAAGGTGGTGAGACATTGCTCCAGCAGGTCGAGGTGTGTGTGCTGCAGTGAGCTGATGTGTTTCTAACCTGGGCAAAACCACGTGATGCCCTGGCCCTTGATTTAGACTTTGGCTTCCTGAACTCTGTTGCCATGGTTACAGCTCCCTAGTTGCCTCAGTGTAATTACAGGTCGAAATCTCTCACTGCCTAATGCACATTTGTAACTGCACCGCTACACACTCACGCAGAGCAAGAGGGCAGGCGTGCTGGGCCGTTTGACTCCTCGAGGGCTTTAGCGCTGTTGTTAGTGTGTTGTGAACGAGGGAGGAGTTGGCTGCGTCTCCTCTTCTATTCTCTTTCATTCAGCTGCACTCCTTTCATCGCTCTCTCTTTCTCTTTTGCTCTCGGTCACTCTCACTAACTCTGTTTCTCTGGTACTCGCTCTTTCAGATCCTGGCAGGGAGTCTAGCAGTTACTAAGCAACAGATGAGAGCATTACCATTTGGGAGGCAAAGACTACGTACCAGTTTGAGAGCGAGGGAGAGGGAGGGATGTTTAAAGGTACAGGCCTCAGGCATCCTTTAGGCTTTTGGGCTGACCTGCTGGAAGGAAATGGCCTTGACCACCAAAATGCATGGGTTTTTTTTTTTTTTGTTTGTTTGTTTTTCAATTACCAATGCCAGAAATGGCATGCTACTGTTTAGTGTGTATGGGAAAAGCACACTTTTTCACAGTAAAACAACAACTGGTCAGAAGGTTTAATTTTCTATAACAACATGAGTCAGACAGCAAGGTTTATATCAATGTACTTGTTCATATGCATTATTATTTCTGTATTAAAAACATACTCAGGGACTTGTCTGGTGGCTGCTCCATAGAAACAGATTTAAAAATGTATAATTGTTGGTATGGTGAACTTTTTCTGTGAGTTTTAGTTTTGGCTGGACACCGCCTGAACTGATAATCACATCGCCAGGTTTTCTTTGGCTAATCAGACACAAGATACACCACCACTCTTGCCAGAGCAGATGGGGATTAAGCTGCCTTGCTGAAGGGCACTTCAGCCAGTCCTGCTGGCCCAGAGACTCAAACTAGCAACCTTTTGGTCCCAAAGCTGCTTCTCTAACCATTAGGCCATGGCTTCCTCCATCTGTGAACATATGTTTATTTAGCATTTTTGTAAGTTTTCTGTCATGAGAGCGTCTTCAGGACAGATAACTTTACACTTTTGTGGTTTCATGGTAACATGACAAGTTGCAATTTTTGGTCTTATTAACCTCAAGAGAAAGAAAAAGGGAAGCTAGTGAAAGAATGACTGTTTATAGCTTCTATAACACAAGTGATAACATCTCTCTCTCTCTCTGTACAGTGTCATTCATAATTAGATAAGATAATTGACAGTTATTCCATGAAACTGAGTTATACATGAGCTGATAGCTGACGAGGCACGTAGTGCCAAGTTGACTATAAGCCATGTACAACGAGATTGAGCGGAATAACTGTTTTATTCTATCCACATTCACTGGATTTTGAGAAATGGAGTATTTTTATTTATTGCAAATTTGATAAATAAAAACTTTATACAAAACATCCAACAAAATAATTTCCACTTAGAATGTGAACAAACCGATGAAATGACAGTAGCAATTTGTGAAAAATGCTATAATAATAATTTTTGAAAAAAAAAACATACGCTCTTACGATCAAATACTTTCATTACGTTTTCTTGCTTTTTTGTATTTTGGGGGTTTTTGTTTTTGAGTAGAGTTTTTATTTCATCCTCGGTTGGTTCAGCAACATGCTCTGCCATTTTGTTTTTCCTCTACTCACAGTATATGAGCTGATAGCCTAGTAGTAGAGTAGCTAATCAGAGCGCGCGATTGCTCATATCCGGTGAATGTGGATAGAATAAGATATTTCTTTACTGATCCCCATGGGGGGAAATTCAGGTGTAACAGCAGCGCAAGTACAGAGTAAATATAAATAGATGTAGACTAAGTCAAAGAAAAAAAATAGAATATAATTCAATAGAATAAAAATAGAATTGGGGCGGCACGGTGGTGTAGTGGTTAGCGCTGTCGCCTCACAGCAAGAAGGTCCTGGGTTCGAGCCCTGGGGCCGGCGAGGGCCTTTCTGTGTGGAGTTTGCATGTTCTCCCTGTGTCCGCATGGGTTTGCTCCGGTTTCCCCCACAGTCCAAAGACATGCAGGTTAGGTTAACTGGTGACTCTAAATTGACCGTAGGTGTGAATGTGAGTGTGAATGGTTGTCTGTGTCTATGTGTCAGCCCTGTGATGACCTGGCGACTTGTCCAGGGTGTACCCCGCCTTTCACCCGTAGTCAGCTGGGATAGGCTCCAGCTTGCCTGCGACCCTGTAGAAGGATAAAGCGGCTAGAGATAATGAGATGAGATGAGAAAAATAGAATTGAATAAGGACAATTGCTAACAAAAGACAGCAACAAACAACAAGAACTGGTAGTGGCACCACATCAACGAGTGGTGTGCATAAGCTAGTGGTGTCGAGCTATATAAAGTGACACAATGAAGTGAGGTAGCATTAGGTATCCTGAAATGTAAGTGGTGGGACTGTAAATAATAATGGTGCAACATGTGATAAAGTACATTATAATAGTGCATTAAAAAAAACAATAATAGTACTACGGGAAAAGAGGCACATATGTGCACTGTGTGCAATGTTCCACATGAGTCCAGTACAGGAAAAAGTGTGTGTGTTTTGGAGGGCACTGCTAAGCATGATGGCAGTCTAATTTCCATACCATAAGTCATTATTCAAATTTATTCATATAATTTTGAATACATTTTTGCAGGTTTTTTTTAAGTCTTCATGGTACAAGCACAATATTAACTGAAGCTCATTTGATCATGACCAGCTTTTAATTGGGCAATCAGAATGACATTTATGGATTTGTGTGACTCTCTGACTAATAGTCCCTTCTCACAGCACTGAGTAGCCAGTCCTGCATACATTAATTCGGTGTACTTGTGTCAAAATATTTGTATTTTGTATCTGTATTTCCAATTCATATCTGAATGACATGCGTGTGAAGATTTTTGCCATGTTTTTATAGGCAATGTAGGAGTTAATATTGCTTAATATTGCCATGTTTTTGCCACTGTGTGGGAGTATGCATTTTAAAGGTCAGAAAATAATTTTAAAAAAAAAACTATTTTGAACACCACTAGAGATTTTTTTGATAAACAGCTAAATAAAACGTTATGAATTTTAAACATTTAGGAATGTCGTAAACCTTAAGCTTAGTGGGGTCTTATTAAGCCTGAGTGCCTCTGTGGATCTGAGATACGAATGTTTGAGCTTGGGAGGTACAACACTGCACTGCCCAGAAAGTGCTTCTGAAAGAATGCTTTTTTTTTTTTTTTTAAAGTTACTCATTTAGACCAATCGCTCACAGCTCCACTAATCTGAATGATCAGATTGATGGAAAAGCAGCCCATTGCTGTTGTAGGTGTATGTTGGGCATGTTCAGTTTTGAGTCTGATTTTATATCTGGTTTTGATGTCAGTGGGAGTACTGACATCAGGAGTACTGACAGTAAATTATGTTGGGACTCCAAGCTATGACCATGAACAGAGCAACAAATGAGTGGTCTTTTTTTTTCCTCCTCAAAAATAAAGATGTTAGGATCTAAGGTTTCTGGAAATTATTATTTCAAGGAATTGTACTACACACTGGTGTATTTTCATGTTGGTTAACAGTTTCCTGTATTACCCACAGTGCCATTCATCTACCTAATAACCTTGCAGCCAACTTTTGTTTCTGCCACTACTTCTATTTGGGCGGCACGGTGGTGTAGTGGTTAGCGCTGTCGCCTCACAGCAAGAAGGTCCAGGGTTCGAGCCCCGTGGCCGGCGAGGGCCTTTCTGTGTGGAGTTTGCATGTTGTCTGCGTGGGTTTCCTCTGGGTGCTCCGGTTTCCCCCACAGTCCAAAGACATCCAGGTTAGGTTAACTGGTGACTCTAAATTGACCATAGGTGTGAATGGTTGTCTGTGATGACCTGGTGACTTGTCCAGGGTGTACCCCGCCTTTCGCCTGTAGTCAGCTGGGTTGCCTGTGACCCTGTAGAAGGATAAAGTGGCTAGAGATAATGAGATGAGACTACTTCTATTTGAATTTTTTGTTAATATGACACTGAATCCTGATGAAAAATGGTGCATTAGAAAAGAGCCTCTTGCTCTTTTTGGGATATTTGAAGTTTCCAAAACTGTAAATTCTATTTGAATAAAAATGGCTTTCAATTTCCTGGTGGCTTTTACAATGCAATAAGTGAAAATGTTTTGAATATAATAGAATTTCTCTAATATTTTTCATTATGATGTTATGATAATACAAATACAAAATTATTAAGCCAAATTATCGGTAACACTAACTGAAGGTTCAGTAATAAATTATTTATATCAGAAATGATATGTATTTTACAAATTAACTTGTATTTTTTTATTTATTTAGTTATTATTTTTAAAATTAGATATTTTTTGGCTAGCCTCTCTTTTTCTTCCCTTGGGAGTTCCATGTCAGGGCCTGTCTGGTGATGTTTTCATAGCGTGTGCCCGATCCATCCCCACCTTCTTCTTCTAGTTTTACTTTCTGTTGGCAGTTATTGGGTCTTCTTCGACAGATTGATGTTGCTGATCTTATCTGGCCAGTGGATCTGGAGGTTTCTTCTCAGACAGCTGTTAATGAATGTCTGAGATTTACTGAGGGTACACTGTCAGAAATAGGGGTACAGTAGGTGTCCATTTCTGTCCCCCAAGGTACAGTCTACACTAATGTACCCCCGAGGACTCATTATTGGACTTCAAAGTAACTATGTGTGCCTTTTTAGGGTCAAAAAGGTACAAATATTTTCCCAATCAGTATATAAATGGTATAAATAAATATCAGAGGGTACTGCCCCAGTGACAAGCTGTTGTATCCCTAAAGGTACAATGATGTACTTTGTTTTCTGAGAGTGTAGCTCCATGTCTTAGCACCATACAGCAACACTGATTTCATGTTGGACTTGAAAAGCCAGATTTTTGTTCTTTGTGACAGCACTCTTGAGCTCCAGATGTTCTTGAGTGGTAAAAAGGTTGGTCTGACCTTGCTAACCCTTCACTTGATCTCTGCATTTGTGCCCATGAATGATTCCACTTCTTCCAGCATGTTACCTTTGAGTATGATTGGAAAAGCACTGGTTGCATTGATTGTCATGATCTTTGTCTTGTTCTTGTGAAGGTTGAGGCCTACTAGTGATGAGAGCCACCAGTATTGCTGGTGGTTATGGGACTGTAGGGTGAGTCTCATCTCGTCTTCTGCTTATCCGGGGCCGGGTCATGGAGGCAGCAGTCTGAGCATGGAAGCCCAAACTTCCCTTTCCCCAGACACCTCGGCCAGCTCCTTGGGAAGAACACAGAGGTGTTCCCAGGCCAGCCAAGAGACATAGTCCCTCCAGCGTGTCCTGGGTCTTCCCCGGGGCCTCCTCCTGGGGAGACATGCCTGGAACACCTCCCCTCCTAGAACTGCCACCTTATTGTGGTGGAGGGGTTTGTGTGCTTGAATGATCCTAGGAGCTATGTTGTTGGGGGCTTTACGCCCCTGTTAGGGTCTCCCAAGGCAGACAGGTCCTATGTGACAGGCCAGACTAAGAGCAGTTCACCAAAACCCCTTATGGATAACAATCTATCAAGGACCGTGACGTCGCCCGGTATGGTGCAGCCGGGGCCCCACCCTGGAGCCAGGCCCGGGGTTGGGGCTCGTATGTGAGCACTTGGTGGCCGGGCCTTTGCCCACGGGGCCCGGCTGGGCTCAGCCTGATGCGGTGACGTGGGCCTGACCTCCTGTGGGTTCACCACCCACAGAGGTAGCCGTAGGGGACTGGTGCAGTGTGGATTGGGCAGCAGTAGAAGGCAGGGGCCTCGACAACCTGATCCCCAAACACAGAGGCTGTAGGGTGAGATCATCTGCAAAATCCAGGTCATCCAGCTGCTTCCATAGTGTCCACTGGACTTTGTTTATTCTCTGTTCTGTGGAGGTTTTCCAATCAGTGTCGATCCAAACAATGGCAAGTAGGAAGAGGAACAGGGACAGGAGGCATCCTTGCTTCACACCCGTCTTGACCTGGGACTGCCTGGTGAACTGTCCCTCATGGATGACTCTGTAGATCATTCCTGTACAGCTGGTTTGATCATGTTGACCAGTTTGTTGGGCATGCTGTAGTGTCAAAGCAGTGTCCATAGGATCTCTCTGTCCACACTGTCAAACGCTTTCTCGTAGTTGACAAAGTTGACATACAGGGAGGAATTCAACTCTAAGGACAGCTTCTTCTGGAATCCTGCTTGCTGGTCTCTGAGCTGGGGGTCAACAGTGTCTCTCATTTTTTTCCAGAAAGACTCTGTTGAAAACTTTTCCTGGTATTGACAGCAGGGTGATTCCTCTGTAGTTGGAGTGTCTACTGAGGTCGCCTTTCTTCCAGAGCTTGATGAGGTACCTCTCATTCCAATCAGATGGTACTTTATCTTCCTCCAAGATCTTTCCAAATAGTGAGTATAGCAGCTGTATGCTGGTATCTACCTTAAGGGCCTCTGCAGGGATATCATATGGTCCTGTTGCCTTGCCATTCTTCAGTGTTAGTATTGCTTTCCTGATTTCCTCTCAGTATGTTTCATAGCTGATAGGGAGGTCAGTTTTGGTTGGCTGGATATCTAGAGGCTTGGGTGGGTTGGATCTGTTCAACAGTTCTTCATATACCCTGTCCACACTAGGGATTTTGTACCGATACGAAACTACTTTCGTACCGCAACACCTGTCCACACTAGCAACTATACCGGTACTGTAGCGGTATAACTGTATCGGTACGAAACCCACAAATGTATGGGTTTCGTACCGGTACAGTATCGGTACTGTAGCGCTTCGCTGTAGTGTGGACAGATGAAGCGGCTCTGTATCGATACAAATATAATGCGCATGCGCAAAGTCACACACCTCAATCAATGTCTTCGCTGAATAAAATGGTGAAGAACGGAGATTCGTTTGTTTCTTTCTCAACTGCCTCGCGCGTTTTATATGATTCGACTGAATAAATGACCACCAGAAATACAGACTGTACATTGACAACAAAAAGCACACACATGTTGTTTCATCCGTACGGAAGCTGCGAGAGGCCCTTCATATAATCCTTTTTTTTATTCACCTTGTTATCCCGAGATAACGACATAATTAATTCAGGATCTCGAGAAAACAACACTACTAATTCGAGATCTCGAGAAAACAAAACCATTATTTCGAGATCTCGAGAAAACAAAACAATTATTCCGTGATCTCGAGAAAACAAAACAATTATTTCATGATATCAAGTAAACAGCTGAGAAATGGTTCATTCAGGTACGCCAAGAGACTTGTGATATGCTGACTTTGGGGCTATTTCTCATTCTGTATAGATGCAACTTTGGTCATTAGAATGTCTGGAATAATCGATCACCTAATAAGGCAATATTTTGATCAGGGGTTGACACAGGGAGAGACTGCATTAAGTCTTTTAATAAGGGATAATTTCAAAATTAGTCCGCGGCACCTCCGCAGAAGACTGGCCTGGCTTCGTCTCTACCGACGGAGATACAGTGATCCAGCTGAGATCATGAAATAATTGTTTTGTTTTCTCGAGATCACGGAATAATTGTTTTGTTTTCTCGAGATCTCGAAATAACGGATGCCATATATTCTCGGAAGGAAGTTACTCGGTAACCACGGAAACATTTCGCGCACGCGCATTTCAACTACCGTGAAAGAAAACCGCAAACATTTCTCGCTAGTGTGGACAGATGCACTAAACTGTACCGGTATACTTTGTTTCGATACAGTTATACCACTTTCGTACCGGTATAAGTGTGAACACAGCAAAAATGTTCTGCCCATCTGTAAATCTGGTCTTCTTTCACCATGATTGTCCTCTGTTCCATGTCCTTGATGTGTGTTTCAGGTTTGCCATACTTGCCTGACAGCTTTCTGTTGATGTCGTAAAGCCGTTTCATGTTGCCACTTCCTGCTGCTTTCTCCCCTTCTTCCTTTAGGCTGTTTATGAAATTTCATTTGTCTGTCTTGATGTTTCTCTTTGTCTCCCTGTTGTCTTTGGCATATTCTTCTTGAGCCCTTGCTTTTGAAGCTCTTGTGTGGCTGTTGTTCACTGCTGACTTCCTCAGCTTCCTCACTTCAGTCTTCCTTTATGTCTCTGCTGATATCCATTCCTTGTGTTGGTGTTTTCTTCAGCCAACTACTTCTTCACATGTTGATGTCAGCATGTTTTTGGTGTTCTTCCACTGGAGTTACATGGTGGCCTCATCCTCCAACAGTTCTTGCAGTTCCTGCAATATTTGGGACTTGTTGTAGGGTTTCAGTCTGTATTCTTCTCACACTAAGATGTCTCTCTGAAGGCCTACATTGTACTGCTGTCTCTTTGCTCTTGTTTCCATCCAGTTCTTCTTCAGCTTTAGCTTAACAATCAGCAGGTGGGGGTCTGATGCGACATCAGCGCCTCTTTTCACTTGCACGTCCTGAAGAGATCTTCTAAACTTCTTGCTGATACAGATATGGTTGATTTGGTTTGCTGTGGCATGCTCTGGTGGTACTCATGTTGCCATAAGGAGCCTCTTGTTAGGGAAAATACTTCCTCCAATGGCAAGTTTATTCAGGGCACAGGTATCTATAAATATCTCTCCATTTTTTCATCTCTCCCAGTCCATGTGTTCACATCACTTCTTCATAGCCAGTGTTGTCTCCAGTCTTGTTGCTCTAGTCTTGTGTTTCTGGTCAGATAAAGGGTACTTGGTCCTGCAGCTTCCAAGGACCTGCATCTTAGTTTCACCACATGACATCATAAGCATCGGAAATGATGAAGGCCCTTTCTTTCCTAGGACAGAGGTCTCTGTTTTCTCCTGTTGCTATTTCTGCAGTGAAGGAAGTTTTTGTGGGATAGGGGTGCTAATCCTACACCCAACCCCAAACCTGAAGGAAAGGGGGTTGTTCTTTGTCCGGCCTCTACTCTTTGACCTGTCAAGCATTCATTAAGTCAAAAGTTATAAGTTATATTCTAAAATTCATATTCCATATATAATGGCCATTGTATATTCTTGTTTGAAATCTTTTTTTTTCCTTCATTGTTACAAGCTATGTTGGTCTAAGAAGTCATTTAACAATAATTAAAAAATAAAATTGTACTAAAATATGGAACCTTTGAAATAAAGTGTTTAAACTGATAAGTAAATGTTAATACATTATATAAATGTAATAAATTTATGTATTTTAAGTTTTATGCAATAATTTATTTATTGGTCATTAATTAATCATGGATCATTAAGGTACAAACTATTGTATGTATTATTTTCTTATACTGTAGATACTTAATTACTGAAGTTTAAATGAAAGTTTTACCAACTAGAACAAGACAATTTTACACTTGAACGGAATAATAAATGTCTACAAAGAGGATTAATAATCCTGTATTTGTTTAATTATATTTTGATAACTAGACAAATTCAACTACATTTGGGAAATTTTCACTTGATATATTTTTTTGTGGTGCCAGACTTTTGCCTTGCTGTAACCATTATAAGCTTCCAATATTCTACATGGATACAGTAACAGTCTGGAAGATTAGTGAAATATTAATAGAGATCTTATAGATAGAGATGCTATATATTTACTGGATTATTATTATTATTCTAAAATTCCAACTGAAGTATGAAAGAAGAGAGAACTGGTCCACGGTCATTGTTATAATTTGGCTCATAGTACGAATAGGCCAAGCAAGTGGTCACATTCCTGTGTGTGTGTGTGTGTGTGTGTGTGTGTGTGTGTTATTCACAGTGATGAAGAGGAAGTGCGTAAGTCTGTGTCGGAGCTGGCCAACAGCAGGACAGACTCTGCATCCCACACTCTGAAGAGGATTACTAGTGGTGGGGCTCCTCTAGTGGCTCTCGCTCAACAGTCCAACAGTCAGGTCTACAAGAAAGGCTTCCTCGTGCGCAAAGTTCATGCCGACCCTGATGGCAAGAGGAGTATGTTGCCCTCCTCTGGCATGACTTTTCATAATCATGCATTCATCACAGAACTAATAATAATGTGGGAACTGAAGAATCAGTTCATGACTGGTACAATACCAGTCAATAGTTTGGACACACCTACTTATTCATAGGTGTTTCTGTATTTTGACTTTTTTCTACATTGTAGAACAATACTGAAAACATCAAAACTATGAAATAACATATTGAACGTGTATGGAATTATATGTTTTTTAAAAAAGTGTTAAAAACAAAATGTGTTTCATATTTTAGATTCTTCAAAGTAGCCACCGTTTACCTTGATGCGCTTTACACACTATTGGCATTATCTTAACCAGCTTCATGAGGTAATCACCTGGAATGCTTTTCAATTAACAGCTATGTCTCGTCAAAAGTTAATTAGTGCAATTTCTTGTTTTCTTAATGTATTTGAGCTCAAACAGTAAATAGTAAAAATACAGTAAATAGCCCTATTCCACACCACAACTGTCAAAGTCCCTTCCCACGCCATGTGGCACATAGGGCAGCGCCGATCTCCATAGCCCTCGGCCTCTTGCCTATTACATAGCTAGGGTTACAGTGGGGGGCTAGTCCTCTGGTAACTGCGAGAGTTTGACTCCCCACTCGCATCTGTATTGCAGCGTGCCTTGCCAGACGGTACCATTTTTATGATGGTCTTTGGTATGACCCGACCGTGAGTAGAACTCGTGATCTCCCAATCGAGAGCCAGACACACTAACCACTAGGCCAACTCGTGGTATATACCACAGCTGTAGTAATCCGTATTATGTCAAGAACCGCTCAACTCAGTAAAGAGAAACGACATCCATCATTACTTTAAGACATGAAGTGACTTTTAATTAATAAAAATAAAGAAAAACCACTGAATTAGAAGGTGTGTCCAAACTTTTGACTGGTACTGTGTTTTTATATATGTATACACACACATATAACATTTTATGCATTTTCTCTTTTAATTATACCAACTTATTCTCACAGCGCCTCGAGGTAAGAGAGGATGGAAAACATTTTATGCCATCCTGAAAGGACTGGTCCTTTATTTGCAAAAGGTAACCTTAACACCTGTTCATTTGAGGAAATACTCCAAGGCTTTTTTTCTTAATATTAATTGTAATATTAACCTAATCCACTGCATCTATAGTGTACATGCAATTACTACAAAACAATAAAAAGCAAAAAACATACAGACATTTAACAGTTATTCCACGAAATTGAGTCGTACATGAGCTGATAGCTGACGAGGTGCGTAGCACCGAGTTGACTATAAGCCATGTACGATGAGACTGAGTAGAATAATTGTTTTATTCTATCCACATTCACTGGATTTTGAGAAACAGAGCATTTTTATTTTTTGCAAATTTGAGAAATAAAGCTTTATACAAAACATCCAACAAAATCATTTCCGCTTAGAATGTAAACAAACCAGTAAAATGACAGGAGCAATTTGTGAAAAATGCTATAATAATAATTCTTGAAAAATAAAAAGCTATGTTCTTACCATCAAATACTTTTATTCCATATTTTGTTGCTTTTTTTGCATTTTGGGGGGTTTTCTTCTTCTTTAGGGTTTTTTTGGCGGTTGGCAAACCAACATAAAGGTGCATTACCATCACCGACTGGGCTGGAGCGTGGAACAGGTGATACTAGGGGAAATAAAACAAAAAAACATTCTTTTAGCTATTTATGTTTCTTTTAAATACTTGATAACAATTGTTGGGGTTTTGTTTTGAGTAGAGTTTTTATTTCGTCCTTGGTTGGTTCAGCAACACGCTCAGCCATTTTGTTTTTCTCTACTCATGGTACAGTGCTTTGCAAAAGTATTCATCCCCTTTAGTGTTTGTCCTGTTTTGTTGCATTACAAGCTGGAATTAAAATGGATTTTTGGAGGGTTAGCACCATTTGATTTACACAACATGCCTACCAGGCGGCACGGTGGTGTAGTGGTTAGCGCTGTCGCCTCACAGCAAGAAGGTCCGGGTTCGAGCCCTGTGGCCGGCGAGGGCCTTTCTGTGCGGAGTTTGCATGTTCTCCCCGTGTCCGCGTGGGTTTCCTCCAGGTGCTCCGGTTTCCCCCACAGTCCAAAGACATGCAGGTTAGGTTAACTGGTGGCTCTAAATTGACCGTGAGTGTGAATGGTTGTCTATGTGTCAGTTCTGCGATGACCTGGCGACTTGTCCAGGGTGTACCCCGCCTTTCGCTTGTAGTCAGCTGGGATAGGCTCCAGCTTGCCTGCGACCCTGTAGAACAGGATAAAGCAGCTAGAGATAATGAGATGAGATGAGAACATGCCTACCACTTTAAAGGTGCACATTGTTGTTTTTTTTATTGTGACACAAACAATAATTAAGATGTAAAACAGAAATCTGGAGTGTGCATAAGTATCCCTCCCTCTCAAAAAAAAAAGTCAATACTTTGTAGAGCCACCGTTGGCTACAATTACAGCTACAAGTCTCTTGGAGTATGTCTCTATTAGCTTAGCACATCTAGCCACTGGGATTTTTGCCCATTCTTCAAGGCCAAACTGCTCCAACTCCTTCAAGTTAGATGGGTTACGTTGGTGTACAGCAATCTTTAAGTTATGCCACAGATTCTCAATTGGATTGAGGTCTGGGCTTTGATTAGGCCATTCCAAGATATTTAAATGTTTCCCTTTAAACCACTCCAGTGTAGCTTTAGCAGTATGTTTAGGGTCATTGTCCTGCTGCAATGTGAACCTTCATCCCAGTCTCAAACCTCTGGCTGACTCAAACAGGTTTTCCTCCAGAATTGCCCTGTATTTAGTACCATCCAGCTTTCCTTCAATCCTGACTAGCTTTCCTGTCCCTGCAGATGAAAAACATCCCCACAGCATGATGCTGCCACTACCAGGTAGGGATGGTGTTCTCAGTGTGTTGGGTGTTGGGTTTGCACCACACATGGCATTTCCCATGATGGCTAAGAAGTAAAATTTTTGTCTCATTTGACCAGAGAATCTTCTTCCATGTGTTCGGAGAGTCTGCCACATGCTGTTGGGCAAACTCCAAACGTATTTTCTTCAGCAATTACTTTTTTTTTTCTGGCCACTCTTCCATAAAGCCCCACTCTGTGGAGTGTATGGCTTAAAGTGGTCCTGTGGACAGGTCCTCCCATCTCCACTGTGGATCTTTGCAGCTCCTTCAGTGTTATAGTTGGTGTCTTTGTTGCATCTCTGATTAATGCCTTCCTTGCCCGGTCTGTGAGTTTTGGTGGGCAGCCTTCTCTTGTCAGGTTTGTAGTGGTGACATATTCTTTCCATTTTGCTATAATGGATTTAATGGCGCTCCCTGGGATATTCAAAGTTTGGGATTTTTTTTTTTTATAACCCAACCCTGATCTATGCATCTCCACAACTTTGTCTCTGACCTGTTTGGAGTGCTCCTTGGTTTTCATGTTCATATCTTTGTAGTAGAGTAGCCAATCAGAGTGCGCACTTGCTCATATCCAGTAAATGTGGATAGAATAAAACAGAATATCTTCCCAAATTTTACATATTTTTATCCAAATATCCATTACAGAAAAATATATTCTGCTGACATGCCTCTGTCCTAAATGTTCACATCTTTCTCTGCTCTGATTGGCTTTCAGAGTGAATATGGCACTCATAAGCAGCTGTCTGATGAGGATCTGAAGAACGCTGTGTCTATCCACCACTCTCTAGCTATGAAGGCAGCAGACTACAGCAAGAGACCCAACGTGTTTTACCTGCGCACTGCTGACTGGAGGGTCTTCCTGTTCCAGGCCCCGTAAGTCTTCCACCATGTGTGCATAAATAAACTGTGTGTATTGTGTAGGTATTCTCCTAACACACAAATATCAGTTCCAAGAAAGAAGTGTACGGTAAAACCTGTATTGCTTGAGGGGATATGCATACTATAATATATGCTGAACTTAAAATGCAGTAGTGTTGAAACCATGGTGTAGGAGAACCGCTGGCTAGGAATGAGAATGGATTTGCAAAACTTCCCAAGTATATTGAAGTTATTTATATCACAGTGCTGAGCACGCCATCGTTGTTCCAATGTCACCCCTCTGCTTGCGACCTGCACTGGCTACCTATCACAGCTCATATCAAATTTAAGACACTGGTGCTAGCTTACCAGGCTGTCAAGGGGTTAGGGCCGGTATACAACCCCGATTCCAAAAAAGTTGGGACAAAGTACAATTTGTAAATAAAAACAGAATGCAATGATGTGGAAGTTTCAAAATTCCATATTTTATTCAGAATAGAACATAGATGACATATCAAATGTTTAAACTGAGAAAATGTATCATTTAAAGAGTAAAATTAGGTGATTTTAAATTTCATGACAACACCACATCTCAAAAAAGTTGGGACAAGGCCATGTTTACCACTGTGAGACATCCCCTTTTCTCTTTACAACAGTCTGTAAACGTCTGGGGACTGAGGAGACAAGTTGCTCAAGTTTAGGGATAGGAATGTTAACCCATTTTTGTCTAATGTAGGATTCTAGTTGCTCAACTGTCTTCAGTCTTTTTTGTCGTATCTTCCGTTTTATGATGCGCCAAATGTTTTCTATGGGTGAAAGATCTGGACTGCAGGCTGGCCAGTTCAGTACCCGGACCCTTCTTCTACGCAGCCATGATGCTGTAATTGATGCAGTATGTGGTTTGGCATTGTCATGTTGGAAAATGCAAGGTCTTCCCTGAAAGAGACGTCGTCTGGATGGGAGCATATGTTGCTCTAGAACCTGGATATACCTTTCAGCATTGATGGTGTCTTTCCAGATGTGTAAGCTGCCCATGCCACACGCACTAATGCAACCCCATACCATCAGAGATGCAGGCTTCTGAACTGAGCGCTGATAACAACTTGGGTCGTCCTTCTCCTCTTTAGTCCGAATGACACGGCGTCCCTGATTTCCATAAAGAACTTCAAATTTTGATTCGTCTGACCACAGAACAGTTTTCCACTTTGCCACAGTCCATTTTAAATGAGCCTTGGCCCAGAGAAGACGTCTGCATTTCTGGATCATGTTTAGATACGGCTTCTTCTTTGAACTATAGAGTTTTAGCTGGCAACGGCGGATGGCATGGTGAATTGTGTTCACAGATAATGTTCTCTGGAAATATTCCTGAGCCCATTTTGTGATTTCCAATACAGAAGCATGCCTGTATGTGATGCAGTGCCGTCTAAGGGCCCGAAGATCACGGGCACCCAGTATGGTTTTCCGGCCTTGACCCTTACGCACAGAGATTCTTCCAGATTCTCTGAATCTTTTGATGATATTATGCACTGTAGATGATGATATGTTCAAACTCTTTGCAATTTTACACTGTCGAACTCCTTTCTGATATTGCTCCACTATTTGTCGGCGCAGAATTAGGGGGATTGGTGATCCTCTTCCCATCTTTACTTCTGAGAGCCGCTGCCACTCCAAGATGCTCTTTTTATACCCAGTCATGTTAATGACCTATTGCCAATTGACCTAATGAGTTGCAATTTGGTCCTCCAGCTGTTTCTTTTTTGTACCTTTAACTTTTCCAGCCTCTTATTGCCCCTGTCCCAACTTTTTTGAGATGTGTTGCTGTCATGAAATTTCAAATGAGCCAATATTTGGCATGAAATTTCAAAATGTCTCACTTTCGACATTTGATATGTTGTCTATGTTCTATTGTGAATACAATATCAGTTTTTGAGATGTGTAAATTATTGCATTCTGTTTTTATTTACAATTTGTACTTTGTCCCAACTTTTTTGGAATCGGGGTTGTACATCCAGAGTTTGATTTGCCCCTACATGCCAGCCAGATCCCTATGCTCTGCTACTACTGGTTGCCCGGTCCCTCCTCCTCTCCACTCCTGCCCAGCCTGTTGTCTGTCCTGGTTCCCCGTTGGTGTAATAACCTTTCCATTGAGATCAGAACTGCCGACTCCCTGCCCACCTTCAAGCACAGACTGAAGAGTCACCTCTTCAGGCTGCACCTTTCCCCTTCTTCCCTGCCTACTGCGTCACTGCGTTTTGGTTGAGACCAACCCAGGCTGTGTACTGTCTAGCTTGGGGTTAGCTGTTTTGAGTTCTATTTAGTTGTACTTTGTATGGTTGGTTTGTTTCCTTGGCTGTTTGAGTATTCGTACTTCAACAGCATATTACACTAAGTATTGCTGTCATTTGTTCAGTTGGCACTAGAACTTTGTTGTCGAGAAGTTCAGCACTTCATGTAGCTGACTTTTGCACTTGTTGTACAGTGGTGCTTGAAAGTTTGTGAACCCTTTAGAATTTTCTATATTTCTGCATAAATATGACCTAAAACAACATGAGATTTTCACACAAGTCCTAAAAGTAGATAAAGAGAACCCAGTTAAACAAATGAGACAAAAATATTATACTTGGTCATTTATTTATTGAGGAAAATGATCCAATATTACATCTCTGTGAGTGGCAAAAGTATGTGAACCTTTGCTTTCAGCATCTGGTGTGACCCCCTTGTGCAGCAATAACCTGCAACTAAACGTTTCCGGTAACTGTTGATCAATCCTGCACACCGGCTTGGAGGAATTTTAGCCCATTCCTCCATACAGAACAGCTTCAACTCTGGGATGTTGGTGAGTTTCCTCACATGAACTGCTCGCTTCAGGTCCTTCCACAACATTTCGATTAGATTAAGGTCAGGACTTTGACTTGGCCATTCCAAAACATTAACTTTATTCTTCTTGAACCATTCTTTGGTAGAACGACTTATGTGCTTCGGGTTGTCTTGCTGCATGACCCACCTTCTCTTGAGATTCAGTTCATGGACAGATGTTCTGACATTTTCCTTTAGAATTCACTGGTATAATTCAGAATTCATTGTTCCATCAATGATGGCAAGCCATCCTGGCCCAGATGCATCAAAACAGGCTCAAACCATAATACTACCACCACCATGTTTCACAGATGGGATAAGATTCTTATGCTGGAATGCAGTGTTTTCCTTTCTCCAAACATAACGCTTCTCATTTAAATCAAAAAGTTACCCTTGGGTCCTTTGTGACCTCGCCGACTATTACACTCCTTGTATTACACATTATTACACGCCTTGCTCTTGGAGTGATCTTTGTTGGTCGACCACTCCTGGGGAGGGTAACAATGGTTTTGAATTTCTTCCATTTGTACACAATCTGTCTGACTGTGGATTGGTGGAGTCCAAACTCTTTCGAGATGGTTTTGTAACCTTTTCCAGCCTGATGAGCATCAACAACGCTTTTTCTGAGGTCCTCAGAAATCTCCTTTGTTCATGCCATGATACACTTCCACAAACATGTGTTGTGAAGATCAGACTTTGATAGATCCCTGTTCTTTAAATAAAACAGGGTGCCCACTCACACCTGATTGTCATCTGACTCTAATTTCACCTTCAAATTAACTGCTAATCCTAGAGGTTCACATACTTTTGCCACTCACAGATCTGTAATATTGGATCATTTTCCTCAATAAATAAATGACCAAGTATAACATTTTTGTCTCATTTGTTTAACTGGGTTCTCTTTATCTACTTTTAGGACTTGTGTGAAAATCTGATGATGTTTTAGGTCATACTGTATTTATGCAGAAATATATAGAACATTCTAAAGGTTTCACAAACTTTCAAGCACCACTGTACGTCACTCTGGAAAATAGCGTCTGCTAAATGCCATGCCATGTAATGTAATTTTGAATTCATAATTCTGATAATCAGAAAGTGTTGATTAATTTTCTGTAATATCAACTCTGACAGTAGTGCCAGCCACAAGGCAAATCACAGGTTTATATTAATGAGCTGATTCAAATACATGATCGTTTCCATAGTAACAGCTATTTCAGAGGGACTTGTATGGCAGATGCTTCACATAAACAAAACAACAACAACAAAAAAAAGTGAAGTTTTCTGTGAGGAGCTTTTGGATCAAGGGCGGCTTCTCTGTAACATGACACTGAAAATAAGGAGTCATTTTTGGGAGCTTATTGCTCATTCCAAATTACAAACACACACGTAAACACTCCATGCCCTGACTTCTGGGTGTTGATTAAATGCAGAGCTCACAGTGGCCTCATCAGAGAGCTCCACCCAGATGGATGTTCTGTCATGTGGCTCTCAGGGGAATTGATCCTCTCCAGCCTGAGAGTCTGGCCTAGATAATTCTACTGAAACGCTCGTGCAGAAACACTTGTATTCGAGAGAAATGTAGTCATGCACACTCGGAAATATATACTTGTGTAGTTTCAGGTTCCTGGCCAACATGAATGCTTCAGTTTATATTTGTTTTGGTCTCGTGCTCTTGTGATCTTTTTAATTTTCCAGACCTGTCTGGAGTGTTTTATAGTGATTTAGAGTTCACACCCAGATTCTGGGCCCATTCATGGGAGGGTATCAGTATAGGATGTGTGTTTTCACAAAGATAAATGAAAGTGAAATAATTGCGCTTCTCTAAATACATAATTGCACTTCACTTTGTCAAAAAAAAGAAAAGAAAGTCATGCCCATTTGCAGAACGAGCGACCGTACAGTAGGTCTGAATCTTTCTTGCTTAAAGCATGTTGGGTCCCATTACCAGCCTCCACACTGTAATGAACAGCCACTATTCCTGTGTGTGATGACACTTTTGAGGATATTTTTTATACATGCAGATTGAGGGCCCGTTTACACGAGGACGCTGTCGGGTAAAAACGACTAAATATTTTATTGGAAGTGCCTTTCGTCTACACGGGGACGGCGTTTCCGAGGCTGAAAAACGGAAAAAATTGAAAACGCCTTCCAGAGTGGATAAGTTAAAAACAGCCCCCGTTGCATATCCGTCTAAACTACCCAATACACGAAACTCTGCTCGGATCTGCTCACGTCGGGTACGCGTTTACGTCATACACATGTCATATACTGTACATGCCAGCCCGGGAAGTAAGAAAGTAAGTAAAAAAGTAAGAGCATGTCTGATTACATCGATCCAACGGACCTTCAAGCTGCTCTGGCAGCTTTAATAAACGTCCAGGAGTCCTTCGAACATCTATACCGAATCTGCACATATACCGTTAATGAACAGAGGCGGGTATAGTATGCTCTTACTTTTTTACTTACCATAGCCAGAGTAGTCAAAGTTTTCGCGGCGCAGATGTCCAGATCAGACAAGACGGAAGACGTTGCGCATGCGTGCAAACATAGCGGAGGTCTTTCACAGCACCACCTAGCCGCCTGGCATGCACGTCCAATTGAATTCCACACATTTATGCGTCACCGTATAGACGCAGATTTCCTCCTTGAAAACGGTCGTGTAGACGCGGAAAAAAGTGAGAACGAAAACGGACTTTTGCGTTTTTGTTTCAGACCGTCCCCGTGTAAAGTGGGCCTGAGACACGAGTTAGCTTTCAGTTCAAGCCCTCGCACCATGAAAGCCATGCCATTATAGTAACTCCACTTCAGTTTTGTGAAATCATGTTCATGAAAACACAGCATAGTTCTGTAACCTGGTATTACATGCATATCTAAAACTTGGAACAGGACGTAATGTGAAAAGTCGACCTAATTATACTTTTTGACACCTGGCCGGAGGAAAAGATCACACCCCAGTGCACTTTTAGCAAAACCCCAGGCTGAAAGTTCTGCTTTGTGATTAAAAAAAAAAACAAAAAACACTTTCACACCAGATATGCTGAACTCTGAGTAAAATGTGTCAAACTCTTAGGAAACACAGGTTCAGTCTTGGGAAAGTGTAAAAATACCTGTAATCCTCCTCAGTCTTGAGGTGAACGTGTTACATACATACCAGGTTTACTACTGAACTCTGCTGTGCTTCATTTATGTCAGTTCCTATTTGTTATATTGCTTAAAATAAAACAGTACAGTGCAACATAAGCCATCTGTCATCACAACCTGGAGTCAATGTAGTACTTATCTTTTCTTCATTCCCTGTGAGCTGCTCTCTTTTCTCTCTCAGCAATGCGGAACAGATGCAGTCCTGGATCACGCGCATCAACACAGTGGCAGCCATGTTCTCCGCCCCTCCCTTCCCAGCAGCCATAGGCTCGCAGAAGAAATTCATCCGACCTCTTCTGCCAGGCTCCACCACCAAACTGTCCCAGGTACTTAACGTTCTTGATACCCTCGTCTGTTAACTTCTTCTAATATTGTATCCCACCCACCAACCAATCCACTGATCAGGAAATGTGTGTAAATTTGACACATTGAATACATTAGTTCAGCATGTTAGCCAAAAGTTCATTTCAGTAAAATGAGAGAGGCAAGATAAATTTGTGACCCACAGCATGCTGCTTCAGATGCCTAGCTATTACTTAAAAAAAAAAACAACAACAAAAATAAACAAACAAACAAAAAAATTCCTCATGTTATGTATGGTACATGGAGACCCAGATGGCTATTTACAGAATATATACAAATATTTCTGATTATAAAAGTAGTTAGAGTTTGGAAAGCCATTGCCAAATGGTTAAGAGGAAACAGCTTTGTGACTAAAAATTTGCTGGTTCGAGTCCCTGAACCATCAGGACTTGCTCAAGTGCCCTTAAGCAAGGCACCTAACCCCCAACTGCTCCAGCAAGCGTGGTGGTATACCTTACGTCTGATTAGCCAAAGAAAAACTGATGATGAGATTATCAGTTCGAACAACAACCTGGCTAGATTTTGTAAGTAAGAAATAAAACAGGGCGGCACGGTGGTGTAGTGGTTAGCGCTGTCGCCTCACAGCAAGAAGGTCCGGGTTCGAGCCCCGTGGCCGGCGAGGCCCTTTCTGTGCGGAGTTTGCATGTTCTCCCCGTGTCCGCGTGGGTTTCCTCCGGGTGCTCCGGTTTCCCCCACAGTCCAAAGACATGCAGGTTAGGTTAACTGGTGGCTCTAAATTGAGCGTAGGTGTGAATGTGAGTGTGAATGGTTGTCTGTGTCTATGTGTCAGCCCTGTGATGACCTGGCGACTTGTCCAGGGTGTACCCCGCCTTTCGCTCGTAGTCAGCTGGGATAGGCTCCAGCTTGCCTGCGACCCTGTAGAAGGATAAAGCGGCTAGAGATAATGAGATGAGATGAGAAATAAAACAAGATGGGACAGACTTTTATAGGAGAATAATCAATCGAGCAGAGTTATTGTTACCACACCAGAGTGATTATCTTCCTGTAATTTTCCTGATCATCGCAAAATGTCTTACCGTATCTTTGATATCACTGCAATTTGTCAACATTAGTAATATTTTTTTTAAGAATGACATCATACATTTAATTTGTTCATAGTTAATTCCTGTTATCACATATAAGGAGCTAAAAATAGTCATTACATTACTAGCATTTAGCAGATGCTATTATCCAGAGCGACATACAACATACCCAGAGCAGCCCGGGAAGCAGTTAGGGGTTAGATGCCTTGTTCAAGGGCACTTAATCTATTCCTGCAGGTGCAGGGAATCAAACCGGCAACCTTTTGGTCCTGAAGCTGCTTCTCTAACCATGAGGACATGGGTTCCCTCACCAACCTTTTTGTTTACAAAAAAAAAAATGCAGTTTGTCATGCTACCAATAAACCACAAAATTGTCTGCCATGAAGATTTTTCCCATTTTGGAAAACATTTTTTTTTTTTCGGTCATCTGGGTTTTAACAAGCGTACAATCAACATGACACATTTTCAGTACTTTAATAGTTTCCTTTTGAAAACATCCAAGTTCTTTCCTAGATCTCATTCCTTCCTAGAGCTCATTCCTGGACAAAACCTACCCTTTTAAACTTGAGAATATCTGTCAATTCTTTACCATGACCAAACGTTTATCATTTTTTAAGTAACCAAACTTGCAAATGAACAAACATAGGGAGCTTTCTCCTTAGGGGAGAGCAGGGAGACTTGGGACAAGTTTTCAGCTTTTGTAGATTGTATGAAATTCTTTGCAGGGAGCATCACATTCATATTGCATTAGAGAGTATTTACTATACCCTCGTACCCCAACATTAGTTTCTCAGCTTGTCTCACATACTGGCCTTCAGGCTTTACTTTTTCTGTCATTATTTTTTGTGGGGAGACATTCAGGGGAGACATGGGACATTATGTTGGGAGACATGGAACAAAAATAAAATACCTAGGCCTGCATGTTTAATTTTTATTTATTATCAAAACTTGTAACATGTGAACTGTATGAACACACAATGCTGGTACAGTGATGGGAAAATGTCAGTTTACCCAAGACCTGATAAGACAAAACAGTTCCATTCTCAAGAAGGAATGAAATAAGTTTAATTCTCATGCATGAATTAATGAATGCATGAAGTGTCCACACTTTTTAACAAAAAAAATTAAACAATTTTATATTTGTAAACGGGGAAAAAAAATCTGTAACATGAACTGTCCCAACTCTCCCCATCGGGCCATTTTGAAAAAAAAATCATAAATGCCCCCCCCCCCCCCCCCCCCGAATTTAAGTTTAATAAATAATAGTCAAGTAAAGTTTATTTGTATTGCATTTTAACAATAGACATTGTCACAAAGCACCTTTACAGAAAATTAAACACTTTAAACTAGTGCTGTCAAGCGATTAAAATATTTAATCGCAATTAATGTCGCGACTGTCATAGTTAACTCGCGATTAATCGCAATTTAATCGCACATTTTTGTCACATGAAAAACCATTGTAATTCTCTTATCAGCATAAAAAAGTGAATGGGCTTGCTCACCGTTCGAACTACGGGGGTACTCGGGGGATCCGAGATCCCCTGAAACAGACATGAGATCCCTTGAAAACATGACTTGGGAAATGTTGGGGGGGTCTCTAAAATATTGTCAAAATGATGTTTATTGACATAGCAATCGTGTGTAACGGGAAGCATTTGCATATCCGAAGTGAGCGCGTGATGGAGAGCCGCGCTCTGAGACAAGCGCAAGCACCCCCCCAAGGGAATAAAGGGACCCCCCCCAAAATATCGGGATAGTTCGAACACTGGTTGTACCAATGGTTTTTTTTTTTTATTGCAGAGCATAACACGTCTTGTCACAGCCACTGCAAAGTGGGGCTGGAGCCGCCGATGGGAAAACGAAACCTTAGCCGAGCACCGTGGCTCTTCGGGGGAGGGCAGAGGACTCTGGCTGTGCGGGGCGTGGCATCATGTCACAGAGCGTTAATCTCGCGATAAAAAAATTATCGCCGTTAAAATTGAGTCAAGTTAACGTGTTAATAACGCAACATTTTTGACAGCACTACTTTAAACATGAGCTAATTTTATCCCTAATTTATCTCCAATGAGCGAGCCTGTGGCGATGGTGGCAAGGAAAAACTCCTTCAGATGATATATAATACTATATATAGTAACTCTAGGCTACATACTTTAATTCCTAATGAATCCCGGATTCACCAGCAGACATTACACCATAGAATGGAGGTGGACTATGAAGTAGAAAATACAAGTTTTGGTTGATAAAATATTGCACTGCACAGACCTTACTGCAGTGTCCAGGTTTGTGGCTCCAAAGGAAGTAGGTTACTCTAAGGCAGGGGTCATCAAACTACGGCCCGCGGGCCGACTCCAGCCCGCCACCCCCCTTTGACCGGCCCCTCAGCCCCTCTGCACCCCACCACTTGAACCGGCCCTATGAGTCAATCCCCAAAAGTGGTCATGGCCTATTTTTTTAAATTGCTTTTTGGTAAATAATAACATGTCTGCGTCTTGTATTTTGTTGATTTTATCAATTAAAATTGATATTTAGTTATAAAATGAACTATTCATATTTTCTGAATTTTCATCAACTGCTCGTGATCAAGCAGTGACAGGCAGCGCACGCGCAGAGAACTGTCAGTGTTCAGGACAGCAAAATGGCTAGCGGTCAGCGAAAAGTTGACAGAGTGCAGAGTTTTTAAAGAACAGTGGACCACCGATTATTTTTTGTTCAGTGTAAGGACCGTGCAGTTTGTCTTGTATGTAAAGAAAGTGTGTCAGTTTTCAAAGAATATAATCTGCGTCATCACTACGAAACCCGCCACAAAGAGTATGCTAGTTTGCGAGGGTAAACAAGAGAAGACAGGATTCGGAGGATGAAATTTGGACTGGCTGCACAACAGAATGTATTCCTTCGCCAAACCCAGATCAACCAGGCTGCTGTCAGAGCTAGCTATAAGGTAGCTCACCTACTAGCTACCCATGGAAAGCAGTTTACTGATGGGGACTTTGTTAAAGTATGCATGCTTGCTGTGGCCGAGGAGGTTTGTCCCGACAAGAAGTACAAATCAACAAGTACAAATCCAGCTCACCTACATATATTACTGATTTTGATTCCCATTATTCTGTATTATGCTTTAGTTTTGACCTGTAAATGGCTTACTGCTCATTTCATTTTCACCTTGACCTAAAAAATGTTTACTGAACATGCTCAAATGGATAGGCATAAGAGCTGGCTAGTTGATCTATTGCTCATATTATTATAATTTCACTGTTTTTTAAAGGAACAGTCCACCATACTTCCATAATGAAATATGTTCTTCTCTGAATTGAGACGAGCTGATCCGTACCTCTCCGAGCTTTGCGCGACCTCCCAGTCAGTCAGACGCGCTGTCACTCCTGTTAGCAATGTAGCTAGGCTCAGTATGGCCAACGGTATTTTTTGGGGCTGTAGTTAGATGCGACCAAACTCTTCCACGTTTTTCCTGTTTACATAGGTTTATATGACCAGTGACATGAAACAAAGTTCAGTTACACAAATTGAAACGTGGCGATTTTCTATGCTATGGAAAGTCCGCACTATAATGACAGGCGTACTAACACCTTCTGCGCGCTTCGACAGCGCATTGATACCTTCACTCCTGAGTAACAGCGTGTCTGACTGACTGGGAGGTCATGCAAAGCTCGGAGAGGTACGGATCAGCTAGTCTCAATTCAGAGAAGAACATATTTCATTATGGAAGTACGGTGGACTGTTCCTTTAAAATGTATTTATTTTCTAGGCCTATTTATTTGACCTTTATTAAGTGCTGCACACAATTATTATTAATATTATTATTAATATCAACAGGCCTACGTACAATTTATAATTTTCCACTCACTTTTGCCAGTGTCAATCACCTCAACTAGGCAGATGTTTCTTACCTTGACAGCTTTGATGTTATTTTTATTAGAAAATAAATAAATGGGGGCGGCACGGTGGTGTAGTGGTTAGCGCTGTCGCCTCACAGCAAGAAGGTCTGGGTTCGAGCCCCGTGGCCGGCGAGGGCCTTTCTGTGTGGAGTTTGCATGTTCTCCCCGTGTCCGCGTGGGTTTCCTCCGGGTGCTCCGGTTTCCCCCACAGTCCAAAGACATGCAGGTTAGGTTAACTGGTGACTCTAAATTGAGCGTAGGTGTGAATGTGAGTGTGAATGGTTGTCTGTGTCTATGTGTCAGCCCTGTGATGACCTGGCGACTTGTCCAGGGTGTACCCCGCCTTTCGCCCGTAGTCAGCTGGGATAGGCTCCAGCTTGCCTGCGACCCTGTAGGACAGGATAAAGCGGCTACAGATAATGAGATGAGATAAATAAATGGAATATCTGTGGCATTTCAAATTAAAACAAAGTGTGAAGACTCGATTACTACTTTTGCAAACCACTAGTAAAGATAAACAAATATGTGCCAGGAGTCAAGTGTTGATATAGTAGTGGGGATACAGTAGTGGGAATGGCTGTGTCAGGTTAGTAATCTCTACGACATAATGAGGCCTGCTGGTGGTCATATTTTTCTGGGTCATACAATTCTATGTTATATAGCTGACCCGACCCCCCATCACAGTCAGGAATGACAGTGTGGCCCCCAGAGAAAAAAGTTTGGTGACCCCTGCTCTAAGGGGTAACATCTGACTTGTGATGTAATCTAAAACCTTAGTGGTTGAAATTAATTTACAGGAATACAAATTGTCCCAAGTCGCCCCGTCCCAAGTCTCCCTTTTCTCCCCTACATAGTGCAAAAATTAGAATAGAAACAAAATTAAAACAAATAAAAATACACCATGTTCTCACATTTTTAACCATTAAACAAACAAACAAAAAAAAAAACCCTGACCATATACGTTTAACATACTCACTCCCCATTTTGGAAAGTTAGAGCTTTACCTCTGACTATTACACACTGACACTGGAGACTCCTTACATAAATACTAAATAAATGTCTTCTCACAGAAAACTTCACCATTTCTACAATTACAAGTGTTTTTTTTTAATTGTTTATATGGAGCATGCACCAGTTGTGATTACAGTAAATGAAGTTAATAAATTTCTAGTTACTAAGGTGTTAGTAAGTTTTTTCCGACAGAGACAATAACACAAGGCATTAATTTAAATCTGTGACTCATCTAACAGCCAGCACAGTTGCTAAACCTGCTGTTAATAGAAAATGAATCATTAGATTAATAGAAAATGAATCATTAGATTCAACCTCCTGACCAGATTATTAAACACATTATCCACTTTGGCTTGATCACAGTCGGTCAGTTCCGATTTAAATGTCTCCATGAATGTTTTTCGGCTGATTGAGCTATTGTTTGTTATTACTGAATGTGTAGTGTGTGCAAACGGACCTGTTATTTCCCTTATTCTTTGGAAACTCTCTGTTTAGGAGGAGCAAGTGAAATCTCATGAAATGCGCTTCAGATCTGTCTCCTCTGAGCTGCAGGAGCTGCGCTCTGTTCCTCAGGAGCGGAAGCCCAAAGGGAAGGACCAAGAAGAGGCCAAGCAGAGGGAGGAGTACCTGGAGTTTGAGGTGAGGCTTCTTGGTGAAGAGGATTGAATTTTCTTTAAAGTGCTAGTCTTACAAAAATGACATCATAAAATCCCGGGTTTTCTGTGTGTCATATAGCCAAATAGGTTGTAAAATTCACCGATAAATAAAAAATTGGTTCGGAAAAGAATTTTTTTGCATCTGAATTCCGTTCCAAAAATCACTAAAAGCTTGTCTGCCATTAGATCGCGGTGATTTGTTGGTCAGCGGCGCTGCATGTGTGACATCATATGCACAACTGCCTTCATTTGTAAAGCTCTTTACATAACTTTACGACAACAAGGACGAAGAAGTGGCTCAAGGTGGTGTTTACATTAGACCGTATCCGTCTCGTTTTCGTCGCGGATGCACTGTCCGTTTACATTAAAACGCCGGGAAATGACTCCACAGGCGGAACAACTTGAATCCGCCAGGGCCCACGTATTCAATCCATCACATATCTGATCCGGTGCTGTGTAAACATTG
The DNA here is from genome assembly GCF_027579695.1 of Neoarius graeffei. Classification (NCBI taxonomy): domain Eukaryota; kingdom Metazoa; phylum Chordata; class Actinopteri; order Siluriformes; family Ariidae; genus Neoarius; species Neoarius graeffei. The sequence goes on along the minus strand of NC_083575.1, from coordinate 68,643,167 downwards.
AGAAACGAGGATATGCTGTGCTGAGCTCTAGCTGACGTCGTCATTGGACAACGTCACTGTGACATCCACCTTCCTGATTCGCTGGCGTTGGTCATGCCACGTTGGTCATGTGACGTGACTGCTGAAAAACGGCGCGGACTTTCACTTCCTGCTATTTGTCCCGAATCACTGCTCGTGCGCTTCACTCGCGTGCTCTGTGAGCTGCGCAGGGCCGGAGTGCGCACCCTCCAGAGGGCACTCGCTGTTCAGGGCGGAGTGATTTGGAGCGCAGGATGCCTGTGAAGCCGAGCGTATCCGTGTATTGGCGTTGCTGTGTGCACGCGATTCGTTTTAAAAACGTTAATCTGATGATCCGCTGATATGGTCTAATGTAAACACCACCCCAGAGTAAGCATGTTTCGGTTTGCTTTTAGATAAGATCAGTAATTGCCTGTCGTCGAGCTCAGTATTATATTTGGCCGCATAGAAACTACCGTAGAACGTTATTAATACGACTAAGGACAACTAATAAATTCAAGCAACAGGCTAAACACGAGTTTGACACTTACTGTGCGGTGGTGAGCTCTTTGGGATGACGCTTCTAACTTCTGTCTCCAGATCACTCACTCACTCACTGACAGACAGAAAGAACTTTATTGATCCCTTTGGGCGGGTTCCCTCAGGGAAATTAAGATTCCAGCAGCATCATTACAGGATAAAGAGAGAATAGAAAATGGAGAAAAAACTTCTAGATAAATTAAGTATTTACATATACAATATAAAAAGAATAAGATATGGGGAAGAGAGGAAGGGGGGAAGAAAGGGAAAAAAAGGGGGGCAGCAGGAGAGATATTGCACTTAATATTGCACATTGTCCAGTATTGCTTATTGTTAGGCTAGGCTACTGCTCCTTCCCGTCCTCTGTCCTCCTGTTACCCCTCCTCCCCCCCAGAGAGGAGTTGTACAGTCTGATGGTGTGAGGGACAAAGGAGTTTTTAAGTCCGTTCATCCTGCACTTGGGAAGGAGCATTGTGTCACTGAACAGGCTCCTCTGGTTGCTGATGACAGTGTGCAGAGGGTGACTGGCATCGTCCATGATGTTCAATAGTTTGTCCATAGCCCTCTTCTCTGCCACCGTCACCAGAGAGTCCAGCTTCATGCCGACCACAGAGCCGGCCCGCCTGATCAGTTTGTCTAGTCTGGATGTGTCCTCCTTGGATGTGCTGCCCCCCCAGCACACCACGGTGTAAAACAGGACACTGGCGACCACAGACTGATAGAACATCCACAGGAGTTTCCTGCAGATGTTAAAGGACCGCAGCCTCCTAAGGAAGTATAGCCTGCTCTGTCCCTTCCTGTACAAGTGATTGGTGTTGCAAGTCCAGTCCAGCTTGCTGTCCAGCCACAGCCCGAGGTACTTGTAGGAACTGCTCCGTGTAACCAGACATTGCTCAAATCCTTCTATGTGAATCTGCCTCACAAATTAATCTTTTTCAAAATGTATGGAGCAGACACCAAACCGTCCTGTCAGCTTGAAGTTACCTCTCTTTGTCCGTACAAATCAAACCCATTAATTCCGTAAGTGTCCTGCCGACTTTGGGCTATAACGGATCGAAATTCTGCTTTTTTTATCGGCTACACTTGAACAGCCTTGAACGACACACCACTTGGGAGACATGATTTGGTTTTAAATTTGTTTTGGAATTAAAAAAAAAAAAGTTTAAAATGTGCTACACTTTGCAAAACAGACGAAGCCAGAAATGCCATGAACTTTCAAATGTTTTGCATATGACATCACTTCCTTTGAATTAACAATAACTTGCCAGGAATGCATTCATGTAATGGTGGACTCAAAGAGCCAAACTTTACCGGCGAAATAGAACATGTTCCCGGTCTTGTGTTAAAATACAATTTAGACAGTAAACTATTTAAACATGTCTAGTTTTATAAGGTATAATTTCTGGGGTGACGCCATTATTGTAAGACTAACACTTTAAGACTCCGAAGGAAACCTGTCCTCTTCTGGATAGTGTGATTATAAATCATTACAGTATATACTGTAGGTATAAAAAGAAAAGGCAGACAGTACTAAGCAATGTTGTAGTCAAGTCACTAAACCTCGAGTCCGAGTCCAGTCTCGAGTCCCCAGTGTTCAAGTCCAAGTCATTAAAAAAAATGTAAAGTCGAGTCCGAGAACAACACCCCAACCGCACTATTTGACGGCGGCTGTTTAGCACCGTTTGTTCCTGAACATGATGTATGAACAGGTGAATGTGCTTCTCTTTATCAGGGAGTGTGAAGTATTCTGTCAGAGATGATTGGGAGACGGATGTAAGTGCAGAAGGTGTGTTTATTAACACAAGTAAAGATGGGTAAACAATGCAGAACGGCAGGCAAAATCGTAAAACAGTGAAACAGGCAACAGGTCGAGCGAGACACAAACAGGCTATCGTAGACTCTGCAGAATCAAAGACGAGAAACAGGAAATCAGGGCTCAGGAAACCAAACAAGGAAATAAGGCTTGGTAATGTGTCAGCAGCGCAACTCAATACTTCGCAAAGTAAGTGTGTTTTCACAGTTTTTATATCGGAGTCCGCTGTCTGGAGTGCGTCCGAGAGTCTATCTGATGTACACACCAAGGCGCACAGGTGTGACACTCTTGCATGAAATTAGTCCAAAAATTAATATAGATATAAATATCTTATGGCAAATTATTATGGCATGTTACAAAAAAATAAAGAAAAAAACAGAGTCCTCATCTCCAATTTATGAGTCTGAATGCAGTTAATGCACGAGTCCAAGTCCGAGTCATCAGTGCTCAAGTCCAAGTCAAGTCACGAGTCCTTAAAATTAGGGCACGAGTCGGACTCGAGTCCGAGTCCTAGACTCAAGTACTACAAGCCTGGTACTAAGTGTGTTGAAATGATCAGTATGAGCAAACTGTGAATAAGAGTCCTGGGATGCCCACAGGACAATGTTTATGATTACAGCAGCAGTTCTTAGGTCTACAGTATCCAGATGAAATTATCTACCTTTGACACGCGTTCTGTTTGACTAATTCACTTGGCCTTTTCTGAGCTTTTAGTTCATGACCAAGATGCCAGATAGTTCCAGTTCAACAAACATTCAAAAACTCTAAACAAATCCATCTGTTCATCTTTTAGAAAACCCGCTATGGGACGTATGCCATGTTACTGAGAGCGAAGATTCGCATGGGTGAGTCTGATCTGACGGCGTTCGAGGCTCGTTTGTTTACTGATGGCACTCTGCAGCGGACGAGCTCCAGCCCCACGTTGGTACATGACACCAGCCACACCAGCGCCAGCAGCTGCAGCTCCAGAAGTAAGAAGAGCAGCCGAAGTGAGGGCCAGAGACACAAGCCAGCTGTAAAACAGTGAGTCCACTATGCAGGGCACATGATAGTTGCTTTATGGTGCTCCTGATCCAGACTGAAGGGCTGAGAAAAGCATCAGGATGAGGAAAAAAAATGGTAGTTTGTGCACTACGCTGCAGTGGCCGCACATGTTGTGCACTCAGCTCGAGCAGTGCTGGAGGATGTGATCGAAGGAGAAGATCGAAGCTGGGTATGATTAGTTACCTCGCTTCCTCACGAAAGCATGTTTTTGTGGCCAGTGAATGCAAAACAGGCCGACAGAGGAGTGTGAATATAGCCATCCTCCCTTTATCTTTATTACCTTTATAGCCCGGCTTTATACTTCTCTTAGCTTAACCTATATGCTGTATAGAAGGTATAGGCTACTTAAAGCTTTTTGTGCATATTTTTTTTTCCTCTTTCAAACAACATGCCCACACAAGCCAAGTACAAGACTATCCACCATAATGGAGATTTTTTTCTAGTGTTTGAAGACGAAGACCTGAGCCTCTGAGATGATTTTCTTTCTTAATTACCAGAAGTTGTCTCTCAAAAAAAATTTTTCTTTTCCTTTTCCTTGCTTGAACATCTCTTTAGATCAGATAATGTACTTGTATAGAGCTTTTGAAATCATGTTTCGAGCATGCTTGTTATGTAAAGACAATCAGTTCCCTCTTTGCATTCCTAGTGTATGTATTGTATGTTTTGTATGTATTTTTATTTTCTTTCTTTTTTTTTTTTTTTACCTGAAAGCACACTACAGCTGGGAAAAATTCATAGTTTAGAGTCTTGGTTCTTAAAGTGGGGTCTTGGAACATCCAGGGGTCCACGAAGTATAATCAGGGGATCTGTGAGTTTTGTTTTGTTTTGTTACACTGGTGGAAATCACTACCCAGTATCATCAAAATTTATTAGACTTATTGATTTGTTTGAGTTATTAGCCTGTTTGAGTGGCTAATAACTCGAATTGAATGAATTATAATCCAGATCTCAGTAACTCAAAAACAGACAGGCTTCTGAATAATGTTAACTTGAACCTAATGCCACCTTGATGTAATAATAATAATAATAATAATAATAATAATGAGATAATGAGATAATAATAATTATTATTATTAAATAACTAAATAAACTGTTTTATTAATTAACTGTCTACTAATTAATTAATAATTAACTTTATTATTATGAATGTAATAATAATAATAATAATAATAAATGAAATTTAATAAAAATGTGTTCCCTCAAAGGAAATGAATTAAAAATTTCAGTGGTCCCAATCACTCACCCCCACTCACCCTCACTCACCCCCACTCACTCACCTTCACTCACCCCCACTCACCCTCACTCATGCCCCTTTTCCACCAAAGCAGTTCCAGGGCTGGTTCGGGGCCAGTGCTTAGTTTGGAACCGGGTTTTCTGTTTCCACTGACAAAGAACTGGCTCTGGGGCCAGAAAAACCGGTTCCAGGCTAGCACCAACTCTCTGCTGGGCCAGAGGAAAGAACCGCTTACGTCAGCGGGGGGGCGGAGTTGTTAAGACCAACAACAATAACAAGACCGCGAAAGATCGCCATTTTTAAGCGGCGAGAAGCAGCAGCTGTACAAACATGAAGTCATCCATTATTATTATTGTTGTTGTTGCCGCTGCTGCTTCTTCCGTGTTGTTTTTGCTTTGATATTCGCGCCAAGGTTTATGCAAACGTAGCGACGTAACTGACGTATACAGCGACGTAATGACGTATACAGCGACGTAATGACGTGGCTCCGCTTAGCACCGCGAGCGATGGAAAAGCAAACTGGTTCTCAGCTGGCTCGCAAGTTGAACGAGTTGTGAACCAGCACCAGCACTGGCCCCGAACCAGCCCTGGAACTGATTTGGTGGAAAAGGGGTATCACTTACCTTCACTCACCCCACTCACCCCCACTTACCTTCACTCACCCCACTCACCCCCACTTACCCTCACTCACCCCCCACTCACCCTCACTCACCCCCACTCACCCACAATCACCCTCACTCACCCCCACTCACCCTCACTCACCCACAATCACCCCCACTCACCCCCACTCACCCTCACTCACCCACAATCACCCTCACTCACCCCCACTCACTCACCTTCACTCACCCCCACTCACTTACCTTCACTCGCCCCCACTTACCCTCACTTACCCCCACTCGCCCTCACTCACCCTCACTTACCCTGACGCCAGTTGGCCTGTCAGTTGCCATACTCTTATGAGGCTGTCTGTGTCTATCTTGAGCACACTTCATCTACTGCCGGCTAGCTAGGCCTGTCGCTGCTGTCAGTGGTCCCAATAAATAGCCAAAATACGGTATATTCTGCTGGATTATGTTTGTAAAATGTTTTAAATCCCTGGTTTAGAGACGGGTCCGTCGTGTGCACATATCCGGTGACACCAGCAACGTTTTGCTTTAGTGTTTATGTGAGAATTGTACATTGTGTATGCTGACTGTGAATGTGGATGTGGATGTGGATGGCTGATAAACACAGATTGGATCATGAAAAAAATGGGCATGTTTTTCACCATACTGATGACCTGATTGTGTGGCAAAGACGTTTTCTTCTCAGGCTCCCATTTTCAAGTACCGCAGTGATGCCACATTTCTGCTGCCAGAAGGAGGCAGCAGAGGAGAGATAACCTGTATTACCTCAGCTGTACTGGAGAACAATTATTTATATTGAACTTAAAGGAATAATAGCACAGGTATTAAGGCAGACACATTTTGTGACTGAATGTCTCTGAAGTATTTCTTAATAATGTATTTTCATCATAGCAGGAACTAAAGAATCCGATATATTGTAAAATCTGTTATCAGGTAGATCACAAAGAGCTAAAATGACTGTTAGAGCTGCAATCTTACGAATGAGAAAACACATACAGGTGGTTGACGAATTAAAGGGAAAAAAACAGTAGCTCTGTTATACTGTAGATATTTTGCTGGATTGGTTTGGGTCCACTTGTACCCTTCGATCGAAAAAAGTCACCTTAAATCATTACGAAGGTTTTCTGATTGAGCACTTTTATTCTATGACGAAATGGAAGTGTATTGCTGCCACCATACCAGGAATTTTTTTTTTTTAAATCAGTATCATGTATTAACATGAAGAGTTTACTGTTATAACAATATATTTTTCATATTATAACAATATTTATTTTTTTCGCAATGCAGTTTCCATCAAATCCTGCGCTCTGATTGGCTGGCGAGCAGGTCCGTATCCTACGATACGGACCCCGGTTATGGACCTCTGGCGACTCGCTCATTCACAACAACAAACACAGTAACATTTTTTGTCAACATTTATATTTTTTTAAAATAAGATTTATTTATCAAAAATCTTATAAATTTTTGCCAGCATTTCTCAGGAGAATAGCATTAATTTTACAGCATGGATAGCGATAACGACAGTGTTCACCGCGAAAGCGAGTTTTACTACCCTGAGGAAGAAGAAATAAAAGAAAACATTGCAGGAGAAAGCTAAAAACCTCTAACTTGCTAACGCCGAGCAAAAACATGGCTGAATCCTGAATGACTCAATTTTGTATAAATAGGGGACTACATAGGCGGCAAAATGTAGTTTTTTTCCTGCCATGGAAGTGCACTTGTATACCGAGGAGGAAGCAATTTGCATTACAGCTGTGAATGAGGATTCAAAATGGCGGCTCGGCTCGGTTTTCCCTTTCGGGCGCTCTCGTTTTCTGTTAGAATTTGGTAAAGGAAAAAATAAATATATTATTTACCAGCTTAAGGTCGGTCCGTATGGTGAAATACCATGACCTCGGCCTTGAATACTGACCTCGGCCCAGAGAGCCTCGCTCAGTACTTTCAAGACCTCGGTCACGGTATTTCACGATACAGACCTCCCAGCTGGTAAATAACATATATTTATTTTCATGTTATTACATGAAACGTATCATGTTATAACATGATAACTTTAAACTCATGTTTGAATCTATGGTTTGAATGAGGTGTGGAGAACAAACTTATTTGCTGTCGTGTCATGAAAATCACTGCACACATAAACAGTCTCCTGTTAGTGATTTTGCTCACACTACAGTGTATAACAGTTAAGTTATTGAATATTTTTCCCAATAAAAATTCCCCCAAATTATGCAAAAGCACATTTTTCCAAAATAACTGTTGTCGTGTAACAAACAGGAGACTGTTGATGTGTGCAGTGATTCTGGTGACACTCCAGTGAATAAGAATGAAGTTATTGAATATTTTTGTACCATCTTTTTTTCTATCCTGCACCTTTTAGACGGTCCCTGTGCACTCGTCTCACAGCCGGCCGCACACAGAGAGCAGTGTTACTAGTCCAGCTCGGAGAATGGCACGTTTTGATTAAAATCAGGTTGTAGCTCATAGTCTACTTTGGTATGGTAGGAAAGAGGCATCTATTGTGTTTTAACTTAAGAGTTATTGATCCGGGAAGTTTGAATCTGTGAATATATTTCCAACTTTACCGCAGTTCAACCCAAACATGAAATAGAACTTGATCAAATCATGTAAATGAGCCACATTACCCAGTTATGTTATAATGTGATACTTTTCATGTAATAACATGAAAATACATTGTTATAACAGGAAAAATATATTGTTATAACAATAAACTTTTCATGTTATTACACGATACTGATTTTTTTTTTTCTGCTGTGGCAGCAATACGCTTCCATAGATGAAACATTTCTATCCTGATTGAAGTGGTCTCTTCCAGGATGAAGTCACCCCATCCACACTGAATGGTTTGATGAGAATGAAAATGAAGCCATAAATTGTATACCAAGGCCTTCATGCTCACTGGATCTCAACCCAATTTGAGAATTTGGAGCCACGTGTTATACAGCCATAATATCTTTTGGTAAATTGGTGTTCATCCCTCAGTACACTTCCAAAGACTTGTAGAAAGTGTGCCAAGGTACACTGAAACTCTTTAGGCAACTCATGGTGGCCCAACACCTTACTAAAACACTTTGTTTTTTTCCCTTTAATTTGTCAAGCATCTGTATTAATTCTGACTTTATACACAAATATAAATCCTAAATCACCATCTATATAATAACACTTAAATCGTGATGCCCCACTGCACTTTGGGTAATATTCGTTCAGGCTTTATTGAATGATATGAGATCCATTTATATATTGTGGAGATTTATAATTCACGTCTTGTTGAGTATGTGTTTATGATCAAATGTTTTGACATAAAAGTTTTGCAGTGTTTTTACAGCGAACGTTGAGCGGTTCAGTAACACCACAGTGCTCTACTGTATGTTTTAATACTGTAACTTTTTTTTTTGTTAGTTCAGTGTTTGCTTGTAGTTTTACATACTGTATTATGTTTCAGCTGCTCAATAATAAAACTACTGTATTATGTTCTATTGTTAGTATGTTCTGGAGGCATAGATATAATAAACCCATTATCTGCCTAATGTCAAGAGTAAGTTAAGATTTAAAGGCTGAGTGAGTCAATCATTAATCCCAAATAAAGGTATGCATTCATTCGTCTTCAGTAAGTGCTTTATCCTGGTCAGGGTCACGGAAGATATTGAGCTGATCCATGGAAAACTGAGCGCAAAGAGCGAGAATTCACCCCAGATGGGACTCCAGTCCATTGCAGGGCACCATGCACACATGGACTCATTCATACTGAGGGGGACTTTAAGAATAGCCAATCTGTCAACCTGCATGTTTTTGGGCAGTAGGAGTAAACCAGAGAACCTGGAGGAAACCAGTGCACAGTGTTGTAGTCGAGTCATTCAACCTTGAGCTCGAGTCCCCAGTGTTCAAGTCCAAATCATTAAAAAAATTTTTGAGTCAAGTCCAAGAATAAGACTCTAATTGCACCGTTTGACGGCGGCTGTTTCAGCGTCATTAACATTAGTTTGTTCCTGAACATGATGTATGAACAGGTGAATGTGCTTCTCTTTATCAGGGAGTGTGAAGTATTCTGTCGGAGATGGTTGGGAGACGGATATACAGTGCCTTGAAAAAGTATTCATACCCCTTGAACTTTTTCACATTTTTCCACCTTACAACCACGAACTTAAAAGTTTTTTATTGAGAGTTTATGTAATAGACCAACACAGAGTAGCACATAATTGTGAAGTGAAACGAAAATGATAAATGGTCTTCGAAATTTTAAACAAATAAAAATCTGAAAAATGTGGTGTGCATTAGTATTCAGCCCCCTGTACTCTCTCTCATCATTCTCATTATCTCTAGCCGCTTTATCCTTCTACAGGGTCGCGGGCAAGCTGGAGCCTATCCCAGCTGACTACGGGCGAAAGGCGGGGTACACCCTGGACAAGTCGTCAGGTCATCACAGGGCTGACACATAGACACAGACAACCATTCACACTCTCATTCACACCTACGGTCAATTTAGAGTCACCAGTTAACCTAACCTGCATGTCTTTGGACTGTGGGGGAAACCGGAGCACCCGGAGGAAACCCACGCGGACACGGGGAGAACATGCAAACTCCGCACAGAAAGGCCCTCGCCGGCCACGGGGCTCGAACCCGGACCTTCTTGCTGTGAGGCGACAGCGCTAACCACTACACCACCGTGCCGCCCCCCGTACTCTGATACCTCTAAATACAATCCAGTGCAATCAATTGCCTTCAGAAGTCATCTAATTAGTTACTAGAGCCCTACGGTGTGTTAATTTACTCTCAGCATAAATACACTTGTTCTGTGAAGGCCTCAGTGGTTTGTTAGAGAACACTGAAGAACAAACAGCATCATGAAGACCAAAGAACTCACCAGACAGGTCAGGGATAAAGTTCTGGAGAAGTTTAAAGCAGGGTTAGGTTATAAAAAAATATCCCAAGCTCTGAACATCTCAAGAAGCACTGTTCAATCCATCATTCAAAAATGGAAAAAGTATGGCACAACTGCAAACCTACCAAGACATGGCCGTCCACCTAAACTGACAGAGCGAGCAAGGAGAGCACTGGTCAGAGAAGCAGCCAAGAGGCCCATGATCACTCTGGAGGAGCTGCAGAAATCCACAGCTCAGGTGGGAGAATCTGTGCACAGGACAACTTTAAGTTGTACACTCCACAAATCTGGCCTTTTTGGAAGAGTGGCAAGAAGAAAGCCATTGTTGAAAGACAGGCATAAGAAGTCCCGTTTGCAGTTTGCCAGAAGCCATGTAGGGGACACAGCAAACATGTGGAAGAAGGTGCTTTGGTCAGATGAGACCAAAGTTGAACTTTTTGGCCTAAATGCAAAGCGCTATGTGTGGCGGAAAACTAACACTGCTCATCACCCTGCACACACCATCCCCACTGTGAAACATGGTGGTGGCAGCATCATGCTATGGGGATGCTTTTCTTCAGCAGGGACAGAGAAGCTGGTCAGAGTTGATGGGAAGATGGATGGAGCTAAATACAGGGCAATCCTGGAAGAAAACCTGTTGGAGGCTGCAAAAGACTTGAGACTGGGAAGGAGAGTCACCTTCCAGCAAGACAATGACCCTAAACATACAGCCAGAGCTACAATGGAATGGTTTAGATCAAAGAATATTCATGTGTTAGAATGGCCCAGTCAAAGTCCAGACCTAAATCCCACTGAGCATCTGTGGCAAGACTTAAAAATTGCTGTTCACAGACGCTCTCCATCCAATCTGGCTGAGCTTGAGCTATTTTGCAAAGAAGAATGGGCAAAAATTTCAGTGTCTAGATGTGCAAAGCTGGTAGAGACATACCACAAAAGACTTGCAGCTGTAATTGCAGCAAAAGGTGGCTCTACAAAGTATTGACACAGGGGGGCTGAATACTAATGCACACCACATTTTTCAGATTTTTATTTGTTTAAAATTTTGAAGACCATTTATCATTTTCATTTCACTTCACAATTATGTGCTACTCTGTGTTGGTCTATCGCATAAAATCTCAATAAAAAAATTTTAAGTTCGTGGTTGTAAGGTGGAAAAATGTGAAAAAGTTCAAGGGGTATGAATACTTTTTCAAGGCATTTTAAGTGCAGAAGGTGTGTTTATTAATACGAGTGAAGACGGGTAAGCAATCCAGAACGGCAGGCAAAATCGAAAAACAGTGAAACGGGCAATAGGTCGAGCGAGGCACAAACAGGCTATCGTAGACTCGGCAGAATCAAAGACGAGAAACAGGAAACGAACAGGGAAATAAGGCTCGGTAATGTGTCAGCAACACAACTCAATACTTCGCAAAGTGTGTTTTCAGTTTTTATACTGTATAGGTGCGCTCTTTGTGCCTTAATCCTGTGCAGGTGTGAGTCGTTTACAGCGCGTGCGTTGTCCGGAGTGTGTCTGAGAGTCTATCTGATGCACGAGCCAAGGCGTGCAGGTGTGACACTCTTGCACAAATTTAGTACAAAAATTAATGTCGATGTAAATATCTTATGCCAAATTATTATGGCATGTTACAAAAAATAAAGAAAAAATTTGAGTCCTCGTCTCCAATTTCTGAGTCCGAATGCAGTTAATGCACGAGTCCGTCTGGGTCACCAGTGCCTGAGTCCAAGTCGAGTCACGAGTCCTTAAAATTAGGGCACGCGTCAAACTTGAGTCCGAGTTCTGGACTCGAGTACTACAAGCCTGCCAGTGCAGTGACAGGAAAAACAGGCGAAAGGTAAATATTTCTTTTTTAAATAAATTTATTTCAATGATGATGATCAGAAAGCGAACACTTAGATGTGCAACATATCAAAAAGACATTCGGGCATGGCTCTATTGCACAGGCATATAGCTGAAAAACATACCTCATATAAATACACAGTATTAGTAATACGCTAAATCGAAAGCAATCAGCAACACAGAAAAAAATCTGACGCATTTATAAATGAATACATTAGAAGACAGACACAAGTTCATATCTGGAAAATAGGGTACTTAAGTACATCTGTGGTCAGAAGTTTACATACAGTGACATGAATGTCATCTTGGATATGAATGTCATGGCAATATTTGGGCTTTCAGTCATTTCTTTGAACTGTTCTGTTTCTGTGGCAGAATGATTGTACAGCATACAGCTTTAATTTAAAAAAAACAACAACCAAGCACTAGATTTTGGTGCAAAAGTTTTAATTTTCTTTGGGTTTTCTGAAATCAACACAGGGTCAAAAATATACATACAGCACACCTAATACTGTATTTGGGTAAAATGTCTCTTCGCAAGATTCACCTTGACCAAACATTTTTGTTTACCATGAACAAGCTTCTGGCAGAATTCTGATTAGATATGTCACAATTCTTCATGGTAGAATTGGTAGAGTTCAGTTAACTTTGTTTTTTTTCTTGGCATGGACTCGACTTATAAGTACGATCCATATATTTTTAATAGGGTTGAAGTCGGGGCTTGTTTTAAGCTTAATGTTAGCCTGCTTTATCCTCCACAACCAGCTCTGATGCGTGTTTGGGCTCATTGTCCTGTTGTAAGTCCAAAGTCGTGTTCAAGTTTCTGATGGTTTATTCTGAAGAATTCTGAGGTAGTCCTCCTTCTTCATTATTCCATCCACTTTGTGCAATGAACCAGTTCCGCTGGCAACAAAACAGCCCCGGAGCATGATGATCCTACCACCACCACCAGCTGGTACAGTGTTCCTCTGTACATGGTGGTCATTGTGGCCAAACAACTCAATCTTTGTCTCATCTGACCATACAGCTATCCTCCAGAAGACTTTTTCTTTGTCCGTGTGGTCAGCTTCAAACTTTAGAGACGCTTGAGTTTTCAGTAAAACTTGTGCACTGAATTTTACTGTTTGTTTTTTTTAAATTAAAGCTGTATGCTGTACAATCATTCTGCCACAGAAACAGAACAGTTCAGAGGAATTACTGAAAGCCCAAATACTGCCATGACATTCATATCCAAGATGACCTTCATGTCACTGTATGTAAACTTCTGACCACAACTGTAACTGCAAATGTTACATCTTGGATATTGAAGATGAATAATATCTCAGTATCTCATTCTTATAACTTCCACAAACTGTCACTACATTACACATTTAGAGCACCAGTCATAACATCGTGTTCTTCTGAGTCTCTGTCCACACTAAAGGGTGTGAGTGTAAAACCGGGTTGCCAGTTCTTCACTGTGATGAGTTTAGCAGGACAACTTTCCATTTGGTTGATGATAAAGCATCAAAGAAAATCAGTTTATTTCATTGAACCACACTGTTCAATCGTTAGCCACAGCTGGACTGTCTGCCTCCTGACTGCCAAAGCCACTGTCCACCGTTGTGTCTAGGAGAAGAGGGAACATGGTCAGTCCTGCAGCAGCTACGATGATCATTTCATGTAAAGAAGTAAGATGGAACCTATCTATGCACATTTCTGATTTGGTTGTCGTTAATGACCTAATATTTTGATCATTATGGGAAGAAAGCTTCATACCGGTGCTCTGTTTGTCCTCACTGGGCTGCCTGGTTCTCAGAAGTTGGACTCCTTCTGTCAGACCAAGAGACTGCAGCGCGTCCACCAGCCCATCTAATGGACCACCGCTTAACTGCAATCACACATACAGGGCAGGATAAGCAACATGTACAGGCAAACCAATACCGCTTATTATTATACATACAGACACTTTTTCAATGGAATAAAAACATGCATTCTCTTCCCTTCTAGGTTCCATTCATTTGGTTTGATAGCATGCAATATTGTTCGCATATCGCTTATCTTGCGTGTATTACGTCACTCTACCCAATGAAGAATGATACTGCATGGTTGTCAAGACAACATGATGTCACACGTCAGAGACGTAAAACTTCGGTGCTAGCAAGCGACTGTGACAATTTGTAAACAAACATGGCCGCCAGGTTTGCTTTATTAAATACGGAAGATTTTGAGGGAATTTTGAAAGAGAAAGACACGTTGAACACCCAAAAAAAAAAAGTGTATGTATTATAATAATAATAATAATAATAATAATAATAATAATATTGGCTGGCTTTTTTTCATGGTATTTCAGATATATTCCACTTGTCTTCGACTCGTTCAATATCATGCTAGCTGAATGGAATATATCTGAGATTCCACTCAACGCCAGACAATATTATTTAAATAGTGTCCTGGGTGCTATACTATCAAAAAAAAAATCTAAACACAACTACAAAAGCTCATGGATTGTCACAAAACAGTCGTTCACACAATAGTGTTGTCATGAAAAGTGCGCATTCGTGGTTTGTGCTTTCTATATTGTGGTGAGAAAGGGTGATGGTGTTTCCATGATCAAATGGTAGATAAGAAACACTTAGAATCAGCAGCTGTGATTGAGATTTAACCGTTTCACCAGCTCGTAGTGGTAAGCAACAAACACAGCAGCTGTGTATCTTCAAACAATCTGGAAATATTTATTTGGAACTTTTAATAAGATACAACATTGGGTTATATTTTAATTGTCACTAGATAAGGGTTTTGGCTCACTGCTTTTTGATCGTTTAATTATTAAAAAAAATGGTTCAAGTGTTTCAATATTTTGTTTCATTGCAGTGTACATAACTTTAATTATTTTTATTTGTATTCTTTATGTGCAATATCTTAAGTTTTTAAAATACTTAAAAGGTCTGACTTAAAGGTCAAAAGGGTGTTTAGTTAGTCATTTTAGTTTGCATTTGCTTTAAAAAGTTGGTACAGTCATGTATTACAGCCATTTATTCGATCCACATTCACTGGATATGAGCAATCGCGTGCTCTGATTGGCTACTCGATGACTAGGCTATCAGCTCATATACCATGAGTCAAGAAAAACAAAATGGCGGAACGTGTTGCTCAACCAACCGAGGACGAATAAAAACTCTACTCGAAAACAAAACCCCCCAAAATACAAAAAAGTGCAACAAAAAGATTCAACTTATCTTTTTTTATTTTTCAAGAATTATTATTTTAGCATTTTTCAC
The DNA here is from genome assembly GCF_027579695.1 of Neoarius graeffei. Classification (NCBI taxonomy): domain Eukaryota; kingdom Metazoa; phylum Chordata; class Actinopteri; order Siluriformes; family Ariidae; genus Neoarius; species Neoarius graeffei. The sequence goes on along the minus strand of NC_083575.1, from coordinate 68,627,919 downwards.
GAATTGCTACTGTCATTTCGCTGGTTTGTTTACCTTCTAAGCGGAAATGATTTTGTCAGACGCTTTGAATGAAGTTTTTATTTATTGAATTTGCAAAAAATAAAAATAAAAATGCTCTGTTTCTCAAAACCCAGTGAATGTGGATAGAGTAAAACAACTATCCAGCGCTATGCACCTCGTCGGCTTTCGGCTCATGTGCGACTCAATTTCGTGGAATAACTGTTGTCACTGGATAATATTTAAAAAATGATGTAACCCTTTGGCTATACCACCTACCCAAATCAATAAATACACTTCCAAACAAATTTCAAATACAATTTAACAGCCTCAAAATATAATGGTGAAAAAACAGGTGTGTGTTATTCACGATACACTGACATGAGGTGTTATGAAGTTTAATCTCTCACCTGGTAGTTTTCTAGAAGATTCTGGCAGGGGGAGGGGCTTTCTTGGTATAAATGTGCCAGGGTGAGCATGCCAAGTTTCTCTGCCAGCTCTTTCCATGGTACTTGACTTTTATTGAGGATGCCACACAGCCTATTGACTGTTTCGCTGTCCAGAGGTTGGCTCACTGCACAAAGGTTCAATTAATACAGTCTGTTATTTTTGGATGCTTGCTATTAAAAAGGCTTAATACAGAAATCTAGAGACGCTGCTGGAACTTCGCTTACCATCTTCAGTGCTCTTTTTTGTCTTTTTGGATGAAAGGTGACTCGGCTTTGGACCCAACAGATCTTTAACCTGTATAAGAGGGTGGTGTTAGTATGGCTTACTTGGTATACAATGACATCCACATACACAACTCATCACAGTAACTCTCTACTCTGTGCTGCATATCTCACCTTCTGACAGTTGGCCAGGTCAAAAGGAGTGTGTCCAACTGCTCGTCTCTTGCGTGGGTTGACTCGACTTCTCTCAGGTGATATCGACACTTCTTGTACGTGCTCGGTTACGTCCTTCTCGTCTAGTCCTTCTCCGTCGTCTCTCTTTTCACCACGGTCTTCCTCATCAGAGTGGGATGAGTAGGAGAAGAGCGGCTCATCGTTCTCCAGTTGTTTATCTGCGCCTGAGGAGAGGAACATCGATTACATGCAAACTAACCTCTTTTTGATATTCCAGTGAACAGAGTACGGGATGAAAGTGTTGCACTTTACCTGCTGCTATAAGCATGGAGCAGAGGGGTGGAGAGCCGAGACTGGCAGCCAAGTGCAGTGGACTGTTTCCTCCAAATGTGCACGCGTTAACGTCAGCCTTCAGCTGCAAGACAACCAGACAGCCATGAGTCCTGACAAATCACTCCATGCTAAATGTTATGTATGCTCAATCTTGTACGATAATTTGTGTTTTCCTTTTTTTCTGGGATTTTTACCAATTTGGTCATTGGCCAATTCCCACTGCTAGCTAGCTTTCGCCTATCGTACAATAGCTACCAATCAGGAAAGGTGAAGGCTAGAACATGCTTCCTCTGAGACAAATGAATACAGCACACACGGATTCAAACCCACATCCTCCAAACAAGAGGGTAGGCGCTTGTTTTTTCTCATCTCATCTCATTATCTGTAGCCGCTTTATCCTGTTCTACAGGGTCGCAGGCAAGCTGGAGCCTATCCCAGCTGACTACGGGCGAAAGGCGGGGTACACCCTGGACAAGTCGCCAGGTCATCACAGGGCTGACACACAGACACAGACAACCATTCACACTCACACCTATGGTCAATTTAGAGTCACCAGTTAACCTAACCTGCATGTCTTTGGACTGTGGGGGAAACCGGAGCACCCGGAGGAAACCCACGCGGACACGGGGAGAACATGCAAACTCCGCACAGAAAGGCCCTCGCCGGCCACGGGGCTCGAACCCGGACCTTCTTGCTGTGAGGTGACAGCGCTAACCACTACACCACCGTGCCGCCCCGCTTGTTTTTTTTAAAATTCTGTTCCACTTTCTTCAAATAAAATAATAGCTAGCAATCCAAGAGCGTAAGGATAAACACATGCTTCCACCACACTGCTGCTCATGGAACATTATATTGCTCTTTGTTAAGCTGTACCAACTGTCTTATTTAGTAGTAATTTACATGAGCTAACATCAAATTGGCTGGCTAAAGATGGTCCATTCCACTAAAACAGCAGGGCTAGATATAGTCTCTTGGAATCCAAGGTCACAGATGGCGCGATCAATCATGAGGATTTGAACTTGTAGTTTCCAGACAATAAGGTCACCTCAGACGGTTACATTTAGACTGTTAGGCCATTGCACCACTTACAAGGCTATTCTGTTGCATAATGTTTACTAGTGGTTTTTATAAGGTTCCAAGTTCACAAATATGTATACTGTTCTAAGTCATTACAATTTGGTCAAGTATAGCCAAACTCAGCAATATTTTTGTTGCAAATTGTATATTTTGTTTTTCTGTACCTCAGTGATGAGAATGCAGACCATTTTGAAAAGGTTCTCCTTAACAGCCAGGTGTAGTGCTGTGCAACCGCTCTTCTGTTCGGGCATGTTGATCTTGGCGCCAGCCTCCACCAGCACACGCAGGCAGCGCTCGCCTCCCCTTCTCACAGCCAGGTGCAGTGGGTACAGACCTGAGTGTCAGAGTAAAAAAATTCAGCCCATCTATAGCACTAACTCACCAAGAGAAAGAGATTTCAGCGCAATGAAGCACAACACCATTATTGTTATGCTAATAACTCCTAGGTGTAACTGCATGAGCTGCTACTGTTAAGAATATCATGGTCACATATAATATAATATAATATAATAAAATATAATATAATATAATATAATATAATATAATATAATATAATATAATATAATATAATATAATATAATATAATAATATAATACATACAGGACACTTTTTCGATGGAATAAAAACATGTATTCTATTCCCTTCTAGTGGGTTCCATTCATTTGGTTTGATAGCATGCAATATCGTTATCATATCGCTTATCCTACGTGTATTACGTCAGTCTACCCAAAAAAGAATGAGCACTGAATATGGTTTATGATATTGCATGGTTGTCAAGACAACATGACTTCACACGTCGGAGACATAAAACTTCCGTGCTAGCGAGCGATCGTGACAATTTGTAAACAAACATGGCCGCCAGGTTTGCTTCGTTGGGAAGATTTTGAGAGAAGATGTTCCATTGAATGTGTATGTACACTACCGTTCAAAAGTTTGGGGTCACCCAGACAATTTTGTGTTTTCCATGAAAAGTCACACTTTTATTTACCACCATAAGTTGTAAAATGAATAGAAAATATAGTCAAGACATTTTTCTGGCCATTTTGAGCATTTAATCGACCCCACAAATGTGATGCTCCAGAAACTCAATCTGCTCAAAGGAAGGTCAGTTTTATAGCTTCTCTAAAGAGCTCAACTGTTTTCAGCTGTGCTAACATGATTGTACAAGGGTTTTCTAATCATCCATTAGCCTTCTGAGGCAATGAGCAAACACATTGTATCATTAGAACACTGGAGTGAGAGTTGCTGGAAATGGGCCTCTATACACCTATGGAGATATTGCACCAAAAACCAGACATTTGCAGCTAGAATAGTCATTTACCACATTAGCAATGTATAGAGTGGATTTCTGATTAGTTTAAAGTGATCTTCATTGAAAAGAACAGTGCTTTTCTTTCAAAAATAAGGAAATTTCAAAGTGACCCCAAACTTTTGAATGGTAGTGTATAATAATAGCAGTAATACTGGCTGGCTTTTTTTCATGGTATATCAGATATATTCCATTCAGCTAGCATGATACTGAATGAGTCGAAGACGAGTTCAGTATCATGCTAGCTGAATGGAATATATCTGATATACCACTCAACGCCAGCCAATATTATTTAAAAATAATATAATAATGTTACATCTACTATGCTAAATTAATACCTCTTGACAATAGACTGCAACAGTTGCTGAACCACCAAAAACACAGCTGTACTTATTATTTTAGTTTACACCACAGTGTGTCTAACAACTGCCATCACTGGCAAAGGCTGCGGTAAAAGACAGATGAATGTAACACTTCAGCACATGCTTTTATTGGAAATCAATGGTAACGGTAACTCTGCTTCACTTCAAGCTTTGTTTTGCAGCTTTATTAAAATTGGCTCCTTAGTTTTTCCCTGTAGCTGAAGCCATGTACCTCCTGTTGGAATAATCTTGGATGAAATGCTGGACCTCACCTGAGAAGTCAGCGGTGTTAAACAGATGAGAATGGCGCTCTCCTAGCATGTTTAGCAACACTCTCAGTATGGTCTCATCTCCAGCATGAGCAGCCAGATGCACTGCCGTCCGTCCGTCCCTGTCCAGTAAGGTAGGATCTGCACCTACTCTTAGCAAGAGCTCCACCAACTTTGGCTGCTGGGTGATCACGGCCAAATGCAGCGGGGTCTGGAGAGAAGGAAGTCATCAGGAGACATATTAAATTAATGTATTAAAGTCACCCTAAGCTTTATTTCATTTTAGGATTAAATCTTTTGGGGAGGTTGATCTGAGTGTGGTCAGTGTATGAGAATGGTCAATGCAGATGTGCCATACATTCTTTTAGGACACAAAGGATAAGTGTCACATAAATAAGAACATTTAAAACTCCAGTTTTCAAGACATTATAATATCCTGTCATGTTCCAGTATGCAAATGTCCCTCATGCAAAATGTTGTTTATATGCTATTATTATATCGGTTTACCACACAAGTGGGGTTGTTTAGGGTTTTAAGGGTATTTACATCTTTATAGGCTCAAGAGTTCCTTTTTTTGTTGTCTAATGATATAAAACATTTCCTAAGTATCTTCTTCGTATAGCTAGAGAATATTCAGCCGCCCACTTTCACAGAAAGAGGTGATTTAAATGACATGACATGATGTGATGACTAACCACAGACTTTTTGCGTCCAGCCTGTCAACAACTACTGTTATCTTGTTTACTCACCCCAGAGGTCTGTGTACTTTTTTTAAGTTTACTGATTATATCTTGCTCTGAACCTCCATTCAAAAGTTGCATATACAGTACATGGAAGTGCAGAAAGCCAGTCAGATTGTACGTGTCATTATTGCGAAGCTCATGCCCAGAAAAGTGTACAAAAGGTGTTTGAATCTGGGGGAAGCCATGACCTACTGGTTAGAGAAACAGCTTTGGGACCAAAAGGTCACTGGCTCGATTCCCTGGACCAGCAGGAATGACAAGTCATCTAACCCCAGGCTGTTCTGGGCATGTTGTCTGCCTCTCTGGATAAGAATGTCTGCTAAATGCCTGTAATGTAACCTAATGAGTCTGAGAAGATTGTGGTAATTACCTGGTTGAGGAGGTTGAACTTGTTGATTAATTTGAACTGTGGAGTGTTTATGATAGTCTGAATAAGCTTTGTGGCCACTGCTGGCTGCTGGTGGATAATGGCCAAATGTAAGGGCCTGTAAACACCACAACAAAGAAATTCATTAGAAACAGGTCGGGGTTTATCTGTTGATCTTGTGTACATTAAGTTTAAAAAACACCACACAAAAGATTAAAATATTTTGACAAATGTTCTAACCTAAAAAAAAAAAAAAAAAAAAGACTAAATTATTCAAATAATTTTCATGGAACTTCCAGTGTGCAGCTTTCCATAACTTCCCAACACAAGAAGAACCAGACGCTAATACAAGTAGACTCACGTGTCTCCGTTCTCATCTTGCACACCACAAAGCTGTCTCTGCATGGCCAGCAGGAAGCGTACATCCCCTGAGCTGCAGTAGTCCAACAGGGCCTTAGCACTGTGCTTGGCTTCTGCTATGGCCCGTTTCCGTAGAGCCGAAGCTAAAACAAACACAATATGACAGGATGCATGTTAGTGCAAATGCAGCACGGACACTTGAAAACACTGTTCATTCACCGCTGGCAACAAAGGTTATAGCTACTGATGTGCTGCTTACCAATCTGAAGGAGGTGTTGCTGTGCTATTAAGTTTGTTGGCATTTCTTGTTGTTGCTGTTGTTCCTGGGCTTTAACCGGCTGTGGAGAAGATCCTGCCATCTGTGTGCCTCCTGCAAATCCACCACAGCTACCACCGTAGAAGCCTGGCCCATCCACATGATTAAACTGAAATCCTAGAGAAATGAAATAGGTATGTTTCCATCAGAACGTTTCAAAAATTGTAATCAAATTTCCAGAAAGCCAGCAAAAAGAAAATGTCAATCGCGGTGTGTTTCCGTCAGCACTGTTGTATCAGTACTCCGTGTCAGTTTGCTGCGGCCAGCAAGGAAAGACTACATCCTCATTTACTCAAATGATCAGTTTCTGTCACTCTTCCTGCATCAGGAGCTGGTAAAAGTACCTAAATTCTTCACTCAAGTAAAAGTGTTATTCCTTATTTAAATAAAAACTCTTACGTTTTGAAGAAAGATAAAAGGAAATGATACCTGCCTCAACTCACACAATAATTTTAGCTACTGATGGAAAATTAGTGCCTCTTTTACAAAGTAACATGGGAAAATATTAGCTAAGGAGTTGTCTGATGCCAAAAAAAAAAAGTCACCTGCTGGTGTTTAAAAAACTGGGGGGGGGGAAATCAAGTAAAATTAAAGTTTTTGATATCATAATAGATTGCCCATCTCTAAGCATTTACAGTGACAAAAATGAGAACTTACCTCCTCCCAATATTCCTCCACCTCCTCCTCCACCTGCTCCAGGACCTCCAAAGCCCCCAGCTCCTCTGCCCAGGCCTCCTGCTCCACCCTGTGGCCCCCGCCAGTGGTCATAGGGTTGCGGAAGAGACTTCATCCTCTTTCGCTGAACCTCCTCTTTATCTGAGGACACAATATTGTAAAGTGAATATGCTTTACATAAAGCAAACAGCCTGAGAAAAAAGAGAACAGAGAGAGAGGCAAGCAGAATAGATGAAACGAATGAAAGTTTAGCCGTTATCTAGACTGACCTGGATACTGTGGGACGTAGGTAAACTGTTTGGGCTCGCTGCAGTCTCCACCCTTCTTCCTCTTGAGTTGGAGAAAGACAGTGACTGGTCGCTCGATCTCTTTGCGATATGGTGGCGTTTTAAAGACAATGGCATACTGAAAGAAGGCGGAGACAAACAGTGTAAATGATAACATTCAGCCACTAGATACAATAAAGAACACTGTACTTTCCACCAGGATGTTTTTTAAAAAAAATACCTAAAAGTCCAGTGTAATCACAAGTAGACATGGCTAAATGATGAGTAAGTGAAGTCCATGCGCAATTAAGCTAAATTCTGGACTATAAAATAAAAATAACAACGTATGGATTTTTAACACACCTGTTTGTGTACATCAGTGGGAGAGAAATCACCGTACGCTTCCCAACCTCCCTCTTCATCGTCCTCATAGAAACGAATCTCAATATCATCTGGAAGCAGGAACATATCTCTCTCAATCAATCTTCTCCAGGAAGACACTACATACTAGTGCAGAGGAATAGAGCGCGTACCTTTTTGAACTTTGTCACACAGCAGGAAGATCTCATCCCCTCCCTTCACCGAGCCAGAAGTCTTGTCCATGCGTGAGATCTTGAGATTGGACGCATTGGGAGATTCTGGAAAACGGTTGAGTCGTTACAACACTGACATCAAAGCATTTCAATGTTCGTAACTCTAAGAGAAAGCTGAAATGAAGAAAACATAAACATACTGCTGTCGTAGATGGGGTTCGAGACGACTGGTTTCAAAGCTCTGGTGAAGCCTCCGTTGCTGTCCTTAAGGTAAGCAGTGAACTTTAACCTCACTATGTTTAGGTCCATGGTCTTGCCCAGCTCTTTCGCTTCTCGAATAATAGCCTGCTCTTCTGCATCTGTACCATTCGAAATAAGAGATTCTGTGATTATTTTTAGTTCGAAAATGTACACTACCGTTCAAAAGTTTGGGGTCACCCAGACAATTTTGTGTTTTCCATGAAAAGTCACACTTTTATTTACCACCATAAGTTGTAAAATGAATAGAAAATATAGTCAAGACATTTTTCTGGCCATTTTGAGCATTTAACCGACCCCACAAATGTGATGCTCCAGAAACTCAATCTGCTCAAAGGAAGGTCAGTTTTATAGCTTCTCTAAAGAGCTCAACTGTTTTCAGCTGTGCTAACATGATTGTACAAGGGTTTTCTAATCATCCATTAGCCTTCTGAGGCAATGAGCAAACACATTGTACCATTAGAACACTGGAGTGAGAGTTGCTGGAAATGGGCCTCTATACACCTATGGAGATATTGCACCAAAAACCAGACATTTGCAGCTAGAATAGTCATTTACCACATTAGCAATGTATAGAGTGCATTTCTGATTAGTTTAAAGTGATCTTCATTGAAAAGAACAGTGCTTTTCTTTCAAAAATAAGGACATTTCAAAGTGACCCCAAACTTTTGAACGGTAGTGTAAAACTTGCTTTGGTTCATCTCATCTCATTATCTCTAGCCGCTTTATCCTGTTCTACAGGGTCGCAGGCAAGCTGGAGCCTATCCCAGCTGACTACGGGCGAAAGGCGGGGTACATCCTGGACAAGTCGCCAGGTCATCACAGGGCTGACACACAGACAACCATTCACACCTACGGTCAATTTAGAGTCACCAGTTAACCTAACCTGCATGTCTTTGGACTGTGGGGGAAACCGGAGCACCCGGAGGAAACCCACGCGGACACGGGGAGAACATGCAAACTCCGCACAGAAAGGCCCTCGCCGGCCACGGGGCTCGAACCCGGACCTTCTTGCTGTGAGGCGACAGCGCTAACCACTACACCACCATGCTGCCTCTGCTTTGGTTCATCATTTTCAGAAAAAAAAAGTACCAAAGTTCAGATACACTGAAAATAATAACACAAACCAGGCAAGTCCTTAATGCTAATGCTATTAATACCTCATTTAAAGTAAATTTTAACTGTCTTAAGAAATTTAGAATTGCCAATAAAAACGAAATTGAAATAAAAATTTACATGTAACAAGCAAATATGATAAAGTGACGATACAAAGTACCGAAAAGCATAATACGAACCCACCGAGCTTTCTGCTAGCTACTTAATATCTTTTTTTTTTACTGCATCAATAAATAATGTTACCTAAGAGAGTGATGGCGTAAGACAGAGCAAAAAAAAAAAAAAAAAGAGGAAGAACATGAGCCAAGTCCACAGATGAGTGATCAGGCTCGGCTTGCGTGTACAGAGCAACTGTATCTCACCGGTAAAATGGAATCCAGGCTGCTTCATTCTCTTTCTCTCTTCTCTCAGTCTCTTTGTCAGAACATCTACCACTCCTCTTTTAGTAACATGAAGAATACCCAAATTGCTGAACCTGCAAAAAAGGCACAAAAGTACACAGGAAAGTACGTACAGCGGTTACACCAAAATATAATCACCAAACTGGAACTTAATAATTCTGGCAAATTGATATTTTATACTGATTTAAAGAAAGTCATTTGGACCGGAAGACATCAAAAGACTGTAAATGCTTTCAGAGCTACTGTCAGGTGTGATTAGTTTTGAGCGAAGCGTTTTCCTCATAAGCTCAGACTTACTGTGCTGTGAGGTCAGTGGGACCCACATCTATGCTGCATGTTCCATTCTCATTGCACTGTTTTCCAACAAGGCTGTGTGCATGGACACGAGGAGGCTCGGTGTGTGTCACGAGCTGCACCTCGACCCGAGCATGACCCACGTAGTTACACACCTGAACAAGGACACAAACAAACACATAAGCGTTCCGTTCATAAGCAATACAAAGCACCCGTTCAATTATTTGAGAACATTCCATTAATAGGACATTATTGACGCTTCGGATACATTTGTTGTACAGCTTATCACCTTAACAGTGGGATACGTCCTCCTGTTCCTCTCACTGGAAGCGCCTGGGAGACCCCCATGAGATGGACCCTCACACTCGTAACGAAACCGGAAGCCTCTCTGGCAGCACACAAATCATTAATGTTAGACTGAAGCTGCACTTTATGATTAAAAATGATCCTCAGGAGTCAAAATAAGAAATCTTGGGAATTCCCCTTATAAGGCAGTGTTCATCACAAGACACATAATGTAAGACTGCCACGTGGTTTACTGTCGGCCTGTCTTCAACTAAGCGCTTCTGGAAATATATAAATTAATTTAATTTGAAAAAAATAATTACTTCCTTTCTGATCAGATATGCACAACCAGTTAAAAGTTTGGATATTAAATATTGAATATCTTGAGTGATTTTTAAAAGAAGATATATTTAACGATTCAATTTCATGTACGTAGTTCAAATTTTCTTTTTATGGTTTTTGTGAAATTATTTCACTCGCGTTTTGCTTGGTGATGAATATATTGTGAGACGTGTTGCCTGTAATCACATTATCCCTCCACTATAATGGCATTACAGCACAAAAGCTATTCGTTCATTTTAAGAAAATAAGTGAACGTGTCTACTTACTTGTTTGGGCTCCTCAATTATCTGTAAGAAAGGCCCATGAGCTGGAATAAACAGAGACTGCGTCATCACCACTGACTCACCATTACTTAGTTATCGATCATTTATAGAACTATCAAATACACGTGCATACACGGAGTTAAACATTCAAAATGCGCTGAGGAGGTTTACTCACCTGTTTCTGGAACATAAGGTTCACTTTTAATCTCGAACGAGGGCATTAACTGATGATAGGAGACGTCCATTACGAATTGCTGAAATCACAGATTTGGTTTGAAAAAAATGGACTTCTTTTATTGTTTTCAGATACAAAATAAACCACAGGCCAGTGTAACTCTGACTGTAGTGTGTTCAGTCTTTGATAACGTCTCATAACCAGCTGAGACAAACACAGACGTCTCAAAGCTGGCGTGGGATGTTGTAACGACTTGATTTGCTCATGTGCCGTAAACAATAGTGAGTAGGTGGGGATTTGTTTAGGTTTGTAGTTGTCATTTCAGGGGATCAAAACAAGTGCTCAAAAAATACTGTCGCAGAACCGATAAATGTGTGTGGAAAAAAAAAAACCTTGTAGTTCAATGATGCTAGTTTTGTAAATATGACCCAGCATGGCTTCTGTAGCAGATCCTCTGTTGTGACCAATCACATGTATTTGTGAATAGCCACGAACTAATCACTAATGGTTAAGCATTAAGAGGAAACTGGTGTCACCATTCAGTCATGGTTCTTGCTTATCCGGGCATTTTTAAGCAAGGAAACGTATATACAGTATCTGGACCTCCACAAATTGTCATGGTTTAGGTGAAGCAAAGGCTTACACAGTTTATATCTGAAGTCCAGACAGCCATGTTGCATTGAGCTAGCCACATTCAGAGCAACACTAGCCTTTGGTAAAACAAAGCATGTCGTAAAGTGAGTGCCAAAATAATAATAGTAATAATAATTTTTTGAAAAACCAAAAGCCTTACCTCGTTGTCAAACATTTTCATGCCGTACTGACTTTCGTCCATGCTGTAATGTAAGAGAAGCAGAGTCAAGTGTTGATCAGACACTGAATTTAGAGCATAAAAACTCCCTAGAGCTCAGAAAGAACCCTGATCAGTCATGTCCGTGATTCACAGAATACTGCCTGAGTCTTTAAGCCACTGCTGCTGCGACTGTTCCTCTAAACTCCCTCTTGCCTTTCCCCATCTTACTAATCCAGTCTATGACACAAAAACAGAGATAAAGGCCTTCCCCATCTAATATACCTGACGAACAAAATGGAGAGAAGGCTTCAGGCTTAGCAAGGCCTCGGATGAGGTTGGTTTCACTTTCTAGAATGTAAAAATGCATATGCAGTAGTGTTGTTCTCCTTTAGTCTCTCTCTCTCGCTCTCTCTCTCCCTTGCGTGTGCTACTTCCAGGAAGTAGGGCAGTGAATAAACATAGAGGAAAGCCCCAAGAATACCAGCTCAGTGCTGCCTCTGATGTCAGAAGCTGAGACTCACACATACGGTACACAGGGCTGTATCACAGAGCCAGTGTTGCCAGATCGGGGGGATTCTGTACAACTGGGGTGCTTTTGTTTGAAAAGTTTCGAGAAAATTATACGAAATTCATTTATAGGCTTATTTACCATGATTCAGGTGCGTTTCTTAAAAGTAAAACCTTTATAAACTGCGTTGCTTAAAAATCCTGTTCTGTTCAGATGAAAACGAAGTCTTACTAAAAGTGGCGCAATATTAAATCACTAAATGACTACGGAAGGATTTTTCCACGATGACATTTGAGAAAAAAAATTCAGCTCATTTTGCCCGGAAGCTAATCAAGGTTCAACAAAAAAGTTGAAATGAGTGGACTGAGTGGTAAATAGAGAAAATCAAGGCTAATTGCCTTTTTACATCAATACTGTTTATATTGTGTAAACTGCATATAATGGTGATAAAATAAAATGACTATTTTAAAATACATTTTCAATAAATATTTCTGTCATATCAGTAAAAAATTACCGCTGGGGGAGGGGGAAATGGGTGGGGAGCTGTTTAATTGTCAGAAAGATTTCCAAAATAGACATTCAGGTGCCTTAAATCTAAAAAGCAAGCCTTGAAGAATCCTTTGTCTAAAAGGGTAGTGAAGAGAACTTAAGGGTTAATCACACAACTAAAATAATGTACAAAATCTTTTGTCCACACCTGATGAATGATCAAAATTCACATAGAGTGAACCTTGAGAGGTATTTTTCTGATATTTTCTGATACAAAATGTTTGGACATTTGGGTGGTTTTTGGAAAAATGGATTGTCTAGAAATCATCACACCAATCCAGAAATACTTCATGAGGTCCTGCGCATCACTGCCTTTTACATTCCCAAAAGTCACTACATTTTATTTCCTCAAATTTCCCTATAGGGGCTTTTGGTTAAAACTAAAGTCCTGAAACAAAACGTGGTAATCATGACTCTTTTAACAGGAAGCTCAGAAGAAAAAACTCCAATGAGGTGGAATATATTCAAACGAACAGCTTTCATTCTACGTGTTGCAGAATTAGTCAACTTCCAATTCATATTTCTTAACACACAACACGGTGTAGAGTACAGAATATCTAGACTTGCCAAGGGGACTGCCCCCCAAATTTTTGTCTGTTCAGTTGTGTACAGTCCCAAATCCCCAAACTGGTTATTGTTTATGTATGACATACTTCAGAACTTAATGGATTCTTGTAATGTGAGCTTTCACAACGTATATTTACAAAGAACCTATATTTAAACTGCACCATAAAAAAAGACAAGATGCACTTTTATTAATTGAAACAGACGAGGTTCTAGTGCAGTGTATAAAAGGGTTGTCTGAGTGCAAAAATACAACGAGGTGATAAGCAAGTAAGAGACTGCTTCAGTTGCGAAGATTTTAGGATTCACTAAACTCACAAAGTGGTCAGTATACTATAGTGCTCAGTATTGCACTGATCGTTTCCAGCGCAAGTCATTCCAAATCTAGTTGACATATATTGATATATTATTTTAAAAATATATATATTTGTTTTAATAAACATATTCAATTTTAGTTGCAACTTTTGCAAGTTATTCCTGTTATATTCTTTAAAAAAAAATACATGACTGCTATGTCGAGTCAAAAGTAGCCCCATTAGATGGACATTTATCTTATAACACAGGTAGTACAAACTTGTGATTTTCAGTTGTTTTGCCACAGGAAGCTGGAGTTACTCAAGAGGCATCATCAGATATCAATACCCGCAATAGATATGACTCTAGGCATTCAGTATGAGCATGACCCCATTTGCACAGATTACAGGCTTGCACAAGAACACCAGAAGTTTCTAATTACTGAATTAATCCTGTGCAGTTACGACAGTGAAATGCACTTAGATGCAGACATATAGATCATTATGTTGCCTGTAAACTTGACGAAAACACTATATCATGTCTTTCATTGAAACAGTAGGATCCTGAGCTAAACCTTCCACACAACAGCATGTACAGAAGCATCAAATACAGCAGCACAGGACTAAACATATATAACATATAACACACACACGCATATAAACACACCAGGAGCCAGATTAGACTGATACTGTGACTAATGTATTTGCAGAGATAGTTCAATCATTGATCTCAGTTATTTAATCCTTGGTTTTGCGCAAAACCAAAGAACTTTATATCCAGTTTAGATTTCCGTGCAAAACAACTACAGGCAACACTGTTGCGATATGTCTATATTATCATAATTTAAACACACTTTACACACAGGTTACACACACATATTCCTGTTTATGCATCTGCTTATGTGTGTGTGTGTATGTATTTAATCCTTACAGAGGTTATTTAATCCGTATGGAGGAGATAAGATTTCTAGAACAATCTAGACAAGCTGCAGGCTCTATTTGCAGGACTGTTGCCAGACTGTTGCAACACATGCATGATATCCTGTAGTCGAAAATACCAAACTGGAGTCTAACCAACACCAAATTTGCTGGTTACAGTGCAAAAGTCTGAGACCACACTGAAAATCTTTTTTTTTTTTGTTCATTCAAAACTGAATATGAAAAGAAAGTTTTGTTGTTTTTAAAAATTTAAAACAAAGAGTCAATATCATGTGGAATTGATCTTCAGGATTCTGCATTATTTCTAATGCCACAATTTAAATGTCAGCAAATTTGTGATATTGTCCATGTTAACACCGCTGTATAAAAAGAAAAGGAAAAAATTGCATTTTCTTTCGTCTTATCCCTTCCATTGAAGTGTGGACGTTTTCAGATGATACGTCAATGGATTTGACCCAACATGGAGCATCAGATTTTACACAAACTATGCATGTCCATGCCAGCTCAAATGCACACTGTGTGTCATTAAAGTAAAATGGCAGCCATATCAAAATACTAAAAAAAAAAATTCATGTAAAACTATCTGAGATTCTACTTTTCTCACAAGTTGTTGCCGATAATATACTTTCTAATAAAAATGTTGCATTAAATTTGAAAAGAATGCAAAATAAACACACTTTCACTAGCTCTCTCAGACCTTTGGACCCCACTGGTGGCTGTATCTGAGAATGTTACCGTTTGAGTGATGTGTATGTAAAAGTTGATGTAATTAGATATGGTTCATACCTCAGAGCTCCGGCCATGCTGAAAGTTGCTGTACAAATCCAAAACGAGCTGTGGGAAATTCATACAAAAATGTTTTACACACTTGGTGCTTCCTGTGGATGTGATTCCCCCTCTTCCCCACAAATAAGTCAAAAGACCTGGTCGGTTAAGTCCAAGAAGTTCACAGACATTGTCAGGGAATTTCCAGCCGCCCCACACCTACCACTGTAGCTTGATGCGAACTGGTTAACAACAACTTAAGCTTGCACAAAAAAACCTGAAAAGTGTAGACCTCAGGGCTTCAGACTGTACTTTAAATTGTGTATCTGCTCACTGATATCTAGACTCTTTCCACAAAACCAGCTGCAGGTACCGTAAATATAGGTACAGTATGCATATATTGGATCTGTTAGAAATCCTACTAGTAAACATATTCAAAAACAGTATTTACTAAGATAGTATGCATTATTACTTAGTATTACTTTGCATTATTATTATTATTATTGCATTAAGAATTATACAATTCTTAATGCAATAATATGATGATGTATTATTTTAATATCATCAGTGTGTCAAACTTTAAACATTCAAAGCCCACAGAAAGACCATTTCAAATAAAATGGCACCCAGTAATCCAGGTGTCAGTGCAGTTTTGTCCAGTTGTTGTTTATTTAGTTCTTATTTCTTATTACATCTGTCTTTATTTAGCATTTATTTATTGAACACTTTAACTCCAAGCCAAATTCCTTGTAGCTGCAACAATTACTTGGCAATAAAGCTTTTTATTCATTTATTTATTCTGATTCTGATTGTACTTTGTTATTGCAGGTAGGCTATTTATAGAGAATAACAACAAATATTTATTATAGTGATATTACACTCACCTGTATGCTGATAATCTTCAAAGTAGTTAGTTTTTTTAAATTATATATATATATTTAAGTTTTTAAAAAGCGTTTAGAATGCTCTCTTAAGCTGTAGAAGATATATTTCTGTCATCCTTGGTGTGTGAATGAGTTTTGGACTCCGTCCTAAGTGACTGAACGCACTCGTGTGTGGCGGCCATGGACGCTGGAAAGCCCCGGACTCTGAGGGGGAATTCCGTAACCACGTGACCGTTGGCGAATCCGATTGGCGCTCACAAGGCGCCTAATTTGCATATGTTCCCAAACTTCCGCTCATGTGTCAAATGTTCAATGTTAACAATTGCGAAAGAGTGAAACTAAGCGCGTCAGTAACCGTAAATCGACAAAAAGGGAACTGTTGGTAATAATAAATACTATGAAATGTTATGTACTTTTATCAATAAGTATTTGCATTTTGCTGTTTAAGTCACAGGAGTGTAAATAACAGGGTGACAAACACCAAATATATTTAACAGGCATCCATCATAGTGCCATTAAGACATTCGGGACTTTCTAATGACTTACTTTTAATTGTTTAGGAGTCTATTTTAAGTTAATAATTTGCTTATTAAATCTGTAATTTGGACAACAAGGTTGTGCGTTCAAATTTAAGAGTGTAGTACAGTGTAATACTGTAGTATCGTGTATTTAAATAATATTGCCTGGCTTTGAGTGGTATATCAGATATATTCCATTCACCTAGCATTATACACTACCGTTCAAAAGTTTGGGGTCACTCTGAAATGTCCTTATTTTTGAAAGAAAAGCCCTGTTCTTTTCAATGAAGATCACTTTAAACTAATCAGAAATCCACTCTATACATTGCTAATGTGCTAAATGACTATTCTAGCTGCAAATGTCTGGTTTTTGGTGCAATATCTCCATAGGTGTATAGAGGCCCATTTCCAGCAACTCTCACTCCAGTGTTCGAATGGTACAATGTGTTTGCTCATTGCCTCAGAAGGCTAATGGATGATTAGAAAACCCTTGTACAATCATGTTAGCACAGCTGAAAACAGTTGAGCTCTTTAGAGAAGCTATAAAACTGACCTTCCTTTGAGCAGATTGAGTTTCTGGAGCATCACATTTGTGGGGTCGATTAAATGCTCAAAATGGCCAGAAAAATGTCTTGACTATATTTTCTATTCATTTTACAACTTATGGTGGTAAATAAAAGTGTGACTTTTCATGGAAAACACAAAATTGTCTGGGTGACCCCAAACTTTTGAATGGTAGTGTACTTTTATCAATAAGTATTTGCATTTTGCTGTTTAAGTCACAGGAGTGTAAATAACAGGGTTGAGTATAGCACTGACAAACACCAAATATATTTAACAGGCATCCATCATAATGCCATTAAGACATTTGGGACTTTCTAATGACTTACTGGGCGGCACGGTGGTGTAGTGGTTAGCGCTGTCGCCTCACAGCAAGAGGGTCCTGGGTTCGAGCCCCGGGGCCGGCGAGGGCCTTTCTGTGTGGAGTTTGCATGTTCTCCCCGTGTCCGCGTGGGTTTCCTCCGGGTGCTCCGGTTTCCCCCACAGTCCAAAGACATGCAGGTTAGGTTAACTGGTGACTCTAAATTGACCGTAGGTGTGAGTGTGAATGGTTGTCTGTGTCTATGTGTCAGCCCTGTGATGACCTGGCGACTTGTCCAGGGTGTACCCCGCCTTTCGCCCGTAGTCAGCTGGGATAGGCTCCAGCTTGCCTGCGACCCTGTAAAAGGATAAAGCGGCTAGAGATAATGAGATGAGATAATGACTTACTTTCAATTGTTTAGGAGTCTATTTTAAGTTAATAATTTGCTTATTAAATCTGTAATTTGGACAACAAGGCTGTGCGTTCAAATTTAAGAGTGTAGTACAGTGTAATACTGTAGTATCGTGTATTTAAATAATATTGCCTGGCTTTGAGTGGTATATCAGATATATTCCATTCACCTAGCATTATACACTACCGTTCAAAAGTTTGGGGTCACCCAGGCAATTTTGTGTTTTCCATGAAAAGTCACACTTTTATTTACCACCATAAGTTGTAAAATGAATAGAAAATATAGTCAAGACAATTTTCTGGCCATTTTGAGCATTTAATCGACCCCACAAATGTGATGCTCCAGAAACCCAATCTGCTCAAAGGAAGGTCAGTTTTATAGCTTCTCTAAAGAGCTCAACTGTTTTCAGCTGTGCTAACATGATTGTACAAGGGTTTTCTAATCATCCATTAGCCTTCTGAGGCAATGAGCAAACACATTGTACCATTAGAACACTGGAGTGAGAGTTGCTGGAAATGGGCCTCTATACACCTATGGAGATATTGCACCAAAAACCAGACATTTGCAGCTAGAATAGTCATTTACCACATTAGCAATGTATAGAGTGGATTTCTGATTAGTTTAAAGTGATCTTTATTGAAAAGAACAGTGCTTTTCTTTCAAAAATAAG
The DNA here is from genome assembly GCF_027579695.1 of Neoarius graeffei. Classification (NCBI taxonomy): domain Eukaryota; kingdom Metazoa; phylum Chordata; class Actinopteri; order Siluriformes; family Ariidae; genus Neoarius; species Neoarius graeffei. The sequence goes on along the minus strand of NC_083575.1, from coordinate 68,609,576 downwards.
GACATTTCAAAGTGACCCCAAACTTTTGAACGGTAGTGTACTTAAGAGTCGAAGACGAGTAGCTGAATGGAATATATCTGATATACCACCAAAAAAAATCCATTATTATTATTATACGGGTTGTTTTACAATCAGGGTACAAAGTTTGTGTCACAGGGGTCCAAAATTAAAATTGATTCAAACTGGTTCTTGTACCAGTTTTTAAGTGAAGGACAAGTTTGTGTAATAGTTTGTATTATAACAAGATTAAGTCTAGCTTTAAGCAGGGCTGGGAGAAACAAATGAAGTGATTCTTGGAGAGGACTTTTTTTTGACAATTCAGAATCCACTACTTCCATAGTGCTTTTAAATATAAGGCTGTAAGCTTTGTGTTAGTTGTCTCTAATATTTATGTCCCAATATCTTGACCACATTTTAGGATGAAAATAATCATTTTAGATATGTTATTTTATATTGAAAAATTATCTGTCTCGGAGAGGACATTTTTTTGACACAATTACATACTAATTTGATCAAAATAGTCTGAAAACTTACTGGCATTCAACATTAAAACTTAATTATGTTTCCAATGATATGGAACCAAATATTTGTTTTATGGTATAAAGAATGATTTAAGTGCATCCCTTTTGGAGCTACCTGTGGTCAAATAAGCGCTTTTTCTAAATGACACGAGTAATTTTGCTAAATATGACATATATTGCCATACATTCACCAAAAATAACGTTATCACCAATTTTTTTTTTTGCATGGTAAATAGAGCTATCATAGGGCTACAATAAACAACCAAGTTTATTTAGTCAAGCCTTTTGATATTGAAGATAACTGTTAAATGTGATTTTTAGCTTGCGTACCCTGATTGTAAAACAACCCATACACATTCGATGGAACAATTTTACAAAAAGTTAAGAACAGGGGTGTAACTTGCCAATGCTGATTCTGATCGAATGTAATTCAATGTTCTGTCAATCCAGTGTACTTGTACAAAGTTCTAACAATAAAAATGGTACAAGCCCAAAAAGCCTGAACAACAACCCAACTTATATACAAGCTATATACAGGTTGACTGTTCAAGTTTACAGTTACTTTTGCTAGTAGTTAATTGGTACATTGCAGTTGTTCAAAACAAAAGGGCTTTGCTGAATGAAGTCCACGAGTGAAGTCCTCTTGTAAAAGTCTCCATCACTTTTCCTCACTTCCAAGTAGAACTTTGACAATATTTCCACTATTGCTCTCTTTTCCAGTTTTTCGATGTCCATTGGTATGTTTTTCTCTTGTAAATATGTGTGAAGAATATATTTATATAAAATGAAGTTTTGGTAGCCTTTTGTGTGTTTGGTGCCTATTTCTCTTTCAAAATTCTCTCTAAATCTTCTGCTTTTAATGACGCAAACCTCGCAGCCATGTTTGTATACAGATTGTCATAGTCACTCGCTAGCGCAGAAGTTTTACATCTCTGACGTGTCTCTTTTCCGGTTTTTCGATGCCCGTTGGTATGTTTTTCTCTTGTAAATATGCGTGAAGAATATATAATAAAGTTTTGGTAGCCATTCAGGTGTTCAGCGCGTCTTTAGTTTCAGTTTTCAGTTTATTTATTTAATGCTTAAACTTAGCACTGGATTAGCCTCGTGTTCTCTCTTTTCTGGCCAACAAAGAAATGATTAAGAGCATGCGCAGCAGAAAGGTTTTGTCACTGGATCTTCGCTTGAGTTCCGATGTGTGACATCGTGTTGTCTTGACAATGTGCAATATTATAACAATATTGCACGCTCATTCTCCAATGGGTAGAGTGTCGTAATACATGTAGGATAAGCGATATGATAATATTGCATGCCATCAATAAACCCGCCAGAAGGGAATAGAATACATGTTTTTACTCCATGGAAAAAGTGGCCCCTATGTATAATCTCATCTCATCTCATTATCTCTAGCCGCTTTATCCTGTTCTACAGGGTCGCGGGCAAGCTGGAGCCTATCCCAGCTGACTACGGGCGAAAGGCGGGGTACACCCTGGACAAGTCGCCAGGTCATCACAGGGCTGACACATAGACACAGACAACCATTCACACTCACATTCACACCTACGGTCAATTTAGAGTCACCAGTTAACCTAACCTGCATGTCTTTGGACTGTGGGGGAAACCGGAGCACCCGGAGGAAACCCACGCGGACACGGGGAGAACATGCAAACTCCGCACAGAAAGGCCGTCGCCGGCCCCGGGGCTCGAACCCGGACCTTCTTGCTGTGAGGCGACAGCGCTAACCACTACACCACCGTGCCGCCCCTATGTATAATAATATAGTATATTGTAGTACAGTATAGTGTAATATAGCGTAGTATAGTAAATAGGGCAGTATAGTGTATTGTAGTGTAGTATAGTGAATAATTGTACTACACTATTCACTACACTACACTATATTACACTGTACTGTAGTACAATATACTATAATACATTATACTACACTATTACACTGTACTACACTGTGTTGTACTCTAGTGTAATACAGTGTAATGTAGTGTAGTATAGTGTATTGTAGAATATTGTCTTCAAGAAATTGAGATGATGCAACTCCCTACTGAACATGTGACTTGTGGATTCTTCCAAATATTTCTTGTGAATGTGTTCAGGTAAGGGCGGCACGGTGGTGTAGTGGTTAGCGCTGTCGCCTCACAGCAAGAAGGTCCGGGTTCGAGCCCCGTGGCCGGCGAGGGCCTTTCTGTGTGGAGTTTGCATGTTCTCCCCGTGTCTGCGTGGGTTTCCTCTGGGTGCTCCGGTTTCCCCCACAGTCCAAAGACATGCAGGTTAGGTTAACTGGTGACTTTAAATTGACCGTAGGTGTGAATGTGAGTGTGAATGGTTGTCTGTGTCTATGTGTCAGCCCTGTGATGACCTGGCGACTTGTCCAGGGTGTACCCCGCCTTTCGCCCATAGTCAGCTGGGATAGGCTCCAGCTTGCCTGCGACCCTGTAGAAGGATAAAGCGGCTAGAGATAATGAGATGAGATGTTCAGGTAACAGGGCAAGGTGAATGTTGTGGGACACTAAAATGCACTTTTTTTTTTTAATTATGACTCATGGAAAACATGACATTTTAAATTAATTCACAAATTAACATTTATGTGATAGTGACCATGGACAGGCAAAATGCTGTTTTACAAGTGCTGTGGAGGTTTTAAGGTATTTATCTGAAACATGCACACAGATTGTTATGAAGAACATTTTATCTGTGTTTAAAATGTTTTTACCTTTTGTTTAAACACATTATTCTAAATGGAACACCAGTGGGACACAGAACCCAAACTGTTGAACCAACCTGATACAATATGTACATACCGTACTGTGTGCCAAATTTAATCAACATTTATATCATCAGTATTATCTCATAGAATTTGATTTCAGCAGCTTAAACTGTGGGTGGTAGAAGAGAGCAACTGGACTTGCTTGAAGAGTCTTGAAGACGTTTCACCTCTCATCCGAAAGGCTTCTTCAGTTCTTCACAGAACTGAAGTCCAGTTGCTCTCTTCTACCACCCACAGTTTACTATGACCTGGATGACTGAGAATCTTCACAGAGATTTCAGCAGCTTCTTACTTCCTGTGAACAAGTCGTTTTCTCAAGGGCTCCAGTATGCACGTACACACACCTAGATAATTCTCTCTTGATTCATGTCATCACTGGAGTTCTTCATAACGCTGTGTTGTGGTCATTAAAGATCTTTACCATTCATAAAAATAATATATTACTCATCATATCAACTATTACTGATGTTCCATTGACCAAACCTTTGAAGGATGATAAAGGTCTTGTGTACTAAGAAGAAATTGGTTGCTTTTATAGTTGGTGACAAACTCAGTCAGTTTATAGACGTAAATCTAAGGAAATGATCTTAAATTACAAGAAGAGACATACCACACAATTTTAATGGCATGTTAGAAGTGGCACCTCTGTGATAATGGCCAAAGTATCTTGATGCTATTTTCAACCAGCAGTAAAAGTGACTGACTAAAATTTTTATGGATCAATAAAGATAAAGACAGAGTTAGTCATTTTTATCGAGATTTTTTACTTTCTGGATGCAGTGTTGGGGGGGAAAAAAAAGTGAATTTGCTCAGCAAGGTCATACTCACTGGAGCCAAGATTATCAATGCTGATTAGCTAAGACGTGCTCAGCTTAGCAAAAAAAAAAAAAAAAAAGAGAGATGATTTTGGCCAACTTTTTACCCAATTCTCCCAGTATATCCCTTTTAATATCAAGAAGTCAATACAGACCACCATCTACACAACCAAACCATCAGAGCTCAGACATGTTTTATCCATAGTAGCACTACAAACTTGGTAGATAACTAACATTTTAACCTATATACGTCTTTAAAATGAAGTAGTACAAATTCCTCTTGGGTATGAAGCTTTTAAGGTAAGGAATAAAACATGAGTTAGTGTGATGCCATTACCATGCTAAAGTTGATTATTTTCCAAAAACATCATGTCCCAAAGTGGTTAATTCCTCTTATACCATATAAATTTCTGATACTTTTTATCCATTTATAATTACATTTAAATGGCGAGCATCCACAAAACGTTACTTCCCAATTTCACTTTCATTATAACATCTATAAACCAATGTTCCCTCACCAGCCTCATTTTATTCATGTCATCTCATTATCTCTAGCCGCTTTATCCTGTTCTATAGGGTCGCAGGCAAGCTGGAGCCTATCCCAGCTGACTACGGGCGAAAGGCGGGGCACACCCTGGACAAGTCGCCAGGTGCCTCATTTTATTCTCAAAGTTATTAAGGAAATAAAAGTAGCTTCCTAGTTTACTGAGAAAATGCAAAGTGCTCTGTTCTGAAGTCTTTCCTGTGTCAGAAAACAAAGGAACTTCTTTACCTCTGACTGCTCAATTAAATGTTTCCTTAGAGAACCATTAATATTAACCAGTGATGTGAATTACAGCCAGCACTACTGTCAGAGCTGCTGTTATAGAAAATCACTGACCTTCTGAGCCATCAGATTTGAGAATACGACAGCGCTGTGATATAACTTGAGATCAAAACATTTTAGCCAGTGTTTTAAACCTTACATACTTTTTCCCACATTATCCATTTTAGACTTGCAGACTCTCATTACAATTTTTGATGCACTCCATGCAGATTTCACAGTCGAATTCTGTTTTATACACTACCGTTCAAAAGTTTGGGATCACCCAGACAATTTTGTGTTTTCCATGAAAAAAGTCACACTTTTATTTCCCACCGTAAGTTGTAAAATGAATAGAAAATATAGTCAAGACATTTTTCTGGCCATTTTGAGCATTTAATTGACCCCACAAACGTGATGCTCCAGAAACTCAGGCCCTGTCCACACAGCAACGGATTCAGGTGACTCCGATACAATTGCTTATCGTTTAGGCCTGGCGTCCACACGGCACCGGCGTTTTGGGTGCCCAAAACGCAATCTTTTTGAGAACGGGTTCCAGAGTGGAAAGATCTGGCAACGTTGCCGTTGCGAAGTCGTCTGGATGAGTAGAACGGATTTGTTTACGATGACGTCACAACCACATGACTGTCAGTGCTTCACGCCGGGTAGAAGTGTAATGAACTCGATGCGAGTTGTCAACAAATCCTATAACTTGGTTCATGAAACGCACTTACAAATTATTTTCACTGTGAATATTTATTGTGTAATGGTGCAAAGTGAGAGAGAGAGAGAAAAAAATAGCCCTTAGGGCAGAGTCAATCCCGCCAGCAAAAATAGGGAAAAAAAGGAGCGATCTCACCTCTTCAGATGTTGGTTTAAGTCCTACAATACATTCCTCAAAAAGGGCGTAGAACAACAAATTAATCCATCAACGTGTAGCATTCAATTTATTCCGGACCATTAAAGACGCCGCCTTCCGCGTAGAATCATACGGCATCCTCGCCGCCATATTGGATAGGTCAAAGCGGAGAATAAAGATGCCTCATTCATGTGCTGCGTTTCACTGTACCAACAGGTTTACCGTCCAAACGAGATCACATGGGATTACCTTTCACAGGTGAGACTGGAAAAATACTTTTCATTGTATTTGGTCATTATAATGTAATTTTACGAACAGATTTTCCTGACTTTGTGGCTAATATGAAGTCTCGCGCATAACAGTTTATGCGCATGCGTCCTTACTTCTTCTATTGTTCTGGTGTCTCCGAAGGGACCGTCTTACAGCGCCCCTAGAGGTGTGGCATGTGTATTGCATCGTTTTCAGCAAGCGTTGCGTTGCCATATGGACCTGATATTTTACTGATCGTTGCCCATTTGGACGCAATATTTTTTAAAATAACATCTCGTTGCCGTTGTCGTGTGGATGTAGCCTCAATCTGCTCAAAGGAAGGTCAGTTTTATAGCTTCTCTAAAGAGCTCAACTGTTTTCAGCTGTGCTAACATGATTGTACAAGGGTTTTCTAATCATCCATTAGCCTTCTGAGGCAATGAGCAAACACATTGTACCATTAGAACACTGGAGTGAGAGTTGCTGGAAATGGGCCTCTATACACCTATGGAGATATTGCACCAAAAACCAGACATTTGCAGCTAGAATAGTCATTTACCACATTAGCAATGTATAGAGTGGATTTCTGATTAGTTTAAAGTGATCTTCATTGAAAAGAACAGTGCTTTTCTTTCAAAAATAAGGACATTTCAAAGTGACCCCAAACTTTTGAACGGTAGTGTATTTTTTAAACAATATTGATTGTTGAAACGCTTCCCAGGTGTTGGTACTAACAAAGAAAGACTGCACCATTCTGATACTGTAATGTGAAATTTTTGTCAGGGGCAATGTTCCAGAAATGTAGGAATCCTAATGCCTTATTGGAGTTGAAACATTCGTGCATTTGAGAGATTTTAAGAATTGTTTCAAACAGTGCAAATGCAGAGATAATTTATTGGTTAAAATCAATCATCAATGTATTAAAAGGTGAGCATAAAATATATTCAGGTCAATATTTAAATCCGTGCTTTTACAACATTTCACTTTTCAAATTATAGTTAGATCGACACAAAGATATTTTAGATCCATATTGTTTTTACAATTATTCCAGTTCTGAGTTGAAAAAAAAATTGTATATAAGCAAGTAATAAGTAGGTATAAGGACACACTGATTGCTTCAAGCTTCCTGTGAAATAAAATCTAACAGCAAGAAGTTCTGTATGATAGCAATGCCGTTTTCATCACAGTCAAAATGGCTGCGGATGGTGAGATGAAACATGGACCTTGGAGCAGATAGGATGGAGTGGATCCTCTTAGCCACCACCTGAACAAATCTTTCCTCTGACAAAGGAGCTGTGGGATAAAAGTAGCACTAAGAAACGCTTTAAACAAACAATGACTGATGTGAACATGGAAGAAATGTTGTATTGAGGGAAGGAGGAGGACGAAATGGAAGAACAGGAAAGGGTTTGGTTGTTTTTTTTTATTGTTTTTTTTTTCAGGACTCACCTACGGTCTTGTTTAGCTTGTCTGGTGGGGTGTTAAGCAGGATCTTCTGCACAAGCATAGGTGGAACGTGCACACAGACCTGACTCTGTCCTTCTCTCACAGTGAGAACTACAGACCTAGAAACATGGGTGGCTGTTATTCAAACTGACAGCATCAATGAGAGGATGGAAAAAGTAAAAAATAATAATAAATTATTATTCTTCTGGCTGCTCCCGATTAGGGGTCGCCACAGCAGATCTTTCGTCTCCGTTGCTCCCTGTCTTCCGCATCCTTCTCTACCACACCTGCCACTTTCATGTCCTCTCTCACCACATCCATGTATCTCCTCTTTGGCCTTCCTCGTTTTCATGTGCCTGGCAACTCCATCCTCAACATTCTCATGCAAACTCCACACAGAATGGCCACCGTCGGCCACTGGGCTCGAACCCAGAACCTTCTTGCTGTGAGGCAACAGTGCAAACCACTACACCACCGTGCCGCCCCATGGACTCTACAAGACCTCTGAAGGTACACCAAGAGCAGATCTTTTAAGTCCTGTAAGTTGCAAGGTGGGGCGTCCATGAATTAGACTTGTTTGTTCAGCACATCCCACAGATGCTTGATCCGATTGAGTTCTGGGGAATTTGGAGACCAAGTCAACACCTTGAATTATTTGTCATGTTCCTCAAACCATTCCTGAACAATGTTTGCACTGTGGCAGGACACATTATCCTGCTGAAAGAGGCCATTGCCATTAGGGAATACTGTTGTCATGAAGGCGTGCACTTGGTCTGCAACAGTATTTAGATAGGTGTCAAAGTAACACCCACATGAATACCAGGACCCATGGTTTCCCAGCAGAACATTGCCCAGTGCATCATACTGCCTCTGCTGGTTTGCTTTCTTCCCATAGTGTATCCTCATGCCATCTCTTCCCCAGGATACTTACTTACTTACTTACTTACTAACTAACTAACTAACTAACTAACTAACTAACACACACACACACACACACACACACACACACACACACACACACACACCCGGCTGTTTATGTGATGTTAAAGAAAATGCTATTCATCAGACCAGGCCACCTTCTTCCATTGCTCCATGGTCCAGTTCTGATGCTCAGGTGCCCATTGTAGGCGCATTCAGCAGTGGATGGGGTGGGGTCAGTACAGGCACTCTGACTTGTCTGCAGCTACACAGCCCCATAAGTAGCAAGCTGCAATAGACAGGTGTCAGAACATGCAATGCATCATTAACGTTTTCAGCAATCTGTGGAATCAGACCATATGGGATAGCCTTCGCTCCACATGCATATCAATAACCCTTGGGTGGTCAAGACCCTGTCGCCAGTCCACTTCTGGTACATACTAACCTACTGCATACTGTGCACACCCCACAAGACCTACTGTTTTGGAGATGCTCTGACCCAGTCATCTAGCCATCACAATTTGGGCCTTGTCAAAACTGCTCAGATCCTTATGTTTGCCCATTTTCCTGCTTCCAACATGTAGGAGTATACTCAGAGCAGCCTGCGAAGCAGTTAGGGTTAGTTGCCTTGCTCAAGGGCACTTGAGCCATTCCTGCTGGTCGGTCCAGGGAATTAAACTGGTGACCTTTTGGTCCCAAAGTTGCTTCTTTAACCATTAGGCCATGGCTTCTCATGACCTCAGAAATGAGGTACTCATGCCTTAATTCAACTGCTTCTGGATATACTCTGGACCAACAATGGCACAGAGCAGGACAGTGCTTACTGAAACTGAGTGTGTAATAAATAAATCTCATCTCATCTCATTATCTCTAGCTGCTTTATCCTTCTACAGGGTCGCAGGCAAGCTGGAGCCTATCCCAGCTGACTACGGGCGAAAGGCGGGGTACACCCTGGACAAGTCGCCAGGTCATCACAGGGCTGACACATAGACACAGACAACCATTCACACTCACATTCACACCTACGGTCAATTTAGAGTCACCAGTTAACCTAACCTGCATGTCTTTGGACTGTGGGGGAAACCGGAGCACCCGGAGGAAACCCAAGCGGACACGGGGAGAACATGCAAACTCCACACAGAAAGGCCCTCGCCGGCCATGGGGCTCGAACCCAGGACCTTCTTGCTGTGAGGCGACAGCGCTAACCACTACACCACCGTGCCGCCCGTAATAAATAAATAAATAAATAAATATATACTTACTTATAAACTTGCATTTAAGTAAAACATATAGGTGAGTGAGTAAATAGCTAGTATATAAAAGTTAAAGACCAACACATGTGCATGAAGACAAACTAAGTCCATAAACAGTCAGACAGAACCAGACATGAATGAGTTTGAGAGTGTTACCTGTAATAACGTCGTACTCCAGTATGAGGCAGACATGGGTAGCACGGTCTGTAGATGCCGTTCTCATCTGTGTCTAGCTCAGCATAGCACAGGCCACATCCAGTGAAAGTGATATCACCAGACACAATGTCCAGGATCCTTTCTAGAGGCGTCTCTCCATCCATGAGTAGCACTACATCCTGGGAAGGACTGCTGTGGAACTGGAAGGCTACAATATGAACTCTCAGGTCCACGTCACCTAATGGATAAGGACAGCAAAACAATCGGTAATCAAATCACGAATGGTTTTTGAAATTTGTTCTTTGAAGACACCCTTCACCTGTGTATTTCTGAGACAGGAGTGTGTGTAGGTCAATCTCAAAGCTGCTGCTGCCCTGGTGTGAAGTAACTGTGCTGCAGAACTCTTTGTATCGTGGGTTGTTTGGGAGCAGAGGCTGGAACGAGCTCCATGGTGTAGAGTGAAGCTCTAGAAGGCCTGAAGTTATATCCTGTTTCACCAGCAGCAGCCGGAATTCCCAAACCGCATCTGAAAGGGGAATGAACAATGAAACATTCGATGGAAATGAGCGCAAATGCTGCAAAGATTTATGTAAAATAAACAAACATGGCAAGAAATTAAAATGAAAGGGACACGAGGGACAATATTTATTACAATAACAATCAACTGAAAACGTTTAAAATAACTGTTTATGTGACCAGTAAGCAATGACCGTGTCTACGAGGGATCGGGAAAAATCATCATAAAAAAAATCATATTTAAAATAGCCTTGAATGATTTCACACTGACGCACGAAAGATCGTAATCAGTCTTTTACAGGAGCTTATGCAATATTCTTGGCGAATTACAAGAAAAAGTACAGTCTTGGGGTTTCCAAGTCCCCAAAATCACCATCAGATGCGACCTCCATGTCAACAGATTATTTGGAAGGTGTGCCAGAAAAAAAAAAAAGCCTTTGGTCAGTTAACCACAAACGTAAACCCCTGAAGTTTGTGAAATGCTCCTACAACTTTGACAGGAACCGTGTTCTATGGTCTGATGGAACAAAAATTGAGCTTTTTGGCAATAAACACTCAAGGTGGGTTTGGTGTAAAAAGAAGGATGGCTATAATGAAAAAAAAAAACCCAAACCCGATCACAACTATAAAATATGGTGGAAGTTCTGTGAGGTTTTGGGGCTGTTTTTCGTCCAAAGGCCCTAGAAACCTTGTTCGGGTACATGGCATCATGGACTCCATGAAATACCAGGACATCTTAAATCAAAATCTGGCTGCCTCTGCCAGGAAACTAAAACTGGGTCATCATTGGATCTTCCAGCAGGACAATGATCTGAAGCATATGTCCAAATCAAACTTCTGCCCTGGCCATCTCAGTCCCCTGACCCAAACCCTTTTGAAAACCTGTGGGGTGAGCTGAAGAGGAGAGAGAGCACAAGAGAGGGCCGAGGACCCTGGATGATCTGGAGGGACTGTGTAAAGTGTAAAGATGAACGGTCTCAGATGCCCTGCTCTGCATCGCCATCCTTATAAAATGTTATAGGAGAAACTCGGTGCTGTTTTACTGATAAACGGAGGTTATGCGAAGTATTAAATGCAGGGGTGGCAATAATAGTGGCACGTGATCTTGTTGAAAATAACTCTTTCTTGATGAGGGATTTGTTTTTCTCTGAATACATTTATTTCAAAGATTGGATTTTTCTCATTTTTCCAGTGTTCGATAAAGCGACTTGACCAAAAGTGGATTTTTTTTTCTAATCCTTTTTTACTGATCTTTATAAGGGAGGCCAATAATCACGGAGCTCCGTACACTGATTACAGCAGAATTACATTCTAGTACCCATGTACGTACACCAAATACAACATCAATTTGATGTTTAAAATCGCAGGACCTCTGACATTTAGTCACGGCATGACTAATAAGTCCTTGTTTGACACTGCATTTCTTATTTGTAATGTAAGATCATTTCTGGGAAAAGTCCTTTTTTATATTTAATTCTAATATTGAATTAGAAAACAAAAAAAAGTTTTAAGTAATAATTACATACCAGTTATATAGACAACTATTAGGCAACTACAAGAGCTCACTTCGAACGTGGATTAAGAGTATGAAAATCGAACAGTGATATTAATTCTGGATAATAAATTCATAAATAATTACATCAAAATCAATCAGATCAAAACCAGACAGTGCTAGAAAAGTAAAACATCTTGACACTGTACATACAGTATAGAATCCTTCAAAATAACTTTACAGCTGTCTGAATAAATATGAAATTATATCATGACGTTACTGGAGATTCCCAAGCCTGATATATATATACAGTGAGATTCAGTAGAATTAATTAGCATACCTTTGTTGGTGTGTATGTGCTGTAACCAGGTGAGAGCAGTTCCCCATAGAACAACAGCTGCTTGCCTGCCGCCCCCCTGCTCTACGGTTAACACAGCTTTGGGCACACCACCTGTCCGGGACACACCCTCCGCTTCGCTGCGCCAGTCTACAGCAGCAAACACACACATGCTTAATTCATACTTTTTCCTGTGGTTTTATACTCTGGCTCTTAGTCTCTGTCAGCAGCCGCCTTTAACACTCAATGTGCTATGTGAAGTTTAGAGTGCGTCGAGCAGCAGGAAGCCAAAAGACAGTGGACTTGAAGATATATTGACTGTCATTTTGTGAAAAATAACAGCACCAGATGAAAAACTGCTTCAAAAAGTTTGCTGTAGTGACTCATACACTCAGTGAGTACTTTATTAGGAACACTTATTATCTAAATCATGAGGCATCAGTGTAATGCATACAATCATGCAGATATGGGCAAGCAAATTCAATTAAATTTTGACCATGGCATAAAACTGGGTTAATTTCAAGGTCATGTCATACATCTTCATTCTGTGAACTTTTATTGCATGTTCCGGCACACACTGTCCAGCTTGGCTATTTTTTGAACCCATTGCACATATTCTCTTCCTCTCTCACACATTCATGTCATGACTCTTCTCTTCTCCATCTTCATCATGTGACCTATTATTGCACATTCCGGGACATACTGTACAGCCTGGACTTCAACCACTCACGCACATACCCCTTAAATATGTCCACGTTTCAAATTTGTATATTTTAAGATTCTTATTATTTGTTATTCTATGTATATAGCTACTTTCGTCTTTGCTAAATTCTTCTGTCTTAACTGTTCAAGCACCAATCACCAAAGCAAATTCCTTGTATGTGAAAACGTACTTGGCAATAAACTTGATACGGATTCTAATCAGCATGACAATGAGGTCAGTGTTCTTCAGTGGCCTTCCCAGTCAGTCATCGGAGCGGAATCCATTAGAACACCTTTTGTGATGTGGTAGAACGGGTGATTTGCAGCATGAAAGTGCACCTGAAAAATCTGCAGGTCAAAAATTGCAGTCAATCATAACAACATGGACCAGAATCTCAGCTAAATGTTTCCAACATTTTCTGGAATCCATGCCATGAAGAATTAAGGCTGTTTTGGAGAGCAAAGGGAGACCCTACCCCATGTATTTCACATGTGATCACGTTACCATGTAGAGCACATGTGGAAAACATGTTACCACATGTCTAAAACATTCCCACATGTGATTCACATAAAACTGGGCCCAAACCACATGTTTCCCCTGTGCAAATAACATGTTTCCCATGTGCAAAACACATTTTCCACATATTTCACATGTGAGAAATCACATGTGAAGTTCATGTGGTTTTTCTGTAAGGGCGTTCCGAATAAAGTGCCCAGTGAGTGTAGATACAACCCTTTTACTCTGCAGGCTTGAATACACATTTGTTTTAATCTGTCTGTTTCTTATTAATCTCTTTAAATATCTAATAAATGATAGAGAAAGGAAGATATTTTGAGCCTTGGAAGACCTCATTATGATAATTTACTGCATGCTTTCTATTTTAAATCCTAGAGAATATAAAGATATTTTGCTTTTAAGATCTCAGGTTGTACCTAAATAAGATATTTTACCTTTACGTTTCATTGTAAAGCATTTAACAAAATTTTAAATACTTAAAAACGTACAACACGGGTTTCTGTATTGTACAAAATGGGATTTATTTCTGCTCCTTTCTACAGAAATACAATTTAATAAAAGTACTGAAATGTCCTCAGAATTTTCAAAATATAACAAAAAAATCTAAAATCTGCTTAATTGAAAAAATTATTCGCCCCTTCATTGGGATTTATCTTACATAGAATTTCCTCTCAGTTTTTTTATGGTACCCCCATAGCAACCTGAATCAAGAAGACGGAGCCATCTCCCTGGTTATTCAGCAAACGATACCGCAAAGGAACAAGCGGAGATGTTGGTGATAATGTGCAAATGTGCTGTTCCAGGATGCACAACAGAAAACCTGAGTCCGCTTATTCTTCCAAAGCATCCACTGAGCTCTCGCTGGCCCTTGAATATCCAGGGGAGAGGGTGTAAATCTCAACTCATGTACGCAGCAGGTCTCCAAAGTGAACAGCCTTTGTAGTCTCGGTTGTGGCACTGATTCGGTGTCTGCTCCTTCATTTTCCTCTTCTGACTCAGGTTCATAGATGTAAGGCTATAAATCCTGGTGCAGAAGCCATTGCTTACCTCTCAGACTTCAGCTACAATTCCACACATGTTGGTGGAGAGGATGTGGATGACAGAATTTCCGTTTAAAAGATGTTGGCCAATCAGAGTAAAGCTAATTACATATTTAACATTTAAAAGCAGAGCCATAAAATCAGTCTGTCTTATCCCATAGGGCTTTCATACCATGCTAAAACGGCATGAGGAAAAAAAAAAAAGAACGAAGGCATTTTTCAATTTTAAAAAAACATCCCAAACTTTACAAAAGCATCTCAGGGAATAACAAGAGAGCACAATATCCCCCGTTGACAACTATATCTATGCTACAAGTTCTTAATACACCCTCATGAAATTGTCAAAGTACAAGTTTGGTAATCAAGGGCCATAACTCTGATGAAATGTGACTGAATTGAACGAAATTGTAATATGCATATTACTGGCATATAGCAAAGCCTTTTGCAAAGTTTCAGATAATTCCTGCAAAAATTGTGAGAGGAGTTGATTTCAGAAGACGAGCACACTTTCATGAAATTGTCAAAGTACTAGTTTGGTAATCGAGGGCCCTAACTCTGAAAAAATTCAACCGAATTGAACTAAATTGGTCTTGGAGGTGTCTGCATTGTGCCACATTTTATCCACTTGGTTGTAAAGGATTTCACGAGTCCTAATAAGCTTCAAAGCTCTGCTGATATTTCTTCCTTCCGAACAAACTTCTTTTTGGAGTTTTGCAGTTCCTTAGCCTTCATAACAGCAGGACTGATCGGATCTGATCTGCCATTTTAGCTATGAGACCTCTCAAAGTCCGAGACATTTATTGTGAAAGCATACAGTTGGACACAGGTGGATTTAAAATGAACAATAGTCTACCCTGGTTAACATTAGTAGTGTGAGCTCTTGAAAATTAAACACTTAAAAAATAAAAAAGAGGGGTGAATACTTATCAATCATGCAAAAAAAAATGTTTATATATATATATATATATATATATATATATATATATATATATAGGGAAAGCCATGGCCTAATGGTTGGAGAAGCAGCTTTGGGACCAAAAGGTTGCCAGTTCAATTCCCTAGACCAGCAGGAATGGCTGAAGTGCTCTTGAGCAAGATACCGTATATCGACTTGAACACTGGGTTGGGTTGACTGGTAAAGTTATCAATTGGTTAAAACCATACTTAAAAGATAGAAGCTTCTTTGTTACCATGGGAAATTGTACCTCAACATCAATGTCCTTGACCTGTGGTGTCCCCCAGGGGTCGATCCTTGGACCATTACTATTCAACCTTTATATGCTCCCACTTGGACAAATTATCAAGAACAACTCAATTTTGTATCACTGCTATGCAAATGACACCCAAATTTATTTTGCTCTATCACCTAATGATTATGCCCCCCCTTGAACGTCTCTACCAGTGTATTGACCAAATCAACAACTGGATGTCACAAAATTTTCTCCAGCTGAACACAGATAAAACAGAAGTAATTCTATTTGGGAAAAAAGATGAAAGACTCAGGATTACCACTATTCTTGACACAAAGGGGATTCAAACAAAAGATATGGTTAAAAATCTTGGTGTTTTCATTGACAGCGAGCTAAACTTTGACAGTCACATGAAAGCAATCACTAAATCGTCATTTTATCACCTAAAAAACATTTCCAAACTAAGAGGACTTATGTCAAAAAATGATCTGGAAAAACTTATACATGCCTTCATCTCTAGTAGGGTTGATTACTGCAATGGCCTTTTCACAGGCCTGCCAAAAAAGACCATCAAACGACTTCAGCTGGTTCAAAATGCAGCGGCTAGGGTTCTCACATGAACAAAATGAACAGAGCACATTACTCCAATTCTAAGGTCCCTTCACTGGCTTCCAGTAAGCTACAGAATTGACTTTAAAGCATTGCTGCTGGTGTACAAATCTCTAAAAGGTACAGTACAGGGCCCAATTACCTCTCTGATATGTTGCAGCGGCCTAACCCAATCAAATCTGCGGTACCTAACCCCCAACTGCTCCCCAGGCTGCTCTGGGTATGTTGGACTTTGCTCTGGATATGAGCATCTACTAAATGCTTGTAGTGTAATTTAATTTTATTTAGGTAGTTCACTTCAACACCCGTGAACAAACAGGTGTTGTATATGGCACCACCAGGAAAGAGAAAGAGAGGGAGACCCAAGAGGCGATGGAGTGATAACCTCAGAGATGATATGGAGGTCATCGGAGCGGTGAAAGAAGACACATTAGACCGCGGGCATTGGAGAAGACTGACTGCTGCAGCGACCCCGCAGAGAAGCGGAAGCAGCTAGTAGAAGATGATGACTTCAAAATGTGCAGAAAAAAAATCCCTTTCTCATCTCATTATCTCTAGCCGCTTTATCCTTCTACAGGGTCGCAGGCAAGCTGGAGCCTATCCCAGCTGACTACGGGCGAAAGGCGGGGTACACCCTGGACAAGTCGCCAGGTCATCACAGGGCTGACACATAGACACAGACAACCATTCACACTCACATTCACACCTACGGTCAATTTAGAGTCACCAGTTAACCTAACCTGCATGTCTTTGGACTGTGGGGGAAACCGGAGCACCCGGAGGAAACCCACGCGGACACGGGGGGAACATGCAAACTCCGCACAGAAAGGCCCTCGCCGGCCCCGGGGCTCGAACCCAGGACCTTCTTGCTGTGAGGCGACAGCGCTAACCACTACACCACCGTGCCGCCAAAATCCCTTTCTATTGTACTTAAATTTAATCTTGCAATACATTAAAAAGAGGAATAATCCCTAGGGGGTGAATACTTTCCTACTTTCCACAGGCACGGTGTATGGTAAAACCAGTGAATACAGTAGCCCTGTACTGGATCGGTTTCGTACACTTGTTTTTTAAATCCCTCAAATGTAGAAGCAAAAAAAGTTATTTTCTGTCAGACTGTAAATAAAAGCTGGATATTGATTGGCTAATTTATTGACGCATCATTCAGCTTCTGTCCATCTTGGATGATGATTGGCTAGCAGGTAGCACTTTATAAAACCTGGCTTGTCTGCGAGTTTGAAGATAATTCTGTCAAACCTTTTCAAATAACCACCAACCCCCCCCCCCCAAAAAAAATAATAATAATAACACCACAGGACAGTAAAGCATCCTGTAGTGATGAGGTTTGTGTAGTTAACTCACTCTTGATCATAATACCAGACTGATCTATGTATTATCATTATTACTAAGGTCAATATTTGCAAAGTGCTGTAATTTGAAATCATTTCCAGAGTGAAACCTGCAAGGTCCATGTAATGATGAGATCTGCAAAGTACAGGAGTATTAGTGTAATAGTGTACACTGCGAGTTTGTGCATATGAACTGAGGGCGTTACCTGAAATCATCCTGGCGTGTTTGACTCGTAGCAGTGCATGAACGATTGTGTCAGGTCGGAGAGACCAGAGGTGGACGAAGGGGACTGACTGCAGGTTCTGAACGGTGCGAGGAGGCAGAGACACCAGCAGAGGGCGCGTCTCATACAGATGAGTACACAGAGCTCTCAACGTGTGAACGTTTACATTTTGTGGAGCTGAATTATTCAGAAATATATTTAAAAAAAAATAAAAATCACATGCACATGAGAAATTATGACACACAAAAATAAGAAAATATAAAGAAATTGGTGCAATTTCATTGGAGAGGCAATGTAAAGAGAAAGAGGTGTTGAGAGAATTGTGGAAGTGTCTCATCAACTTGTTATTTATTCTCCGTTACCTTGTGGATTATGGCTTTGAGTGAGCTGGCCCAGGTTCAGGAGCTGGCTCTTATAGGATGACTGTAGTACAGTTTCTCCTCGCCATTTATCCACATGGACCGTCACACCTGTCAAAGCAATACACCCTGCTAAGTAGGAGTGGTGAAAACCATAGCTTTACATAACTGCAAATTTAGCAGGACAATCCTGAACACCTTCCTCACCAGACAAGAACCCAGTGGTACTTTAACATCAACTCATTTACAACTTAGGGCGTATTCACACCTACGTTGTTTGGTCCGGACCAAACGAACCAAATTTCCCTTGGTCCAGACCTTTTGGGTTGGTCTGAATACAAACCACCGAACTCTGGTCCGGACCAAACAAGCAGACCGAGACCGAGCTGCAAGGTCGGACTCGGTCCGGACCAAAGGAACTCTGGTGCGGACCTTTTGGAGGTGTGAAAGCAGACCGGACCTAATCCGACAGTTTTGCTTTTTTGTACCTCGGGAGCTTCCGTCGTTTGTCGAGCATTATGGGAAACAGAGTCTTGACACTCCACCGCAAAGTGCAAACACTCTTTCGGTTGTCAAGGGAACCTTACAACAGTCGTTCAGTCATTCAGACCAGTGGTAGGCTAGACTACAGAGTACAAAAAATGAGTAGGGGGCAAACGTGGGCCGAGGAAGAAACGCGCACCCTTGTGGATATATGGGCAGATGTCCACATATCTGAGCTTTTGGAGAGAACACACAAAAATGCCGATGTGTTTGCTGTATTCAGTGAGAAAATGAAGGAGAAGGGGTTCACGCGCTCCCCAGAACAATGTCGGCTAAAAGTGAAGAAACTCCGTCAGACCTACATTAAAATCAGGGACATTCTTTCAAAAAGTGGCGGTACTAGCGACTTGCATGAAGAGTCAGAACTGTCACAACACGATGTGTGCTCATCAGCGCTATCCTCCGTAGCCGCCTTGCCCTTTGTCGTCGTCATTGATAAATTACTTGTACAACAGCATAGTAATCGCACAATTGTGAAAACAGTAAAAACTGGAAAAAACATATAGCTTTGATGACATTAAAAAGAATAACAGCACGGAAAGCCTCCATGACTACTTTTGAACTTAACGCTTTGTGCGCATGTCGTCTCTGACCAATAGCTGAACGACCTCAGGGCGCGTGGCTTTGTTGACAGATTTTGGTCCGTTTACTAAAATGTACAGTGTGAAAGCAAACCGCACCAAAATGAAAAAAAAAACCATTTGGTTCGGACCAAAGCAAGTGAACTATCGAACTATCCTGGTCTGAATACACTCTTAGTCAACTAGGCATTTAGCAGACGCTCTTGTCCAGCACGACATACAACATTCCCAGAGCCGCCTGGGGAGCAGTTGGGGGTTGGGTGCCTTGCTTAAAGTGCATATCACGGGTAAATTCAGGAGCAAGATTAATGTAATTCTCCTATTTTATATTAAACTTTGGTCAAATATCTCTCACATTTTGTGCAATTTTTTTACCTTGCGCAATACCAGAAAAATTCAGTTGAAATCAAGCCATTTGAGGCGAATTGGTCCGCCTCGGAAAAAACTTGGCATTTGGATTTCCCGGGAAACATTGATTTTCGTGACGTCACGTGCGGGACGCCTCCTTCTGAATCCTATGTCAGCGCTGGTTTGTTTACGAGAAAACAACCATATTATTTACATCCCCGGTGTTGTCTCCATCGTCTTCACTACTTGAATCATCATCAAATCCAAACAGATGAAGCCCCAATTCTGACATCGCATTATATTCTTCATCCAAAGGTGAAGTAACATTGCGCTCAGGTGACAATTCCATATTTCAATGCAAAATCGCTAGCTGCTAAACTTGGTCTACACAGGCTGCGCACTGAAACCATGCAAGCTCTCGCAGCCTGCTGGCGCTTCCGCAGGTGACGTCACGAATCTGGCTCCAGACTCCCTTGGGATTTTTCCAGACGCGTTTTGTTGTTTTATTTTTTTCTGCTGTAGACAGATGGCCTTGTGCAAAATTACCCTTCTGGATGAGCGTGTAAAGGGACATACTTTCATATAAAAAAAAAAAAATGAAATTGGTCCAGAATATGCACTTTAAGGGCACTTCAGCCATTCCTGCTGGTTCAGGGAATTAAACCGATGACCTTTTGGTCTCAAAGCTGCTTCTCTAACCATTAGGTCATGGCTTCCCCGATTATTATTATTATTATTATTACTACTACTACTACCTGTTCACTCAGCCTTTTTGTGCCAAACAGAAACTGCTTCTAGCATTTAAATCTTGCCAGCATTTTAAAAAAAAAAAATTGTGTAGTTAACATATGGTGATACTTAATGACACCTCATGCTTTTATACAGCTATGAAAGCTAAAGAATGTCTGCACTATGACAATATAATTAATAGTTATTCCACTCAATCTCGTCGTACATAAGCTGATAGCTGAGGCGTGTAGCACAGAGCCATGTACCGCGAGATTGAGTGGAATAACTGTTTTATTATAATCAACAGTCACTGCATTTTGAGAAATAGAGCATTTTTATTTTTTTTTGCAAATTCGATAAATAGAAACTTTATACAAAACGTCCGACGAAATCATTTCCGCTTAGAATGTAAACAAACTGGTGAAATGACAGTAGCAATTTGTAAAAAAAAAATGTTATAATAACAATAATAATAATAATAATAATAATAATTCTTGGAAAAAAAAGATACATTCTTACCATCAAATACTTTTTTTTATTCCATATTTTGTTGCTTTTTTGTATTTTTTGGGGTTTTGTTTTCGAGCAGAGTTTTTATTTCGTCCTCGGCTGGTTCAGCAACACGCTCTGCCATTTTGTTTTTCTCTACTCACGGTATATGAGCTGATAGCCTAGTAGTAGTAGTAGTCGTAATAGAGTAATCAATTAGAGCGTGCGATTGCTCATATCCAGTGAATGTGGATAGAATAATCACCAATATAAATCACAACTAGTCATTAGTTGCTGTAATCTTGAGATTTTAAAATTTCACACAAAACAGATTTTTCACTGTTCAGATACAGGGTTGCAACTATAACTCATCCATAGTTAATAATAATGATCTTAAATTATGTTTATTAAATGAAAGAACTATATTAGCACAAACAATTACTGAACAGTTGAAATGTGAGGTAAACTGCAATTAAAAACTATCTATCTATCTCTAAACTCTTTCTCCCCTTCCACTCACCGCCAACCTCGTCAATCAAAACCGTGTTTAAACACCTTGTGAGTTGACTTAAGGAACATGTGTGGAACAGAGCATAACTGGTTTTGAAAAATGACACTTTAAAGACACATGAAGATCTTGTTCATATAGCCTTATCAAGCAAAGTTTTCTTGTTAGGTGATCATTTTGCTTCATTCAAAAATCTATTTTTTTATTTTTTTTGCATATTAATTTTGTACAAAATATTGTAGTGTGGGGCGGCACGGTGGTGTAGTGGTTAGCGCTGTCGCCTCACAGCAAGAAGGTCCTGGGTTCGAGCCCCGTGGCCGGCGAGGGCCTTTCTGTGCGGAGTTTGCATGTTCTCCCCGTGTCCGCGTGGGTTTCCTCCGGGTGCTCCGGTTTCCCCCACAGTCCAAAGACATGCAGGTTAGGTTAACTGGTGACTCTAAATTGACCGTAGGTGTGAATGAGAGTGTGAATGGTTGTCTGTGTCTATGTGTCAGCCCTGTGATGACCTGGCGACTTGTCCAGGGTGTACCCCGCCTTTCGCCCGTAGTCAGCTGGGATAGGCTCCAGCTTGCCTGCGACCCTGTAGAACAGGATAAAACGGCTAGAGATAATGAGATGAGAATGAGATATTGTAGTGTTGTTAGAAAACATCAGATTATGGATTTATACCACACTGTCAGAATAAAAACACTTGAATCTTTAAGTACACCTCACCTGTGATGAGCAATATGTCTCCTGGATAGACGGTCAGTGCCCAGAATGCTGCTGCTCTCCACAGCACCACCTTAATCTCCACTCCTGATTGGTCAGTGACGATCACCGTAGCCATTGGAACACTGGATCCAGTTGATGCTCCAGATTTCACGCGGATCTCCTTTACATGGCACGGGTGCACCACGGCAACCAAGATGGAGTAACTCACTCCGTGACTACTGCACCTGGAGAGCAGCATTGTGGGACCACGAAGCAGGAACATGTTTTTTTGTCCAGTTCGCTGCTGCCTCCAAACCGTAGCTGAAGAGAGCTTAGCCTGTTTTGGGGTGCTGGGAGAAGGCAAAGCTTCTACAGCTTTGTTCTGGGAACCAAAATGGAATTCAAATTCCTCCTGCTCCACTGCACTGGCCTGAGAGCACAGGAGGCCATCAGGTGTGCGCAACAAAATCACACCTCCTTCCTGCAGCCTTTGACTCAGACTCTCATAAAGGTCTACTGACCCTTGCAGGGTTCCTCCCAGACCTCCATCTCCTGGACTGACCTCTGGGCTATAGAGCTCTGGAGAACCCAAGGAGGCTGAGGGAGTTTGTTTTGGTGGCATTTGAGGAGATCCAAGAGCACTGACTGAGCCAGAACTCTGCTCCCAAACCACTCCAGGTTTCAGGAGCAATCCATGTGTCTTGGTCCAGGTGGTTAAATATTCTGTCTTTGCAGACATGGCAGGACTTGGTTCAGAGTCAGAGCTTGGGTTGGTTTGTGGGGAGGGAAAGCAGCTGTCTAGATATTCAGTAACCAGTCCAGGACTCACGTCATCCTCTTCAGGCAGTGCTTGCTTGGCTAGAGAAGACTGGCTAATCGAGGGTGTAATATCATCTTCAGACACTGCCAAAATACCCTCATGAGAACATGAGAAGCTACGCTTATCATCATCATCAGTGGTTGGGTTCTGGCTACTAATAGCCTCTGCAGCAACATGACTATGTATCTGGCCCTCAGTGATGTCCTTCCTGGGCATCAGCCTTCCTTGATTCCAGCTAAACTCTAAAGTCCTCCACTGACTGGAACTTTTATCCAAGGCATCCTCAGACAGTGATTGGGGATTGGGTGCACCCAAAAACACATGCACCTTCAGTTTATCTGCCATGCTGGTGTTCTATCACATCTTCAGCATCTTGAGAATAGTGGGAGAATAGTCCTCTGATGGAAAAGAAAATCATATGTTTAGAAGGCTGCCAACAAACCAAATTATCGGACTGTTTTTTTTCTTTCCAGAAAGAAATTAAGGTGAGACTTGTGTATTCACTTCTGAAAGTGAACATCTATTCTTAGCTTTGTACTAGCATTACGACATATGTTAGGAATTAAAAAAAGCAAAGAAGTCTACTTAGAAGGGTGGAAGATTTCCCATGAATATAAAGGTGACTATTTTGTGAATTAGATCACATATATCTTAAACATAAGACTGATAAGTACTAATAGGACTATTAACATGAGATGCTGTTTATGATATTTAACAATTATTCCACGAAATCGAGTCATACATGAGCTGATAGCCAACGAGGCATGTAGCGCCAAGTTGGCTATAAGCCATGTACGACGAGATTGAGTGGAATAACTGTTTTATTCTATCCACATTCACTGGATTTTGAGAAAGAGAGCATTTTTATTTTTTGCAAATTTGATAAATACAAACTTTATGCAAAAATCCATCCATCCATTATCTGTAGCAGCTTATCCTGTGCAGCGTTGAGGGCAAGCCGGAGCCTATCCCAGCTGACTATGGGCGAGAGGTGGGGTACACCCTGGACATTTTTAATTAAAGATGTATGCTGTACATTCTGCCACAGAAAAAGAACAGTTCAAAGAAATTACTGAAAGCCCAAATACTGCCATGACATTCATGTCACTGTATGTAAGCTTCTGACCACAACTGTAAGTGACAAGTCTGCACACATTACATTTTCATGCCGCTTTTGAAGTTTGAAAATAATTATTTTTAATACTTCTTTGTTTTTAAATAATCACCTCTGTATTTATACTAAAACAATTATCCGCTTCAGGCTCAGTGAATATCGGTGAACAATAACCTCGGCTTCACCTCAGTCATTATTCACCGATATTCACCTTCAGCGAATAATTGTTAATTAGGTTTATTGTATTTTGGAAGGGATGTCAGGGTTGAAAGATAATTGATTAAAATATGTTTACTATGTGAGCCTGTCCTGACATGATCAGGCACAAGCTAATGATTGCAATATATTCCACATCCCTCTGATTGTAGAGCTGCAGGGTCAATAAAACCCTTTTAAAAACTTTTTTTTCCCCCTCCACAAGGACATACGCTTTAATAACTTTGTTGCATCATCAGCCAAATCAGAAATTGCCACTGTTGGTCCTGTGTTACCTTTAGCTGTTTATAATAATACAAAAAAAATTATATTATATATCTCATCTCATCACATTATCTCTAGCCGCTTTATCCTGTTCTACAGGGTTGCAGGCAAGCTGGAGCCTATCCCAGCTGACTACGGGCGAAAGGCGGGGTACACCCTGGACAAGTCGCCAGGTCATCACAGGGCTGACACATAGACACAGACAACCATTCACCCTCACATTCACACCTACGGTCAATTTAGAGTCACCAGTTAACCTAACCTGCATGTCTTTGGACTGTGGGGGAAACTGGAGCACCCGGAGGAAACCCACGCGGACACGGGGAGAACATGCAAACTCCGCACAGAAAGGCCCTCGCCGGCCACGGGGCTCAAACCCGGACCTTCTTGCTGTGAGGCGACAGCGCTAACCACGACACCACCGTGCCGCCCTATATATATATATAAAAAATTCATATGCATTCAAAACAGGCCAAAGAGTTAAGTGAGGAGTGAAAAGTGCAGAATTAGTCTATGGCCATCTGTATAACAATCTTGAACGGTAGTGCGGGTCGTCCTGTGGGTTTGGAGCCTGAGCTGGTCACAGGCTCCAGACCCACAGGACGACCCGCACTACGCTACAAGGACATGTGCAAGCGCAACCTGAGGGCAGGTGGCTTCAACCCCGCAGACGGCGGCCTCAGACCGTGCCGGCTGGTGATCCACCACCAAGGCCGTCATTGGGGAAGCTGAGGAAAGGAGACAGACCTGGTGGGGGGAGAGGAGGCTCCGACGACAGCAGAGACTGCAGTCGGCACCAACAGACCAAGCAACTTCACCTGCAGCAACTGTAGCAGACCGTTCGGCTCACGCATCGGCCTATACAGTCATACTAGGCACTGCAACTCGATAACTGATGGATGACCCCTGGCGCAGATCACCATGATCTTTCGAGCTCGAAGGAGTCAACAACTCTGGAACCTCACAGTTGGTAACTTTTACTAAATAGATTCCTTGTATTAGGTTGTTTCCATTTAGTGAAGCATAAAAGTGATTTAAAATGTAGCTTCACATAATGTGACCAACCAGGCTGTGGGTGTTGACAGTATGTTAGCCAGTAACAGAAGAGAGTGGCATTACTTTGGGCATGCAGATGATTTATTGCATGAGGGTAGAAGAGGGAGGAGAGACAGTATGCAGACACGGTTAGACTGGTAGATAAACACATCTGACAGGCTTTCATGTGTAACTTTAAGAAGTGAAGTTGCAGAAAACCATTGTGACCAAAGCATTTTTGTTCAAAGCATGTCAAGTCTCATCTCATCTCATTATCTCTAGCCGCTTTATCCTGTTAAGATCACTTTAAAGTCACATGAAATCTAATTTGTGTTGTTATTAACTGTCCAGATGACACTGCGCAGTGCTGGACACTGAACCGTGCTCTCAGACCTGGCACTGCCAACCCCAGGACAGGGCTCTGTAGTTATAGATTTCCCTTTCCAGAAATTTCCTCCACTTCATTTTTTTTTTATTACAATTAACCATAGATTATTTCACTCATACAGGTCAGAGAAATGTCACCTTTCTAAGCAGAACAACCTGATTGAGTGTCCGTCCCATACGCTGAATGATTTAGTCCAATTTTTTTTTTTTTTAACTTGGCTGTTATACAGCACATGACTCAGAAACACATGAGCTGTGTAAAAGACATGCACCCCTCACTGGCCCCCGGGTGAAAGAGACAGAGACTCACTGCCTGGATTACTTGTACACAGCCTGGACAGAATAGTAAAGAAGAATAAAAACCTTAGTTAGTTATATTAAATCAACTATAAACAGTCAGTCCTGTACTTTCCCATTAAAGCGAAGAAGAAAACATATCAGCTTTGTTATAGAGAAACCGCAAAGCGTAATGTCCCCCCTCTTACTTTCCCATTGTAGAAAACTTGAGCGCATTAATATAAACCTGTGATTATGTCTGCCAACTTTGTTGGAGGAGGTTAAGTTTTTGCCTCCGTTTCTTTGCTGTTCCCAATGTAACTCAAAAAGTAGTGAACGGATTTTGATGAAATGTTGAGGAAAGGTGGGCTATGGGCCAAGGAACAATTGATTACATTTTGATGCAAATCCAGATATGTATGTGGATCCAGGATTTTTTTTTGTCTTTTCCTGACATAACTCAAAAACTAGTGAATGGATTTTGCTGAAACTTGGTGTACAGCTTTAGTATTATCCAGGCTTGTGTCGAGTCCGACTCGTGCCCTAATTTTAAGGGCTCGTGACTTGACTTGAGCACTAACAACTTGGACTTCAACTGCATTCGGACTCATAAATTGGAGACAAGGACTCTGATTTTTTTCTTTATTTTTTGTAACATATAATTTAGCAAAAGATATTTATATTTACGTTAATTTTTATACTAATTTCATGCAAGAGAATGCACATTCACCTGTTCGTACGTAATGTTCAGGAACAAACTAACGTTAATGATGCTAAAATGCCTGGAGAGAAGCCCCTAGGATTGTCCGCGTTGCTTATACAGACTTCTTGTGCAGTGAGAAAAAAAAAGCACTGCTATGTGTTCTATATGTAGAAGAACTATCAAGGAGACAACAGGGACAACCTTGAACTTCAATCGTCATTTGGTAAGACTCCACCCAGAGCAGTAAGTGACATGCTATGTTCATTGCTCTGTTGATAGCAGGGCTTGCTGACCGATGAACTAGCTAGTGTTAACCCTCATGTTATTTGCCCTGTTGATAGTGGGCGGGGCTTGCTGAGCGATGAACAAGCTTTTTATCTGTAGCCTATTAACTAAAATGGGGCAGTCAAGTAGTAACGTTAGTCCAACACAGTAGCAGAGATGCTTTCACATAAAGGCAGCAACAGCCAGTGTCAAATGGTGTGGTTGGAGTCTTGTTCTCGGTAGAGGTCTGCGCGGGTCAGATTTTTCAGTCCCGCTCCCGCCCGCGCCCGCATTGTGCAGTCCCGCTCCCACCCGCAAAGAATTATGATTTTTCAGTCCCACTCCCGCCCGCAAAGAATTATGATTTTTCAGTCCCGCTCCCGCCCGCACCTGCCATATTTTGTCCCGCTCCCACCCGCAAATCCCACATGATGCAGATGTTCGCGTTATTTCTCAGGAAAGTTCTTGTCTTGACACAGCGTGATGGTGCCCCGCCCCCTACTTTGAGTGGATTTGAGCATAAATATCTACAGCTCACGTTCAAGTTTGTTATTATTTACCTTGTTTCTGAATTCGGAATGTTGAAATGGCAGCATGTAGACCTAATAATAATAATTATTTAAGTAGGCTAATCATTTAAGTATGCGCTCTCCCGTGGTGCGTCTCCTATGAATAATTAGTGTGAAAGGAGAGATGGATCACACTCTTGAACTTATTCTTTTAGTTACATTTCTTTTCAGTTGTTTTTAGCAGCAGAAGGAGACAAACGTTTCGGCTGTTGCCTTCGTCAGTGTCTATAATATAATAATAATAATAATAATAATAATAATAATAATAATAAACAATAAAAAAAAGACAGGCGAGCACGTAATTCCAAGTGGAAATTTGGTATATTTATTGTTCAGCCATACAAAACATTAGGCTAACCCAGTTTACATTTGTAAAGCATTTCTAACTAAAATGTCCGATTTCAGGACTCTTGACTTTTTAACGGTAAATGTACCTCTTTTTAAAGCAGCACTTACTTTTGAAGCACTGTGAGCTTCAGTAAAGGAGCTCTGCTCTTCTGCCATGATCGGAGATCTCAAACACGGAAGAGGAAAGGAATCGGAAACGTACGAGAGTTATTTATCCTCTCCTGGATCAGAATCAGAATTCTGATGACCAGCTCATCTAAGGTGTCATTGAGGCATCATGTTAGTGTGGGTCACTGGAGGCTGGGTGTGAACGGCGAGTCATTAGAGTGATCAAAGGATTGCCCGTTAGGGTGATCAGTGGCAAATTTAAGATGCCATTCCTCACTCAATCTGGCAATCTGACTCTCTCTGCAAATTTAGGCATCTTAAAATGTTTTTATTAATGCCAAATAAAATATCCAGCACAAATTATATATGATAGACATAAATTAATAATTTATAAATTTTATTTTAAACACGTTTTTAGTTAGCGGGACTGCAGCTTATCACCGCTCCTGTCCGCGCCCGCATATGTGCACTCCTGCTCCCGCCCGCGCCCGCAATGAGCTTTCAAAATTTGTCCCGCGCCGCACTGCTTTGCAGCGGGTCCCGCGAGTCCCGCGGGACTCCCGCGGGAGTGCAGGGCTCTAGTTCTCGGACTCAACTCTGATCAATAGTGGACTCGACTTGAAATTTTCTTTAATGACTTGGACTTGAAAACTGGGGACTTGAGACTGGACTTGGACTCGCAGTTTAGTGACTCGACTACAAACACTGGCATTATCCTAGGTTCAAGTGATTTGATTTTGATATGTGGCTTGGGGGAGGTATGAATTCTACCAAGTCCCTTTCTAGTTTGTCTTGCAGCCAGCACTACTGTCTGAGCTGTTGTTCTAAAAACACGTTCTAAGCATTTTCAGCAATGCTGTGGTATATGATATAATGTAGCATACCATTATATTATATATAATATGAAAAATAAAAAGAAAAAGGAAAAAAATATATTTTTCAGTGGAAGAAAAATAAATTGTTGATATTGTTGGGAAATGGATGAACAAAAAAATCTACCGACTGTGATGACACTGACATGATGATACTGAAAAATGTTATTGATGGAATATTGATATTCAAGACAAGAAGAACGAGTCAGAGACAAGTTCAATATCATGCTAGCTGAATGGAATAGATCTGATCTCATCTCATTATCTCTAGCCGCTTTATCCTGTTCTACAGGGTCGCAGGCAAGCTGGAGCCTATCCCAGCTGACTACGGGCGAAAGGCGGGGTACACCCTGGACAAGTCGCCAGGTCATCACAGGGCTGACACATAGACAACCATTCACACTCACATTCACACCTACGGTCAATTTAGAGTCACCAGTTAACCTAACCTGCATGTCTTTGGACTGTGGGGGAAACCGGAGCACCCGGAGGAAACCCACGCAGACACGGGGAGAACATGCAAACTCCGCACAGAAAGGCCCTCGCCGGCCACGGGGCTCGAACCCGGACCTTCTTGCTGTGAGGCGACAGCGCTAACCACTACACCACTGTGCCGCCCCGGAATAGATCTGATATACCATGAAAAAAACCCAGCCAATATTATTATTATTATTATTATTATCAGCATTATACATTCCTTTCGGGTGTTCAACATCTCATCTCATCTCATTATCTCTAGCCGCTTTATCCTTCTACAGGGTTGCAGGCAAGCTGGAGCCTATCCCAGCTGACTACGGACGAAAGGCGGGGTACACCCTGGACAAGTCGCCAGGTCATCACAGGGCTGACACATAGACAACCATTCACACTCACATTCACACCTACGGTCAATTTAGAGTCACCAGTTAACCTAACCTGCATGTCTTTGGACTGTGGGGGAAACCGGAGCACCCGGAGGAAACCCACGCGGACACGGGGAGAACATGCAAACTCCGCACAGAAAGGCCCTCGCCGGCCACGGGGCTCGAACCCGGACCTTCTTGCTGTGAGGCGACAGCACTAACCACTACACCACTGTGCCGCCCCGGAATAGATCTGATATACCATGAAAAAAACCCAGCCAATATTATTATTATTATTATTATCAGCATTATACATTCCTTTCGGGTGTTCAACATGTCTTTCTCATTCAAAATTTTCCATATTGAATGAAGCAAACTTGGCGGCCATGTTTGTTTACAAATTGTCTCAGTCACTTGCTAGCACAGACGTTTTGTCTTCGATGTGTGACGTCATGTTGTCTTGACAACCATGCACTATCGTAAACCATATTCAACACTCATTCTCCATTGGGTAGAGTGACGTAATACATGTAGGATAAGTCAAGTAAAGTCAAGTTTATTTGTATAGCACTTAACAACAGATATTTTCGTAAAGCAGCTTTACAGAACATTAAAAAGACTTTAAACATGAGCTAATTTTGTCCCTAAATAAATATTGTTTAGTGATACGCTAACAATATTGCATGCTATCAAACCAAAGGAACAAAACCTGCGAGAAGGGAACAGAATAAGTGTTTTTGTTACATCGAAAAAGTGTCCTGTAGGTATAATAATTCCCGATATTTCACTCCGATGACGTCACTCTCAGTGTTTTCCCGCTGACCAGACGTGCATTTTCAAAATGGCGAACTGGTTCAAAATTAAAATTCTTTTGATGAACTTGCTTATTTTTTTTGTGTCTGTGCCTATAGAGATCTTGCATGTGATGTCACAGCCGATCCAGATTGTGACAGATGCCATCGTGTCGGTCAAACGCCATATTCCACCTTCTACTTCTACTTCTGGTTCTACTTCTGCTTTTACTTCTACCTTTTCTTCTGGAAAACCCTACTATATACAATTCTACTACAACGGCTGCGGCTACAAGCTCTCTCTACCTGTGCACGGTTTTTATGTTTTTTGTGTGTATTTTTGCATGTTGTTTGTCTGTACTGGACTTCAATATCCACTACAACCGTATGGACTTACTGGACATTGGTTTCCAGCAGAAAATGACGGTTTGTAGCGATTTCCATCGCATGCACAACATTCCGGACGAGAAAAAAAAAAACATTCCGGACGAGACCAGATTGCGAGACCAGCGGGGTCTCCGTGGATTGTTATCGGAAGCAACGGGAAGGAGGCGGCGCCGGGAGCGGAAGCAAAAGCGAGGCTACAGGCAGAGCCGGCCTGTTGACTAATGGCCCTTTTCCACTACCCTTTTTCAGCTCACTTCAGCCCGACACGGCTCGCGTTTCGACTACCAAAGAACAGCACGACTCGGCTCGCTTCAGCCCTGCTTAGCCCCTAAAACTCGCACTGTTTTGGAGTGGGGCTGAAGCGAGCCAAAGCGAGCCGAGTGAGGCTGGGGGCGTGAGCAGACACTCCCCTGTGCACTGATTGGTGAAGAGGAGTGTCCTCACATGCCCACACACGCCCCGCAAGCACGCTGGGATCTGTAAACACCGTAAACCCGGAAGAAGAATAATTACGAATTACGAGAATTTCTGAAGCCTTATGCGCCTCGCCTCATCTATACGCTCTTGCCAGCATCTGTTGGCGTTGTCGGTGACAACAAGCCACAGCACCAAGACCAGCAACACTAACGACTCCATGTTTATTGTTTACTATTCGGGTCGTGAGACTACCGCTTAAAAGCTCACTGATGTCACTGTTTGCGCTGCTTAACGACATCACGTGACGTCCACCCACTTTCGCTAACTCCACCCAATGTGTCCACCCACTTCCAGCCAGCACGGTTCAGCGCGGTTGTAGTCGAAATGCAACTCCAACAGCCCCGCTCAGCTCGACTCAGCCCAACTCAGCACGGCACGGCTCAGCCCAACTCAGCTGCGTTTGTAGTGGAAAAGCGGCATAAGCTCAGAAAACAGCTACTCAAACCTCCACTGCCAAGCCTCTACCTCTCCAACACCAGATCCATGTAAACAACACGGACGATTTGGAATTACCTTATTCTATAATCGGCTGGTCAGTGCTATACTCAATACTTAAGTGACTTACCCATCCAGTGAGGATCATTTTCTTGTTTACAAGATGCCACATCTGAGTCGCTGACAAATCCTGAATTTCTGTAAAGAAAACTGTCCAGAGATTTATAAGCATGCAGTGCTTCACCACTGAACAGCGAGGGAAAGTTGATGAGGTAATCATACAAGTCCGGGTATTGCTGGCAGTTCAAAATCCAGTCGTGAAAACTCCGTCCGGTAAGCGATAAGGGTCACTAATCTGTAGATCGTTTATTTTAGACATATATCTAGTTATCTGATCATTAGAAAAATGAGCCGTGTAGTCCATCGGTTGAAATTGATCCATTCTGTACACGAGTGCAGCAGTATTCAGCGGTGTTTTTGACCGACACGATGGCAGTTGTGTACTTTCCGGTCACGTGACTGCAAGATCTCTATAGAATATAAAGAACGTTACATGGTGGCACGAAGATAGGAACTTAATTTTCACCATGAGAAGATAATCTTCACTCGTTAACTTCTCTCACTTGTGAATAAATATGTTCACCACTCGAAGATGAACTTCATATCTTTATGCAACCATGTTTTATATATTAGCGAGAGCGAACCAGGCGTTTACTCCTGCTTTTGGTGGGTTTTTTTTCAACGTTAAATCAAGGGTATCTTATTATGGCAGTGTGTTAATCACTGATTACTGAAATGTGACAGGAGCGTGGCCTGTTGCCTGGGCAACCGTGTCTCAAGCCCTCAGTAAAATTGTAAGTTAATGTAAGTGAATTAAAGTGTGTGCATTTCATTTACTGATTTAATCTTCATACAGCAGGCTGTATACTGTAATGACACACACACACGGCACAGTGGTGTAGTGGTTAGCGCTGTCGCCTCACAGCAAGAAGGTCCGGGTTCGAGCCCCGTGGCCGGCGAGGGCCTTTCTGTGCGGAGTTTGCATGTTCTCCCCGTGTCCGCGTGGGTTTCCTCCGGGTGCTCCGGTTTCCCCCACAGTCCAAAGACATGCAGGTTAGGTTAACTGGTGACTCTAAATTGACCGTAGGTGTGAATGTGAGTGTGAATGGTTGTCTGTGTCTATGTGTCAGCCCTGTGATGACCTGGCGACTTGTCCAGGGTGTACCCCGCCTTTCGCCCGTAGTCAGCTGGGATAGGCTCCAGCTTGCCTGCGACCCTGTAGAACAGGATAAAGCGGCTAGAGATAATGAGATGAGATGAGATGAGATGAGATAAAACACACACAAAGTGTGTGTGAGATTTTATATACAGTATATAATACATACATACATACACACAGTATGTACATACAAACACAAAAAAGTGTGTGTGTGTGTGTGTGTGTGTGTGTATGAGAGAGAGAGAGAGGGTGGCATGGTGGTGTAGTAGTTAGCGCTGTCACCTCACAGCAAGAAGGTCCGGGTTCGAGCCCCGTGGCCGGCGAGGGCCTTTCTGTGCGGAGGTTGCATGTTCTCCCCGTGTCCGCGTGGGTTTCCTCAGGGTGCTCCGGTTTCCCCCACAGTCCAAAGACATGCAGGTTAGGTTAACTGGTGACTCTAAATTGAGCGTAGGTGTGAATGTGAGTGTGAATGGTTGTCTGTGTCTATGTGTCAGCCCTGTGATGACCTGGCGACTTGTCCAGGGTGTACCCCGCCTTTCGCCCGTAGTCAGCTGGGATAGGCTCCAGCTTGCCTGCGACCCTGTAGAACAGGATAAAGCGGCTAGAGATAATGAGATGAGCTATACATACATACATACATACTGTGTGTGTATACGTGTATGATATATGATAAGATAACAGAATGAGACTTCAAAAGTCATGTTGATGTGATTGTGTGAATTCATCCTCATGAAGATGATGAAAGTTTATAAATGCAGTATTTTACGACTATTTATATACTTTTTGGTGAGAATATTTCTCGAGATAGATATTTTGTTTACAAGGAATCTTATGGAGCACCTCCCAGTGTGAGGTGGAGATTCAGCTCCCTTTGCTTTCTTAAGCAAATTCGCAGCCCTGACTGAGCCGGCGCTTCAGTGCAGAACCCACAGGCTGGAGCGGCACTTCTCCTCTCTGCAACACCACCGAGGCCCTTTTTCACTTAATCAGACTTTGCAGGGTGTACTGTAGACATGTACCGGTACCTGGGTGAACTCCTTGGCCGAGCGGGAGGCAGCGCTTTGGCCTCGGGACTCAGCGACGCCACTCTGCCGGCCTCGGCGTCTCTCATGCGGCTGCGGCGCTACAGCGAGGCCGCGGGTAACGAGAACGACGACCCGAACTTCTTCCGCATGGTGGAGAGCTTCTTCGACCGAGGCGCCGCGATCATCGAGGACAAACTCGTGGAAAACCTGAAGACCAGAGAGACGCCCGAGCAGAAGAGGCACCGAGTCCGGGGAATCCTGAAGATTATCAAGCCTTGCAACCACGTCCTAGCCGTGAGTTTCCCCCTGAAGCGAGACAACGGCGAGTGGGAGATGATCGAGGGCTACCGAGCCCAGCACAGCCAGCACAGGACCCCCTGCAAGGGAGGTAAATACCAGCGGGCTGTCAGTGCACCGTGACGGCTAGCTAACGCAAGGCGGAGAACTTAGCTTAGCATAGCTTAGCTAGGGAGAGCTAGCTAACAAAGTTCAGGGCTGTCAGCTGAAAGAGGCACCAAACTCAGGCTCCTTGTGAAGCCACACTTGGATGAAAAACGTGTTTTGAGTGCGTTTTTCTAAATCATGTTCTGTTTAACATGTATATAAATTTACTTGCCACAGAATTACTACTCTTTTTTTTGCATGGCTTCCTGTCTGAGCATGGTCTATTTTTGCCTCACACTGGAAACATATAAATGGCCCCCATATAAATGTAGGGGATACAGGAATGGGGGGGAAAGAAAGAAAGAAAGAAAGGTCAAGTATTTTATTTAAAAAAAAAAAGGAAAAAAAGTAAGGCTTCTGTACTAGCAAACAAACAAGTAATACATGTACAATGTGTAGGAATTCTCTATTTAAACATTTATATAGTTTAAGGAACTAAGAGTTTCCTGCTTTCAGACATAAGTGAAAGTGAAATATAGGTTTTGATTATCCCCTGCACAGTTGCTTGATTTTAAGTGGGGTTATTTAAAAACAAAAACAAAAAAAAACATTATTTATACAGCTTTACTGATGCACTGAATGGCAGAGTTCAGAAATTTAAGGGTCCAAGCACTTTCTTAAGCAAAGGTGAAGCATGAAACTAGGCAAAGCAACAAATCGAAGAAGAAGAAGAAACCTTTATTTGTCACATACACACTTCAAGCACAGTGAAATTCATCCTCTGTATTTAACCCATCTGAAGCAGTGAACACACGCGCACACACCCAGAGCAGTGGGCAGCCACACCAGAGCGCCCGGGGAGCAGTCAGGGGTTCGGTACCTTGCTCAAGGGCACTTCAGCCCAAGGCCGCCCCACGTTACTGCATGTCTTTGGACTGTGGGGGAAACCGGAGCACCCGGAGGAAACCCACGCAGACACGGGGAGAACATGTAAACTCCACACAGAAGGCCCTCGCCGGCTGCTGGGTTCGAACCCGGAACCTTCTTGCTGTATCCCAGCAAAAAGGGATAAAAAGCGAAGGGAGCTGAATCTCCACCTCACACTGGGAGGTGCTCCATAGGATTCCTTATAAACAACATATCTATCTCGAGAAATATTCTCACCAAAAAGTATATAAATAGTTGTAAAATACTGCATTTATAAAGTTCCATCATCTCATCTCTCTCTAGCCACTTTATCCTGTTCTACAGGGTCGCAGGCAAGCTGGAGCCTATCCCAGCTGACTACAGGCGAAAGGTGGGGTACACCCTGGACAAGTCACCAGGTCATCACAGGGCTGACACATAGACACAGACAACCATTCACATTCACACCTATGGTCAATTTAGAGTCACCAGTTAACCTAACTGCATGTCTTTGGACTGTGGGGGAAACCGGAGCACCCGGAGGAAACCCACACGGACAGAACATGCAAACTCCACACAGAAAGGCCCTCGCCAGCTGCTGGGTTTGAACCCGGAATCTTCTTGCTGTGAGGCGACCATGCTAACCACTACACCACCATGCTGACAAGATAATCTCGCCACAATTTGGTGACTCTTTCACTGGTTGTCTTTTATTTATTTTATTAATTAACTAATCAGTGTGTAAAATTTAAATTTTAATCATCCATTCATGCCAATTTATTGGAATTGGATAGAACAAAAATAGAATCTGCAAATAATGTCCTGTTTGACTGCTTTGCACAGCTCTATCCCAGGTTGAATTGTTGCTATTAGGACATTTTAACAAATTTATCTTGGTCAGTTTGAGCCTGTTAACATTTCTAAACCACCATAACATTAAAATCACTGTGAATTACATTGATTGATTGATTTGATTATTACAATGGCACCTGTCAAGGGTTGGGATATATTGGGCAGCAAGTGAACAGTCAGTTCTTGAAGTTGTGTTGAAAGCAGGGAAAATGGGCAAGCGTAAGGATCTGAGTGACTCTGACAAGGGCCAAATTATGATGCCTAGAAACAAAACAGCAAGTCTTGTGGGGGTGTTCTTGTGTGTCAGTTGTAGCTGACCGTTTGCTGCAGATTTGTTAGCTAGCTCAGGAGCGCCAGCTAGGATGGACGTAGAGCAGTTCCCACCCAGTCATTCACAAAAAAAAAAAGCAAGTCCCTTCTGTGCCAGGATTTGGTCTTCCTCAGCAGTTTCTTGTCCCAGTACTAACCAGCTCTTGAGGCACATGGGTGTGGCACCAATCTCTGTTTCCTCTCTGTGCCCTCAGCCTCTCGCCTATTATATAGCTAGGATTACAATGGGGGGCTGGTCCTCTGGTAACCGTGAGAGTTTGACTCCCCGCTTGCATCTGTATTGCAGTGTGCCTTGCCAGATGGCAGTAGGTACCATTTTTATGATGGTCTTTGGTATGACCCAACCGTGAGTAGAACTCGCGATCTCCCAGTTGAGAGGTGGACACACTAACCACTAGGCTGGCTTGTGTTAACCACTCTCACCTATGGGCAGTTTAGAGTAGCCAGTTAACATAACCGCATGTCTCTGGACTGTGGGGGGGAAACCGGAGCACCCAGAGGAAGCCCACACAGACGTGGGGAGAACATGCAAACTCCACATAGAAAGACCCATGAGGTTCAAACCCAGAGCCTTCTTGTTGTGAGGTGACAGAGCTAACCACTGCCCATGTGTTAGGTGTTCCTAGTATGCAGTGGTTAATAACTACCAAAAGTGATCCAAAGAAGGACAAAACAGTGATCTGGTGACACGGTCCTGTGCACCCAAGCAAGGCTAGTCCATCTGGTCCAATCCCACAGAAGAGCTACTGTAGAAGAAATTGCTGAAAATATTAATGCTGGCTATGATAGAAAGATGTCAGACCACATAGTGCATCTCAGCTTGTATGTATGGGACCGCATAGCTGCCAACTGGTCAGAGTGCTCATACTGACCCCTGTCCACCACTGAAAGCACCTACAATTGGCATTTGCGCATCAGAACTGGACTTATGGAGCAGTAAAAGAAGATAGCATGGTCTGATGAATCATGTTTTCTTTTACATCATGTGGATGGCCAGGGATGTGTGTGTCACTTACCTGGGGAAGAGATGGCACCCGGATGCACTATGGGAAGAAGGCAAGCTGGCGGAGGCAGTGTTCTGCTGGGAAATCTTGGGTCCAGGCATTCTTGTGAGTGTCACTTTGACGTGTCATCATAGTCTCCGTCTGTCTCTCAAGACAATAGACTGCAACTGGATTGTCAGCTTGTTGTAAAGCAGCGTCAGCTGTGACTGTAAAGTCCAATTCTGGAGTGGCAGTCTCTGTCGCAGTTGCTGCATATGAACCCTGATGGGAGAGAGCAGCTCCTGCACCCTCACTCTCTTGTCGTCATTCCCTTCTGCCAAGCCACTGCTGTTCCCTTTTTGCCTCAGCTCTCTTAACACCTGTCTTGATGACATGTGGCCAGTTGTTGCAGTTAGTTGAAGCTGCTACCCATGAGTCTGGTTTGATGTCGGCAGACTTCATGTCCCTCTTACATACGTCCTTGTAACGCAGTATCGGGCGGCCAACTTGTCTGGAGCCTGAGGTGAGTTCGCCACATAGAACATCCTTTGGGAGGCGGCCAGCCTCCATATGACGAATGCGGCCGAGCCATCGCAGGCGTCTCTGGGGCAGGATCGCAAACATGTTGAGTGTTTGCGTGCTTGAGGACATCTTTATTGGGAACTCGGTCATGCCACGATATGCCTAAGATGTGGCGCATGCAACGCAGGTGGAAAGTGTTGAGGCGTTGCTCCTGTCATGCGTAAGCTGTCCACGTTTTGCTCCTGTAGAGCAGAGTGCCCAATTTGCAGGCATTGTACACTGCAGTCTTTGTGTTCTGTGGTCAACTTGTCATTCTCCAACACTCTTTTGGACAGTCGTGACATGGCAGATGCTGCTTTGCCGATGCGCTTGTTGATCTTGGCATCAAGGGTCAGGTGGTTGGAGATCGTGGAGCCAAGGTATGTCAAGTCCTCGACCATTTCCAGAGTGTAATCCCCAATGCAGATGTTGGGTGTGTCACTGACATTCTGTCCCATCACATTCGTCTTCTTTACACTAATGGTGAGGCCAAAGTCTTTGCAGGCATGAGCCAGGCAATTGATGAGCCTCTGAAGTCTTTCCTGCATGTGGGAAGCCAGGGCATACAATTAAGTTATTCCACGAAATTGAGTCGTACATGAGCTGATAGCCGGTGAGGCACATAGTGCCCAGTTGGCTATAAGCCATGTATGACGAGAGTGAGTGGAATAACGGTTTTGTTTTAGTCTATCCACGTTCACTGGATTTTGATAAACGGAGCTTTTTATTTTTCACAAATTTGATAGATAAAAACGTCCAACAATCATTTCCGCTTAGAATGTAAACAAACTGGTGAAATGACCGTAGCAATTTGTGAAAAAAATGCGAAAAAATAATTATTGAAAAATAAAGATGTTCTTCCCATCAAATACTTTTTATTCCATATTTTGTTGCTTTTTTTATTTATTTCTGGTGTGTGTGTGTCAAGTAGAGTTTTTATTTCATCCTTGGTTGGTTCAGCAACATGCTTTGCCATTTTGTTTTTCTCTATTCATGGTATATGAGCTGATGTCCTAGTAGTAGAGTAGCCAATCAAAGAGCGTGATTTACTCCTATCCAGTGAATGTGGATAGAATAATAGTGCAAGTGTGGACTCTGGCACATCTGTCTGACAGTTGAACTAAAAAGGGAGATAGTAACACAGGCTGGAGGACATTCTGAAACTGTACTGTGCACTTGCATTGCACTATGGCTTTATAGTTGACAGAACTCTGAATCCTTAATGGCAGGCTTCCCCCCAAAAAAACATAGTCCATGTCTTTTGCAGTGGGGTGTTGCTGTTTTCTGAAAACTGAGTGCACATTGCCTAATTTCTTTTAAGCTTTGCTTCAAATCAGCTTCCTTGGAGTCTACCACTACGTTCAGACTGCAACCTGAAACGACCCATATCCGATTTGTTGTGAAATCCGATTTTTTTGTTAGGCCGTTCACATTACCAATTATATGAGACTTGTATGCGATCTCCAATATGAACGGAAAACGACCCAAAAGTGTCCCGCATGCACAAATTGACACGTAATAAGCACATCTACGTAATACGTAAACAAAAAAAAAGCGCACTCTTCAAGTTTGCAAGTAAAGCATGGAGACGAGGCGAGACCCGGCGATGTGGTTTTTGTGGCGGCGGCGGAACTCACACAATAATCTGATTAATGTGGGCAGCAGACTAATGAGACCGAAGGTGTCAAATTACTGGAAATTTCCAGAACAATCTTATAATCTTGTAATACAGGATGATTTAACATCCAGGTCCCTACCAAATCCACCATTAGCTTGATCAATTCTATAAAAGTCTATTTAAATTCTGAAAACTGTATAAATGTTGTTGTTTTCCACCAAAGAGGCGGGATTAGCCAACGCAGAATAGTGACGTTTGTCTCTTGTTGATGACGTGTAGGTCGCATGAATGCGACCTGTCCGGTCAGACTGCAGTCGCATGTGAAAATAACGGATATGCATCGGAATTAGGACCACATATCCAAGCGGCCTGGGTCGCATGTGAAAAAATCGGATCTGTGTCGTTCAGATTGTCAATAACAAATCGGATACAGGTCGCATATGGGCAAAAAAAATTGGATATGGGTCGTTTCAGGGTGCAGTCTGAACGTAGTCTACTTTTCTAATGCACAGGTTCATGAGTAGCTTTGACACTTGGAAGAACATCTCATGGTAAAACAAGTGCCAGAGACTAAAAACTGGTCCTGCAGGAATTCTGCCTTTTGTTGTTGTGTGAAACATTTGCTCAGTGGCAAGACCTAGATGACTGTTTACATATACGGGTCCGTCTCAGAAACTGGTCTCTCATTTGGGACATTTATGGTCAAAAAATAAATTTTCTAATTTTACTAATTTTTTTTTTTTGCATTTACTTAACACTCTCACTGTTTCTTTTGTCATGTTTAATAAGAATAAAGATAATATCTTGCTTTATCTGGCCTCCACTGTGGAAAATTTTAATGATGTTCTGAAGTTCACTTGCATAACATGGAAATATATGTATGCATTTTAAAAACCCTCTTTTAATAACCAAGGAATACCTTTTTCTGTACATATTTGTTCCTTTAAATGCAACTATTGGACAGAAAAACAAACGTATATTATTTTTAAATTTTACTCCTTAGTTTCGAATGTTCATCAGTTATCATGCAGTTTATTAAACATTGCTTTGTTGTGCCTGCAGGCTGTCATGTAGATACACCTCTTATTTTGTACTAAATTATCAATTAGCATAATAGTAATACACAGACAAAAGTTTGAAACTGTCACACAATATCCCATTGATTTATTCAATTATTTGCTTTCTTTATCACCAACATAACATGGAAACACATGGATTTTTTTTTTTACTAGTTTCCTTTTACAGTGAAGATATCATTACTTATCACATCTGAGCAAGTTGCAGATTTACACACTGCATTAAAATGTCATCATTCTCACAACTTAGTTAAATTATATTTTGATTACAATTCAAATGCTTTTGTAAAATTGATTTACATATAAAATAACTACATCATGAAGAATTAAAGCCCCTCCTTCACAGATGAGTGAAAATATTGAATAAATTTCCTCTTTTTGATCACTTGGGTTAAAAATGCCAAGTTATGATAAGTGGATAATCAATTCAGTCAAATATAAATATGATGATACATTTTGGCTATTTGATATGGCGAAATAGGACACAATGGAAAAATCAAGAACACACCGGAAAGATGAGAATAACGGCGCTGGTAAAAGAACAGCGACTGTACCGGCTGAAGGTCGCGCGGGTCTCTGCTGCGGCACGCAAGCATCAGGACATCACTACCACACCAGACGGAGCAGGGACGGGGCAAAATGACTGACCGTAGATTCTATCAAAAGTTCGATCTAAATTGACCATGGTTGCAAAATATTGGCCAAAAATACGCAAACACTACGAAATATGAAAGTAAGATGAAAAAGAAACATTCGATTGCCTTATACTGCAAGACTAAAACAAAACTGTCAAAACTCACCTTTTCAGTGATAACGTCCGAACAGATCACTCGCGTAACAGAAAGACTGCAAATGGAAGCACGATCAACTTCTAACTGTTGGAGTGGAAAATTCCATTCTACACATGCAAATTGTTAATGTGTGTCCTTCCCCGCACACAAATAACACGCTACGGTAAAAAATAGACCACAACTCATTTTATAGCTCAGAAATTCATACAAGACCAGCTACCATTGTAACATTCTGTAAGAAACATATTCTATACCTAACTTTCAGCTTTCGTTTTAAAAAACAAAATTGCAGATTTATGACTAAATTTTTCTATGGCGTAGTGATTAAGTTACTAGTTTTGGTGAGGTAGTGACCTTGACCCTGAGGCTTTCCGTTTAGATCAAAACACACGATCGTATTGGTTTTGGGTCTGCGGAAAATGGAGTTACAACGGTGATCAAATATTTTGCATGATGTTTTATTATGGTTATGATTATTCTGTGAGCGCACCAATCCTTAGGTGTATAAAGTTACAGCTTAAAATGCAATTAGTGATAACTGTAGACTTTTCAGTGGACTACAACCTTTTTAAGGGAATGCGGTGTAGTCAACCGTTTATCATGTCCCGGATCAAGCCGCCATTTTTCCACAAATCTGCAGGATTTTTGCCAAATTCTGAATATTCACATCAAAGATTTAGTTTTATCTGTATTATTTCTTTCATCATTTTATTTCAAAAACTGTATAGTTTATTGACTGTGAGTAGATTTAGTGGGGTTCCCACACAATACCCAGTTTCTGAGACAGACCCTTATACCTTTTCATCTGTTCTTGTAAATGTGGTGAATATAACTCTTGAACTCTCAGATTTTCTGTGACACGGGTTAGGATGTTATTCAGGCTGTGAGTTTTTGATGTCCTGCTTGTCGGGATCATATTATACTTCTGATAAGTATTCTGTGCAATATTTCCAGAAGTTTGTATTTAGGGACAAAGCCTGAATTAAAGGTCCTAGGCAATGGTTTAATTTTATGCACATTTGAAACTTTATATGTTAAACCCTCTGTAATTTTCTTCTGGTCCCAAGAAGTATTGTTCTCATCTCATCTCATTGTCTGTAGCCGCTTTATCCTGTTCTACAGGGTCACAGGCAAGCTGGAGCCTATCCCAGCTGACTACGGGCGAAAGGCGGGGTACACCCTGGACAAGTCGCCAGGTCATCACAGGGCTGACACATAGACACAGACAACTATTCACATTCACACCTACGGTCAATTTAGAGTCACCAATTAACCTAACCTGCATGTCTTTGGACTGTGGGGGAAACCGGAGCACCCGGAGGAAACCCACGCGGACACTGGGAGAACATGCAAACTCCACGCAGAAAAGCCCTCGTCGGCCACGGGGCTCGAACCCGGACCTTCTTGCTGTGAGGCGACAGCGCTAACCACTACACCACCGTGCCGCCCTAGAAATATTGTTAAGTAATAATTAAAATAAGTTATCGCGAATCGCGGCGAATTTCTGTTCGGCTATTTTCGTGACCACTCGGCGCGTGACGTC
This sequence comes from Neoarius graeffei, assembly GCF_027579695.1. Lineage (NCBI taxonomy): Eukaryota > Metazoa > Chordata > Actinopteri > Siluriformes > Ariidae > Neoarius > Neoarius graeffei. The sequence continues at coordinate 68,566,359 of NC_083575.1, read as the reverse complement.
ATTTAAGACAAACAAACCGCTTGAGATGAGTCCACTTCCGTTTACTTACATTGCCGTTCAGCTCGAGTGCAGACGTACGTTCAGGAATTTCCAAAGAAAAACCCATGCCTTATTGTTGTCCAGTGAACGGTAACAATGGGACCTGTTCAGGAAGAAGTTTTTACCTTTTACCGAGAGAGGAGAAGAGGCGGAGAGAGTGGGTTGGCTTTTTCCGGAAGAGGAGATGAGGCGGAGAGAGTGGATCATGCGCGTGAAGCCAGAGGGTTGTCTTTTTCCGGAAGAGGAGACGAGGCTGAGAGAGTGGATTGTGCATGTGAAGCCAGAGGGTTGGCTTTTTCCGGAAGAGGAGACGAGGCGGAGAGAGTGGATTGTGCGCGTGAAACAAAATCAAGCAGTCAAAGAAGAAACGGAGCAGCAACGCTCAAGCAAAAAGGAGAAGATTGGAGGTAAATGGTTTTTACTTTTGCTTGCAATTGACAAGTCAAGAGTCCTGAGGGATCCTGTACGATCACTGTGGAAATGAGACAAAGGGATATTTCCTCGCTTAGAGTCGGCTATAAATAGTATAATGCCGCAGATGGCAGGCTAACGTGGCCTACCGGCGCACTGTCAAGTGATTGTTACCTATATCCACTAGGGAGGGCGGTTTAATTATTCTTCAAAAGAGTTCTTGTTTAGTATTACGACAAAAGTAGGAATTCATCATAACTACCAGGATAAATCGTTTGGGCGCGAGCCTTGTTGAGGTCCGGGGTCACCGCGATCAGAGTCGCTGTCCGATTCCGAGGCCGCATGGTCAAACCAGTGAGCCACGTTCACCAATTGCTTCGCAACGGTCATAGGTTCATACATATGTGGTTTCACCTCTCGATATTCAATTTGGAGAGTTCCTACTTCAAAATCGCTATCGCTTTCAGACATTTTACACAACCTCTCATGACCAAAGACCGTACACTTGTGCTTGGTTCACAAGTAAACACAGAACTGCTCCCAGCCTGTTTGGCTTAAATGACGTCACGATGGCGGTCCCCTGGCGGTGAAAGTGCGCATAAGTGAGATGTAAACAAAACTTCGGAAATTGGGCAAAACGGTGTATTTTAACCGTTTTATTCAATTTTAGGGTGCAAATTAGACACTAGGAAGATTGAATTCGCTTTTTGGGTCGTTCTTCTAGAAAATAAAGTTGATATTCTACTTTTCACCTCCAACCCTTGGCTATGACCTTTAAACTTGGCAAACTTAGCGTTAATGGCTACGTGCACCAGCCTCGCTTGGCTTGATACAGTACTCATTAACTACTTTTCAGTGTGCTAAACCTTTTAGTTCTACTCTTTTCCCCGGTCAGATTTGCACTAGTCCAAAAGACAAACGGGTTTAAAACCATTTCTGCAGGTTTTTGTAGACGTATTTTCACTTTGACTGACATAGGAAAAGACAAATTATAACGGTAGTATTTATAATGTTAATGCCAGTGATTGCTCTTGATAACAAAAGATAAAGTAGGTATTAAGCAAAAATGCCAGGGCAGAACCAGGAGAACAGGAAATGTTGAATGTCTGCCATGTAATTAAAGCTGTATTGATGAGTCCTTGGTTATTCTTTCTTTGCCTGTTGTGTTTGGCCATATTTGAACATAAGGTCACCTCAAAGTGAGATTTTTCTTTTTTCAACAGGTAACTAAAAAATAGGACGTTTAGCACCCTTAACACCCCCCACTCCTACTTTTTTTTTTTTTTTTTAAACCATCACCCAGGGCGGCACGGTGGTGTAGTGGTTAGCGCTGTCGCCTTACAGCAAGAAGGTCCTGGGTTCGAGCCCCGTGGCCGGCGAGGGCCTTTCTGTGTGGAGTTTGCGTGTTCTCCCCGTGTCCACGTGGGTTTCCTCCGGGTGCTCCGGTTTCCCCCACAGTCCAAAGACATGCAGGTTAGGTTAACTGGTGACTCTAAATTGACCGTAGGTGTGAATGTGAGTGTGAATGGTTGTCTGTGTCTATGTGTCAGCCCTGTGATGACCTGGCGACTTGTCCAGGGTGTACCCCGCCTTTCGCCCGTAGTCAGCTGGGATAGACTCCAGCTTGCCTGCGACCCTGTAGAAGGATAAAGCGGCTAGAGATAATGAGATGAGATGAAACCATCACCCAGACCTTTTATTACTGCTGTGTGATGATGAGCATGAAATATTAGTAGTCAGTTGCTCTATTATGTGGGCTGTTTTGGAATTTTTTTTTTTTCCCCAGGTTCTCAATAGTCCAAAAATCAAACCTCAGATTTTTGTGTTTTCTTTGCTTCCAAAAATGACCTTTTGAGCTGGAAATGAACTGCAAAGAATTTCAGAGCTACAGGTCGTATACTGGGTGTGTTACTTGTGGTGAGAAGGCAGCATAGAGTGCATTTCTTAAAATTGTCCCACTTTCTTCTAGTCCACAAGAGTAAAGGCCAATTTATGCTGACAACCCAGTCCTCGCAGATAGCGTCTGCGTAGCCCCCCCACCTTCGCAGACGCTCTGCGCGCACCTCCCAAAAATTGTGACCACCGCAGAAGCCCCGCAGACAAGAGGGCTCTGATTGGTCCACTCTACATCCGCTGTACACGCACTTCCGCTTCCCTGCTTTCCCGGTTTGTTTTGTTTTCACGACCGCCATTTTTAAAAACACGAGCGAAGATGGAGCAGCACGAAGAGCGGTTGATCGAGGAAGTGAGGAAGTACGTACATCTATACGACTCCAGTTCTAGTCATTATAAGTAACCGGAGGATAAACACTCCACTAACCACACCCACCAACTACTCCTAGCGACTTCGCGCCCCCTTGCGTTGTGGCGGTGAATAACATCGCGCACGCCTATTACTCCCCGCTCAACGATAAATTACAACTGTCTGCGAACAGCTATCTGCGAAAGCCTTGTCGCAAGAGCATGCAGAGGCCCTAAGGGGTGTGTGTGTGTGTGTATAAAGTGGAAAAACTGTTTGTTTAAATGGATGTCATTTGAAGTACAAATTTTCAGGTACTGTGCAGCAGTGTTTGTTCATGATGGTATCTGTAATAACAACTGAAGTGGTGACGATCCTTGTGGGTTTTCCAGAGAGGACACTTTGACAGACTCACATTTCAACCACATGCGAAGCTCTGCTGCAAATGTCTCGTGTCTGTTTCAAATCCTGTCTTTTACTGTGCAACAGTCAAGTCAAGTTTATTTGTACAGCGCTTTTAACAATAAACATTGTCACAAAGCAGCTTTACAGAATTTGAACGACTTAAAACATGAGCTAATTTTATCCCTAATCTATCCCCAATGAGCAAGCCTGTGGCGACGGTGGCAAGGAAAAACTCCCTCAGACGACATGAGGAAGAAACCTCGAGAGGAACCAGACTCAAAAGGGAACCCATCCTCATTTGGGCAACAACAGACAGCCTGACTATAACATTAACGAAACTGACTTCATGTTAAAACTGTTAATGTTAAACTCTTCATTAATGGAAACTTGAGTGCAAAACTGTTCATGGCAGCTGCAGTCCTAAAGTTAGCAAGTCAACTGTAGTCCTCAGCCAAGAACAGATTATTCTGCTTCAAAAGAGACAAATATTTTCTCAAAAAACATTTATAACCTTATACTGTGTTTTGTTTTCCAGAGGACATTTTTGACAAAGGATCCTGTTAGAGGCACTTGGTTTATAAAAAAAAAAAAAAGGCAACTTCCACTGAAAAAATCTTTCTGAAAAGTATACGTCCCAAAGTAAAACCTACTTGGTACTAAAAAATATAATTCTGAATTTTTAACCAGTAAAATCTAAGTGTAATAATTTTAAAGTAGAATTAAATGAAATGACCACAAGGTCAAAACTGAGCCGCATTTGAACTTATGAGACATTAGTGCTGTAGGTTAGCCTGGGCCCGCCCATCCTAAGTGTGACGCAACACGAGGGCCTGTTGCGAGCTTAGTCTGGCAAGGCAAGCTATCTCCAGCTCTTCCAAGCTCCTGAAAAATTGGGAACCAATCAACTTTGAGCATCTCCAACGGCCCTGGGTAGAGGCGTGTTCAAGGCACTGACGTAGTAGAACTGCGACTGGAAGCCATAGATTGTTTACAGAATCTATGCCGGAAGCGCTTCATTCACTAGAAACATTACGAACATGGAGCAAGTTCTCATTGAAAACAGAGCAAAGAGCAGCCCTGGAGGTATTTATTGAAAGGAAGGACGTTTTCGCCTTGCTCCCGACTGGCTTCGGTAAGAGTTTAATCTACCAGTTAGCCCCGTCGCGTCACATACGTCAGAGGAAAGAGTGATGTGATTGGTTTAAGCTTCGTCACAGCCTTTTCTGGCTTCGACCAGTAGCAAACAGGCATTTCAGGGAGGCGGGTCAACCATGCACTTTGGGAAACGGTTGGGCTTAATATCTTTGCCAGACCAAATGCTCGCAGAGCTTTGAAGTCGCGTTAGCCAGACTAGCTGTTGGTAGGACTGGTGTGTCCCTGTAAAATAAGGTGTAAAAAAAAGTCCAGCATATAAATACTGGACCTCGTTGTAGGAGTTAGTTCTTGTTATTCAGAAAGGCAACCACGATTGTAAAACAGGCCATGCAACGTAATGATTTTCTCACCTATAAATTAGCAGCAAAGATCTTTTTAAAACCAAAGTATAAAACTGCAGTCCTTATGTCCGAACTGCAGCAAACATTTTTAGCTGAAGGAAAGTCTGGGGTATTTTACTTTTTCCTCAGCCACACCCGAGTTCAGACCTTCGCTGACTTTTTTTTTTTTCTTCCTTTTCCCTCTTTCTGTAGAGCGGAGGGAATGAGTCATCATGTCAACTGTTTCTCTGCCTGCTTTGCCCAACGTCATACCCCATTCACTGTATTGCTGTTAACAGCTGTTTTAGATCTTTTTCTTTCTTTAAAGAATCTTTGCATAAAATGCTTTTCAACCTGTGTTTTGGTTTTATTTAGTAATGTTTTTGGTGTGGGATGTAGATTCATTGTATATTGCCGTATGTTTGGAATGTATTGAAAAGTTAGCCTTCCTTTCCTGTATGACTAATTACATAACCACAAAGGCAGTGTGTCTGGAAGGATCAGACTGGAATTGCAAGACCTCACTTTGTTACTTTTTGAAACGAGCTGACTGGTTTATGGCTTACTGATTAAATAAAGCAAGTATTTGGAGTCTGGTACAGTTTCTATTCACAGCGTCTCTCTTCCAGAGAGACTTACAGAAGTGTGTTGTAGTCCCCAATAAAAACATCCTTACACTAATAAATAGGTCAGGGTCTATGAAGTCAAAACCTTCCCAGAAAGGAGTTAGTACAGTAAGAAAGTCAATGAGGGTTTTTTGTTTGTTTGTTTGTTTGTTTTTTTAATTAAAGGAGTGCTCATTTAAGTGCTTGGTGTAAAGAAGTCAGTCACATGTTCATAGTTATTTGCATCTGCGTTTGCTTGCAGGTATCCGTTACAGCACAGAAGTGTCTGTTGATGAAGTGAAGGCTTTGGCTTCCTTGATGACGTACAAATGTGCTGTCGTTGGTGAGTGTTTTTCCGTTTGTCTGTATACAAATCATCCAGATGTAGAACTAATTCTAATAAACTATCCTGTCCACAGATGTACCGTTTGGTGGCGCAAAAGCTGGGGTGAAGATCAATCCCAAGAATTACTCTGTGAGTGGGTACCGTATAAGCCAGCGAGTTCCTAATGCATTGAATTAAATGTTAAAGTGCCATTCCACCATTGGATGTATTCTTTGGCATAAAATACAATATATTTTATGACAACATGACTAGACAGAGAAATCTTTTAGCTTCAAAATGATATATCAAACATAATTTTTTGACAACGACAAGTATATTAATTTTGCGACCAAAGTCACCTACCCTTTTAATTTCCGCGCGGTAGTGAAACGTGATGTCATCGGCAGGTTCCCCTTCTTGTGTACCACGTGTCGGTCTATTTTTAGACCAGGAAACCCCCAAAGTGAGAGAGTCATTTCTCCTCGTATATGGGGGCCAAAAAAATTGCGAAAAATTGAGTTAATCTTTCAGTTAGCTAGATTTATTGGTATTAGCTAGATTTATTGGTATTATTTTTATCGCGTTCTATCCGCCATTGCTGATGATAAGTGCCACGTCACGTGGTACACAAGAAGGGGAACCTGCCGATGACATCACGCGCGGAAATTAAAAGGGTAGGTGACTTTGGTCGCAAAATTAATATACTTGTCGTTGTCAAAAAATTATGTTTGATATATCATTTTGAAGCTAAAAGATTTCTCTATCTAGTGATACCATTTATATATGTTGTCAAAATATATTGTATTTTATGCCAAAGAATACATCCAATGGTGGAATGGCACTTTAAAGCAGCTGTTTGTAATTTTAGAGCCCCCTGCTGCCTGCTTTCCCCTTTCCTTCCAGCTGACCCCGCCCCCTCAATTGAAAAAAAAAAAAGTCAGTGGAGGCGGAGCTCACTTCTGGGCTGGGGAAAAAAATGACGCTTGAAATGAAGAAACTAGCAATATCCATCAAATAATATCTCTCGACTCATTTAACATATTCTTTAAAACGGTTATTTTTAATCCTCTAAAGCTGCTTTTTGCACAGGCAGCAGGAACAAGTTGCGTGCACACTCCATGTTTACATGCTTGCTATATCGGTGGCAACCCTGAGGTTAGAGAGGTAACCACAAAAGTGTGCATGTGCAAATCAGTGATCAGAAGCTTGTTTTTAACTTGCTTTATTGTCCTCTGGCTGCTCGTTTTTGTTTAAACATAAAGAGGAAAGTGCTATCCACCCATTTCTGTATACATGAGCTCACAGATGCCCATGGTTGGCTAGCGTCACTGTAATCGACAGGGGAGAGTACAGGTCAGTTTTGCTTTATCGGGGTTCAAACACTGGATGATGAGGTAAACGCTCTTCTGTTGCGCTGCTTGGGAGCCCCTTCAGAGCTGCTGTTATTTAACAATTATTCCCCAAAGGCAAAGTGAATATCTGTGAATAATAACGTCTCGGTTATTAGTCACTGAGCCTGCGGCGGACAATTGTTTTACTGTTTATAATACATAGGGCCAAATTACCGAATTCTGATTGGTCAATCAAGGAGGGCTTTTTTTCCTTAACACGGCCGTATTTCTGAAATTCTATTGGCTAGTTTGTTGCTTGGTTACGGTTACAAAAATTAGCAAATTTTGTCAACAAAATGGCTGACGCTGCTGACTCAGCAATGCCGTGTTTCGCTATATTTGACGAAGAAATGATAAACCAATTGAAAACTGCAAGCGAAAATGAAAATACCAAAGTACGAATTTTTGGCTTTCCGTGTTTAAGAAATGGGCTGCAGAAAGACAAATAAATGACTCTCTAGTGGCATATGAATGCTGCGAGTTAGACACGGTGCTATCGCAGTTTTATGCAGAAGTGAGGAAAGAAAATGGGGAAAACTACGAACCAGACTCTCTTAAAGTAACGCAGGCAGCATTGAATCGGCATCTGAGACGAGAAATATCCGGGATCAATCCTGAAAGATGTTAAAATCCTGTCCAAAATCCTCGTGTCGTGTCGCCGTGTCATGATGAAAGACGCTTTAGAAACTGATTCAAACGTGCAAGATAGTCTCGCGCCCTGATTGGTTCAGAAAACGTGAATGACAAATGTTGTGAACTTGAATGGCTTCTGAAGTATGAATTTGGCCCTATATATTATAAACAAGTAATCGTATGGTGCCTCGTAAAATTAAGGATCAATTTCACTCGTGATTTCAAAGTTTTGAAATTTTTCAAAACTTCAAAATCACTCGTGAAATTAATCCTTAATTTTACTCTGCCCCATACCTATACAAATACACAGGTGATTTTTTTTTTTTTAAATCATTTATTTCAAACTTCAGAAGTGGCATGCAGATGTAATAACGGTGCCCACAGACTTTTCGCTTATCTATGCCGAGTCACATAAAATACTTTGTTTTGAAATGGATAAAATAAATCATAATTCCACCTTACCTTTGGATAGTTTTAGACCAAACTTCGTAGCATCTTTAGTGCTTTTAGGAACAGCATTTTCTTTCATAATTTGTAATTCTTCCTCCCGGTGACTAAGTGATTTGGCAGCCATTTTGCCGAGACACTCAAGGTGATTGGTTGAGAAACTCGGACTATTTCTCGATAATCAATGCGCGAGTTTCGATAATCGCCTCTGTATTTATACGAAAGAAAAATAATCAACACCTTCAAACCAATCAGCTTGAGAATTAAACAGTAATACTGCAGTCCCCACCGTAACTCACCGTCTTGTCCTGCAAATTGTTTTGCTCTGCTTTTATACACTGCAAAAAAATCTTAGAAAGTGAAATGATATTGAAAGTAGTTGAAACGATCTAGCATTTCCTATTAGAAGAATACAAGACACCAATTCTGAGATTATTAAACCTGGTTCTAGATCGCAACCAACTTTATTCCAAGATGTCTTATCAAGTAAAAATATCTGTCCATGCAGCAAGATAATTTCACTAGTATTAAGTAATTTTCTCCTCAAATTCAGTTTTCAGTTTTTTGCAGTGTATTTTAAAGAATCTTGCCATTAATTACTTCCCGGTGACACTGCTGCACATGTTTTGTTTTGGGGTTTTTTTCCTCACAGGACCAAGAGCTGGAGAAAATCACAAGACGGTTCACCATTGAGCTGGCTAAGAAGGGATTTATTGGTGAGGACTTGATCATGATGTTTTTGCTTTGTTCTCTCTCTGAGGAATGGTTTTAAAATAACTCCTTACATTAGCCTGATCTCTGCTAGCTGAAACTACAGCTTGAACATGGTGAGAAAGTGTTCACAGGGGTCTCTTAGTGCGTTCTGGTCCAAATCCCTTTCTTTAGGTTATAACAAATAAACAAATGTACTTGATTCCTAGACAGATGCTGACATAAGGGGTTGCAGAGTATGCGCCATGTATGCAACCATGGCAACAGGACAAACAAGTTGCAGTGTTATTGTCAGTACAGTGCGGATGGAAACCTTTATAGGTGCTCATTCTGTATATGAAGAAAACTAAGCTTTGTATGAACGCTCTCTACATGTATAATTGGTTATTCCTTCTAGGCCCGTGGTATTTTATTTATTTAGGGCAGAGCCACTCATGCATATGTTAGATTTCCATGCTACCACCACTGTACCAATATCGTCCTCCTTGTAGTACAAAATTAGAGAATATGCAAGCAATGAAACCTGATGTTTGCTGTTATGCCATTTTTCTTCTATGCCACAACAATTTGCCACCGATTATAATGTTTAAATTATTAAAGAATTGTCATGCTTTTTTAGCTATTTCTAGTTACTTTTAGGGCAGTGCAATGGTTAGCACTGTTGCCTCGCAGCAAAAAGGTTCCAGGTTCGAAGTAGTTACATTTAATGCTGACAAACATCCACCAAACAAGTATGTTATGATGCTTCGGTTATAACGGCTACAAATAGTCATCCCTCATCAACCTCTCTTTTATGCCTCCACCACTAAATTATATTTTTGGCTTGTCTGTCCAAGATTCTCTTCAGCACAATATTATCAGAAACAAGTGGTTGAAAGTAGGGATGGCGAAAACTATAAAAAAAATCTTGACCGACCACCGAGCCTCATTAGCCGGTTAAAGTCGGTTAACCTATGAGTATAACAGGGATGCAAACGGCGCGCCTTTTGGCGGATGCCGCCTTTTTCACGGCTGAATCGTGCAGATCCGATTTTTTTTTTTAGGGGGGGCGTTGGAGTGTCTGAATAATTTCAACGGCATTTACTTATTTAGTAATTTTAATACAGAATTTACTCTGTTGAAATTATTCAGACACTCCAACGCCCCCCCCCCCCCCCCAAAAAAAAAAAATCGGATCTGCACGATTCAGCCGTGAAAAAGGCGGCATCTGCGCCTTTAGTTTGTGTGGAGAGATATGATCTGCAATAGCATGCATTGTTGGCTACAGACCGAAACATACTTTCAGAATGCACTGGCCAAGGCAGGACTAAACTCGATGTGCCTTCTAATAATAATTAAAAAAAAAACAGAATAGTAATTTGTAAGCTGAAAAGCCTGTGTCTACACTTTTTTCTCGCCGAGTGGCAGCTGTCTTCAACTGGGGCGGGAGGGCGGGACATGACTGAATGGGTGTTTCTGATTTGTCAGCTGTCTTCAACTGGGGTGGGAGGGCGGGACATGACTGAATGGGTGTTTGATTTGTCAGCTGTCTTCAGCTGGGGCGGGAGGGCGGGACATGACTGAATGGGTGTTTCTGATTTGTCAGCTATCGTCCTTACACCGCATGGCATGCCCCAGGCGTTTACAACACAGAATTCCAGGTTCTCTGCTCCAATATCGGCAGCTTCAAAATTATTGATTTTTTTTTTTTTTTTTTAACCGACAACCAAAAAAAAATTAACCGGTTGATGTTGATTCGGTCAACCACCGGTCAAACGGTCATCGCTTAACATCCCTAGTTGAAAGTTTGTAGGATTTTATATGCAGTTATCTTTATAACAAGTAGATGAATTGATCCAGACAGGGACAAGGTCAAATGTCTGAAACCGTTTTTCTTTAATAGCTGTCTGTTAGAAATTGTGTTCTTCTAACAGACAACTTCCCATATCAGTGTCTATACAGTACATTTGTTGTTTGTTATTAGCATTAGATTATGTGGAGGATGTGCCATACAAGTCCCTGTGAATGAATGAATTGTTTGGGATAAAAGCAGTGACATACTGTATATTACCAGAGGTGGACAGAGTACCCAACTTCATTACTTAAGTCAAAGTACAGATCCCACTGGTCATATGTTTAATCCGATACAAGTGAAAGTTCTCCAGTCAATTTTTTTTTTTACTTAAGTACTGAAGTATTTGCTTTTAAAAATACTTAAGTATTAAAAGTACATTTTCTGTCAACACATTGCTGTATTATTGTCACAATGCTTATATTACCTCATGCCTCTGAAGCGACCGACTAGATTATTTTGTGAATTCACAAAATGAACGCATGCTGTGCCATCATGGTGGTTTAACATTAAGCTAGCTAGTCAGTGAAGCTCCACCTGACATGCTAGCAAACTCTTTTCAAACTCGAGATCATATTGGGTAGCTAACGCTACTAGAAAAGAGAGACTTCTACATTTTGTTTATTTGGCAAGATTATGCTAAAACATATTTCTGAAAGGACTTCAGATAAGTTAGCGTTATTCATGTTAGCGTAACTCCGTTTTTACATGCTAACTAACAGGGTCCAAGTTAACTAGCTATGTGTTAACGTTAGCCGTGGACAAGGCGACGGCAGCTTGGCGGGCAAATCCATAGAAAGTCATTTGACTAACCAGACTGCATAGGTATTGTAATATTATTGCTAGCTCTAAAAGCACAGACAACTTCACTGCAAGCTTTCTCTTGGAAGAAAACATTTTCTATACCTCAATATGCTCCTGCAGGTTGGACGGGAAGTTTTTGGAGGCCGTGATGTGGTTCGTTTTAGGCAAATAAAGCAAGCGTTTAAAACGAAACGAATCTTTAATCCTTGCAGAGAACTGAAACATGAGTTCTAGGTAAAGCCATGGGTGTGTGCATTCCCCAGATGAACCACCTCCTTCCATTCTGCCATCAACTGATCGTGTTCAAATAATGCTGCGGTGAAATCATTGAACTTGATTTTATAGTCTATGGACGTGACGTGACCCTAGTGATTACTGATAGGCTGTCTCAGTGTCACCTGCGAAAAAAACAATCACGTTTTAGAAAAGATATCCACTGTCAAAGCTGCTTCATAGTAACGAGTACCGAGGTAAAAGTTAAAGTCCTTCCCGCGCCGTGTGGCACCGATCTCTGTTTCCGCAGCCCTCGGCCTCTCGCCTATTACATAGCTAGGGTTACAGTGGGGGGCTAGTCCTCTGGTAACCACGAGAGTTTAACTCCCCACTCGCATCTGTATTGCAGCATGCCTTGCCAGATGGTAGTAGGTACCATTTTTATGATGGTCTTTAGTATGACCCGACCGTGAATAGAACTCCCGATCGAGAGGCGGACACACTACCACTAGGCCACTAGCCGGTCAACGAGTACTGAGGACCTTGATAGAAATGTAGTGGAGTAAAAAGTACGATATTTGTCTTTCAAATGTAGTGAAGTTAAAGTTGTAAGTTGCCAAAAAAAATACTTGAGCACAAATACTCCGTGTACTTAAGTACAGTACTCAAGTAAATGTACTTCATTACTGTCCACCTCTGCATATTACATATGCATTAATATGAGCCTGTAATATGAAATACAGCCAGCACTGACGTCTGCACTGTCCTTATAGAAAATGAACAGTAGTAGCTTCTGTTGCTGTTTCTTTCTGTTGTTTCCATCGAGGATGGCTTTAAACAATTTTGCTACGAATGCTTAGGACTGCAGTTGCCATGAGTAGTTTTGCCCTCAAGTCTCCATCAGTAAATGGCTGATAACGTCAACCAAATCGACTTCATGTCTGTTTTGTTGACGTAAGTTCTTTAATAATAATGCTATCCGTTATCCCCCAGCTGAGGATGCGTTCCCTTTCGAGTCTGCTTCGTCTCAAGGTTTCTTCCTCATGTTACCTCCTTGCCACCGTCACTTTCACTCAGGCTTGCTCGTTAAGGATAAACTTATGTTTTATGTCTGGAATTTGTACATTTCTGTAAAGCTTTTCTGTGACACTGTCTATTGTTAAAAGTGCTGCACAAATTGAATTGAATAATTCATGTACTCACACTTTTTTTTATAGTTAATAAGGTATAAGTGGAAATAACTGTGTGCATATAGGCTTTATTATTTATAAAACTGTATATCATGTTGACTGCTCGTCTTGGGGTCTTAGTCAAAACTCTCTGTGCAGCACAGACATTACATCTTTATGTTTTGACAGATTAAAATGTTCATGTGGAAATCCTTATCTCCAGTTTCCTGTCCCATAGTTTGCCTTAAGTGTCCGGTTTTTAAAAATTGTTTTGCTTACGTCTCAGGGCCAGGCATTGATGTCCCTGCTCCTGACATGAGCACCGGCGAGAGGGAAATGTCTTGGATTGCTGACACGTACGCCAACACCATGGGTCACCATGTGAGTTAACAGTCCTGCTAAATAAATTAAGATAAGGGAAGAGGGTTATTCTGTTAGTTTTGCTGATAATAGTCTCCTATCAGCTCCATATGCATTAGGGGTCATAGGTTAACATTAGTGCACAAACAGTAAACTTTGTCTCGTGCAGTTATTTGTTCAGTTATTTTTGGTTTGTCCTATATAAACTTTCCTACTGCAATGATTAGCAGTGCCATATCTCATTTATTAAGAGACTTTTTTTATACTACTGCTGCATTGTTCTACTGATTTAGAACAGAAGTTGTGAGAACTCTTTTTATATCTTGAACTCTGTAAATTCTGGTGTTGGAGTAATGGAGAAAGTAGAATTAACAAGAGTGCTCTGAGAGCGAAATATCCCCCGCTGGCAACTATGCCACAACTCTGGTAAAATATGACCGAATTGAACGAAATTGCAATGTGCGTACAGTACCGTTCAAAAGTTTGGGGTCACTTTGAAATGTCCTTATTTTTGAAAGAAAAGCACTGTTCTTTTCAATGAAGCTCACTTTAAACTAATCAGAAATCCACTCTATACATTGCTAATGTGGTAAATGACTATTCTAGCTGCAAATGTCTGGTTTTTGGTGCAATATCTCCATAGGTGTATAGAGGCCCATTTCCAGCAACTCTCACTCCAGTGTTCTAATGGTACAATGTGTTTGCTCATTGCCTCAGAAGGCTAATGGATGATTAGAAAACCCTTGTACAATCATGTTAGCACAGCTGAAAACAGTTGAGCTCTTTAGAGAAGCTATAAAACTGACCTTCCTTTGAGCAGATTGAGTTTCTGGAGCATCACATTTGTGGGGTCGATTAAATGCTCAAAATGGCCAGAGAAATGTCTTGACTATATTTTCTATTCATTTTACAACTTATGGTGGTAAATAAAAGTGTGACTTTTCATGGAAAACATAAAATTGTCTGGGTGACCCCAAACTTTTGAACAGTAGTGTATTACTGACCCATAACAAAGAATCCTGTCAAGTTTCGTGAAATTCTTCCAAAAATTGTGAGAGGAGTTGATTTCAGAAGGTGAGCACCCTTCCCGGGATGGACGGACTGACATCGCCACGACATAATCTCCCTTCGGGCTTTTCAGCTAGTGGGGGAGATGTATATACGGTGGTGCTTGAAAGTTTGTGAACCCTTTAGAATTTTCTATATTTCTGCATAAATATGACATAAAACATCATCAGATTTTCACACAAGTCCTAAAAGTAGATAAAGAGAACCCAGTTAAACAAATGAGACAAAAATATTATACTTGGTCACTTATTTATTGAGGAAAATGATCCAATATTGCATATCTGTGAGTGGCAAAAGTATGTGAACCTCTAGGATTAGCAGTTAATTTGAAGGTGAAATTAGAGTCAGGTGTTTTCAATCAATGGGATGACAATCAGGTGTGAGTGGGCACCCTGTTTTATTTAAAGAACAGGGATCTATCAAAGTCTGAGCTTCACAACACATGTTTGTGGAAGTGTATAATGGCACGAACAAAGGAGATTTCTGAGGACCTCAGAAAAAGTGTTGTTGATGCTCATCAGGCTGGAAAAGGTTACAAAACCATCTCTAAAGAGTTTGGACTCCACCAATCCACAGTCAGACAGATTGTGTACAAATGGAGGAAATTCAAGACCATTGTTACCCTCCCCAGGAGTGGTCGACCAACAAAGATCACTCCAAGAGCAAGGCGTGTAATAGTCGGCGAGGTCACAAAGGACCCCAGGGTAACTTCTAAGCAACCGAAGGCCCCTCTCACATTGGCTAATGCTAATGTTCATGAGTCCACCATCAGGAGAACACTGAACAACAATGGTGTGCATGGCAGGGTTGCAAGGAGAAAGCCACTGCTCTCCAAAAAGAACATTGCTGTTTGTCTGCAGTTTGCTAAAGATCACGTAGACAAGCCAGAAGGCTATTGGAAAAATGTTTTGTGGACGAATGAGACCAAAATAGAGCTTTTTGGTTTAAATGAGAAGCGTTATGTTTGGAGAAAGGAAAACACTGCATTCCAGCATAAGAACCTTATCCCATCTGTGAAACATGGTGGTGGTAGTATCATGGTTTGGGCCTGTTTTGCTGCATCTGGGCCAGGACTGCTTGCCATCGTTGATGGAACAATGAATTCTGAATTATACCAGTGAATTCTAAAGGAAAATGTCAGGACATCTGTCCATGAACTGAATCTCAAAAGAAGGTGGATCATGCAGCAAGACAACGGCCCTAAGCACACAAGTCGCTCTACCAAAGAATGGTTAAAGAAGAATAAAGTTAATGTTTTGGAATGGCCAAGTCAAAGTCCTGACCTTAATCCAATCGAAATGTTGTGGAAGGACCTGAGACGAGCAGTTCATGTGAGGAAACCCACCAACATCCCAGAGTTGAAGCTGTTCTGTACGGAGGAATGGGTTAAAGTTCCTCCAAGCCGGTGTGCAGGACTGATCAACAGTTACGGGAAACGTTTAGTTGCAGTTATTGCTGCACAAGGGGGTCACATCAGATACTGAAAGCAAAGGTTCACATACTTTTGCCACTCACAGATATGTAATATTGGATCATTTTCCTCAATAAATAAATGAGCAAGTATAATATTTTTGTCTCATTTGTTTAACTGGGTTCTCTATCTACTTTTAGGACTTGTATGAAAATCTGATGATGTTTTAGGTCATATTTATGCAGAAATATAGAAAATTCTAAAGGGTTCACAAACTTTCAAGCACCACTGTAAATAACGAGTTTACATATATGTATGTGTGTGTAAGGATAGAAATTTTAGATATAATGGAGTATTTTGGAAATTGAATTGCTGTAAAATGAGGATGACCAAATGCTTTCTTTGGACATGAATGAACATGTTCCCCTGTAATGTGAACTACACTTTTAGGTTCCAAGCCTCACCTAGACCTGCCTACTAAACTATGCAGTCACACCTATCATGATAGAAACTGGAGTGCACGTACAAGGTTTTATTCAAGCCACTTTCTTCTTAGAGAAAGAAGCTGCTCATCTGGGTTCGTCTAGATGTAGATGCTAGAAAAGTTTGCATGCATACGTTCTTATTCCTTGCATATCCGTACTGTATATACAGTATAATATTTTCTTAGAATTGGAAGAAAGTGTGCATGTCAGGATTTTTTAAAGTGTCTAGCTTTTGTCCCTAAGCACCTGGAGGTTACCATTAATCTCTGTGTGTGTGTGTGTGTGTGTGTGTGTGTGTGTGTGTGTGTGTGTGTGTGTACACACTCCACTTTCTGCCTTAGATAAGTGATTTCTTAAAGGAGTATATTGGAAATGTACTGCATTTTTAATTGCTAAAGTGCAACAATTCCCAGAAAGAAAACTGTACTGTAGCACGGGATTCTAACTAGACCACAATATCAGTGTAGTGGCACCAGTCATAACGGCTGGGGCTTCGGGGGCTGCTTTAGGCCCCCGACAGCTCACGGGTTCTACATGCTCAGAGAGGCATTCTACTGCAGTTCCTGGCACTTGCAGGCCTCCCTGAAAGTCACTCTTTTTTTTTTTTTTTTAGTAATATTAATGAGAGAAATGTATTTATTTAGCCAAAAGTTGCTGTGATTTTTTGTTTTTGATTGAAGACTTATAATTAATTCAACTATACTGATGACATATTTATGGAATAAGAATAAAACAACCAGTTCACCAAGTGTCAGCTTTATTTTCAGCTTTATCCATTCAATTACAATACAGGTCTATCCAGATCTAACTCGGGGACTGGCGCGTATTACGTGCATGGCGCATAAGCACCTCTTAACATGGATGGCACTTTACCGCGAACACAGGATAAGGAAGGAGGTTAACTGGACTAGCAAGATCAGTGACAGTTTCCACATGGAACTACTCAGGCAGCTATGCACTGGGTGCTTATGTGGACTGGGAGTGGAAGATGTCTGAATGTACCGTAGAACATTTCGCACGGTGATTCACCGGTGCCATTATGTGGGGATAACAAGAAAAAAATTAAACAAAAGGCCACATTTTCAAGATTGACCAGTCTTTTTATTAGCGTAGCGGCAACTTTTACAGGCGTGTCGGCAATATTGTGGGCGTAGCAGTAAGGGAACATCGCGTATCGGCCCGATACGCTGAAAAGGCCTAGTTAAAATCCTGGTAGCAGTCTGCAAATGTATAGAGTCAAATTGGGCCATCGTTTTCATTGCTCAGAGGCTTGGTCCACCGAGTGTCCAGTATGTAACTGCAAAATCCCCGCAGGTGGGTGGAGCACAGAAGCACGGCAGGCCAGAACTGAGTTCTTACAAAACTCTATTTACTCGCTTTTCAGCGTTTCAACATTCACTCTCCCAGCCACACGCGTGCACACCAGTGTTCGGGTTGGGGAGAGCTCCCTTCCTCTGCTCTCCCTCTCCTCTTATAGGGCGCGGTCACTGGGGAAGACACACAAACATAGGTTAATTCCCATCAGGTGCAGTGATTCTACCACTTACCTTCCCTGACTCCGCCCTCCATTCACAGACCGACGCTTGACCACACCCCCGCTGCCACAGTAACATGACATAATCTCTCCCTGTTCTTCACCAGGTACTTTTTTTTTTTAAATAACCCAGCTCTTTTGAGACTGAACTGACGTTCTGTAACGGTACTGTATGCAATAGGATTGAATGAAGACTCGAGGCAGGTTTGAGAGAGAGGAGCCGAAAGAGGTGCCACCTGAATGTAAAAGTGTGGCACCTTTTCTTTTAAATAAGGCTTGTATGGCTTGTGGACGTGTAACCAATAAGCCACATCGTTCTACACCAAGAAGCATAGCCACAGCGAAGAATGATGAACTATTCCCTGTTGCTGAAAGGCTCAATACAATGCAGTATAGCTAAGTTAAACACCTTTTCACTGGATTTTAATGATGTACATCATTAAAATCCAGCTAATCCAGCTAATACCTGCTAATGGTATTAACATGGGCCTATTTTTTCTTTGAAATATTACTTTGGGGAGGGAATAGATGTATTCTTTTGACATTTTCTCCTTTACAGGCTTTAGATTACCTGATGTATTTTTCACTTGAATTCAGTTCAGTTTTATTTATCAATTAATTTTTCAGATAAATAACTTAAACATAGGATGTAGTGAAGGACATTTACCCAAGTCATCTTTACTTTACATACGTATTATGCAACGGTAATTCATTGGCACACACGTGGCACAACAATCATGGAATTCCTGTTCTCAGGTTGTGATTTGGGAGGTGAACCGCTCTTTGTTTTCTATTGGCAAGATCACATGGCACTGAAAGTGAAAGATTAAATGAGTGTAAACTACATAAATTGCTCTAAAAAATTGTGACTAGCATGTGACAGTAGTTCAGAGCATCTGCACTGTTGGCTGAGATGTAAGCCTGCTTTGGAGTTTTATCTGATTTTGAGTTGCGTGTGATTTGGAAATGTCTTGGTATACAGCAAAGCTTTGTATTCTGCCTTTTCTGTAACACACATTGGTTTTTATTTATTTACTTATTTCTTACTTGATAATCATCCAGGATATCAATGCCCATGCGTGTGTGACGGGGAAGCCCATTAGCCAGGGTGGCATCCACGGGCGAATCTCAGCCACCGGGCGAGGAGTTTTCCACGGCATCGAGAACTTTGTCAATGAAGCTGCCTACATGAGTCAGCTAGATTTGACTCCCGGCGTTGGAGACAAGACCTTCATTATTCAGGTGTGAGGCTGCATGGCATGTACTTGCAGTTCTTTCCTCATCACTACATTCTGTTTATTAGTGCACACTGCATTACAAATAACAAATCAAGGATGTTTGTCGCCGTTAAAAAGCAGCGATGTAAGTAGGGTGTTCATAAATCTAATCAACAGAAGGGTTAGAGTTCAAGCATAAAACTGGCACGTAATTGTCCTCAATTAAATGCTTTCTTTCCTTTCAGGAACAATACTGGTTTTAAAGCTTGCTTTTAATGCCACTCCACACATTTAAATTTCAGAGCCATAATATTTGTTATTCCACGAAATCGAGTTGTACATGAGCTGATAGCTGACGAGGCGCATAGCACCAAGTTGGCTATAAGCCATGTACGACAAAGATTGCGTGGAATAACTGTTTTATTCTATCCGCATTCACTGGATTTTGAGAAACTGAGCATTTTTATTTTTTGCAAATTTGAAAAATAAAAACTTTATACAAAATGTTCGACAAAATAATTTCCGGTAAACAAACCAGGAAAATTACAGTAGCAATTCCATATTTTATTGCTTTTTGTATTTTGGGGGATTTTATTATTATTATTATTATTATGATTATTATATATATATTTTTTTTATTTTGTCCTCAGTTGGCTCAGTAACATGCTCCACCATTATTTTCTTCTTCTGTAGGGTTTTTTTGGGCGGTTGGCAAACCAACTTAAATATGCATTACCGCCACCAACTGGGCTGGAGTGTGGAACAGGAGATTTTTTTTTTTTGGGGGGGGGGACTATATTCTTTTAGCTATTTCTGTTTTTAAAATACTTGAACAAAGTATTTTGTTCTAGTATCTGACTTGATGCGTGCTGCCATTTTGTTTGTTTTTCTCTCCTCACAGTGTATGAGCTGATATCCTAGTAGTAGAGTAGCCAATCAGAGTGCGCAATTGCTTATATCCAGTGAACGTGGATGGAATAAATACTGTTATTTCGATGAATGAAGTTTACTTAAAAAAAAAAAAGTCACCTCAAACAAAATAAATTTTGGACACCATTCACACAGTCACATGTTAATTATAAAGATTAATACACAATGTGGATTTTTTTTTCCCTCTCCTTCCTTTAATGATTCTCAGATCCTTTTTGTAAAATGAATGAAATATCTATTGAAGAATTTTACATAAAACTCTTCATGGTTTCCCTGAAGGGCAAACCGGAGAACTAATTTATGTGTTAGATGGAACCTTTTTTTTTTTTTTAATCTGGTCTCTCTAATAATAAAGTCATCTTTTTGTCATGAGAGAGGTTAAGCTCAGAATCAGAAATCCTTATGCACTGATCATTCATCCACAAGGTGGCATAATTCAATAACGTTGACGTTCCAGAAGCTGGAAATCCTGTAATGCTTATTTTCCCTGGACGGTGTTTCACAGGCAGAATGATTTTTCCAGACTTTCAAGGACCTAAAAGTAGCACACACACTTGATTTTTGAGATTAGGAAAATGTAGTCTGACGTTTGAGGATGGGATGCACTTCAATGTATTTTCTGTTTTGTTTTTGCATTAATGCCTGATGCAACTTCTCAGACAGATAATCAACATTTAAAGTGAGAGTAAGTAATTTTGGAGAAACCACCAAGAATAAGCTCAACTTTGAATGTATCCAACCAAAATATCCTACCCGCTCCCTCCAAAGCCACTCCTCCAAAACACATGAACGTGCACTGCCTGATTACTGCTGGAAGACGAGTCCATGAGAGAGAGGAAGTATTGGGGGAGGAGCTTGGTGCATCATTGTCAGAGGTCACAAACACCTACAGGAGATGCTTCATAGCTAGCAGCTCCATTTCTGGATCCGACTAACGACGTCATCAGGAGGATACTGTACCAGCCAGTTTCGGCCTCTTATCCTTGACTGATAGCACTGGTACGGCGGAGCCCCTCCATCAGGAGGTGTCCTACGTCTGTGTTAACTACTTTCACCGAACTCTCCGACCATACTTGGTCATCTCTCTTCAACCACAACCATAATGATGTCTTTTCTACTTCACCTTGCGCATCTGTGATAAGCTTTCTGGTCTCTGTAGGACTAAAACAAAAGCAACGTCTATCTGAAGAGATTAACTAAAGCTTTTTCGATATATCCCCTTGCACCAAGTCCAATATGATGGTATTCTACCTTCCAACCTGCACCCTCGCAGTTCTCAATCAATTCTCTGTATCTTCTTTTCTTCCGGTCTTCAGCATCTTTGATATTGTCTTCCCAACTCACTGTTAGTTCCATAACAATCCCGATCTTCCGTTCATTCCATATAACCATATCCTGTCTTTTTGCCGTCCTTATCAGAGGAAATACCATAAAGTTTTCCAGATCCACACTAATCTGCCACTGTCCTTCCTATCTACTGTCAGTCTTGGTGCATCATTGTCATGTCCAGCTACCTCATGTCTCATTCACATGTAAGAAAACAACTAGCATTATCATAATGAATGTAAACAACGAACATGGCTATTGTTAGTACTCCCAGCTGTTGACTAGCTTGCTAGCTTTAGCAATATGTCTGCCTGACCTTGTGGAAGACTCTGGGCACACGCAGTAAGTGCACAGGCAGAGTGCAGGCAGGTAAACAGGCAAGTAGGCTATCCAATCATTTCATTTGGCCCTGTGACTGCCACAGATGACTGTTTTTTGTTTGTTTTTCCTCTCCTTTTTATTGTTGGAGAATTTTGATTTATTCATTGTTCCATCCATCCATCCATTTTCTGCCACTTGTCCAGGTCGCAGGGGTAGCAGCCTAAGCAGAGCAGCCCAGACTTCCCTCTCCCCGGCTACCTCCACCAGCTCTTCTGGAGGAATACCAAGGCGTTCCCAGATCAGCCAAGAGATGTAATCTCTCCAGCGTGTCCTGGGTGTGCCCCGGGGTTTCCTCCCGGTGGGGCATGCCCAGAGAACCTCCCCTGGGAGGTGTCCAGGGGCATCCTAAAAAGTTTGACTATCGACCGGACTCTCCTCTCCAGCACCCCAGCATAGGCTTTCCTGGGGAGGCTGAGGTGTGAGATCCCCCTATAGTTGGAACACACTTTCTAGTCCCCCTTTTTAAAAAGGGGTACCACCACCCCAGTCTGCCAATCCAGAGGCACTATTCCTGACCTCCACGCAATGTTGAGGAGGCATGCCAGCCAAGATAGCCCAACAACATCCAGCACCTTCAGGAACTCAGGACGAATCTCATCCGCCCTGGAGTCCGGCCACCAAGGAGATTTTTAACCACCTCGGCAATCTCAGCCCCTGTGATGGGCGAGTCCTCCCAAGCACCCTCAGACTCTGTGTCCTCCTCGGACAACATGAAGGTGGGATTGAGGAGATCCTCGAAGTATTCCTTCCACCACCGGACAATGTCCCCAGTTGAGGTCAACAGCACTCCATCCCCACTGTAAACAGTAGGGACAGAGCACTGCTTCCCCTTCCTGAGCCGCTGGATGGTTTGCCAGAATCTCTTTGAGGCTGATCGAAAGTCGCTTTCCATGGCCTCACTGAACTCCTCCCACACCAGAGTTTTTGCTTCAGCAACCGCCAGAGTCGCATTCCGCTTGGCCCGTTGGTATCTGTCAGCTGCCTCTGGAGACCCACAGCCTAATCAAGCCTGATAGGACTTCTCCTTCAGCTTGACGGCTCCCCTCACCGCAGGTGTCCACCACCAGGTTTGGGGATTACCACCATGACAAGCACCAACAACCTTGCAGCCGCAGCTCTGCATGGCCGCCTCAGCAATGGAGGTACGGAACATGGTCCATTCGGACTCAATGTCCCCATCCTCCCCCAGCATGCAGTTGAAGCTCTGCCGGAGGTGGCAGTTGAAGATCTGACGGACGGGAGCCTCCGCCAAACGTTCCCAGCATACCCTCACTATATATTTGGGCCTACCAGGTCTGTCCGGCCTCCTCCCCCGCCATCTGATCCAGCTCGCCACCAGGTAGTGATCAGTTGACAGCTCTGCTCCTCTCTTCACCCGAGTGTCCAAGACATACGGTCGTAGATCAGATGAAATGACTACAAATTCAGTCATCGATCTACGGCCTATGGTGTTCACCCTTATGCTCGAACATGGTGTTCGTTATGGCCAAACCGTGCATGGCACAGAATTCCAGCAACAGAACACTGCTCAGGTTCAGATCGGGCAGGCCGTTCCTCCCAGTCACACCCCTCCAGGTCTCACCGTCATTGCCCACATGAGTATTGAAGTCCTCCAGTAAAACAATAAGTCCCCTCGTGGTGCACTGTCTAGTACCCCACTCAAGGACTCCAAGAAGGCCGGGTACTCTGAACTACCATTTGGCGCATAAGCGCAAATGACAGTCAGAGATCATTCCCCGACCCGAAGGCGCAGGGAAACGGCCCTCTCGTTCACTGGGGAGAACTCTGATGTTGGCACACCAAACTGGGGGGCTACCAATAGCCCCACCCCTGCCCAGCACCGCTCAACCTTGGTAATTCCAGCATGGAAGAGAGTCCAACCCCCCTCCAGGAAATTGGTGCCAGAGCCCAAGCTATGTGTTGAGGTGAGCCCAACTATATCTGGTCAGTACCTCTCAACCTCACGCACAAGCTCAGGCTCCTTCCCCACCAGAGAGGTGACGTTCTATGTCCCAAAAGCCAGTTTTGTCAGCCAGGGATCAGTACGCAAGGGCCTCCGCCTTTGGCTGCCACCCAATCCACAATGCAACGGATCCTTACGGCACCTCCTGCAGGTGGTGGGTCCACGAGAGTGGTTCAGTGTTGCTCATTCGGGCTGGGCCCGGCCGGGCCCCATGGACATAGGTCCGGCTATCAGGCGCTCAATGACGAGCCCCTCCCCCAGGCCTGGCTCCAGGGTGGGGCCTCGGTATCCCTGGTCCGGACGAGGGCACTCGGATCCTTGCTTTTTCTGTCATAAGGGTCTTTCAAAGTGCTCTTTGTCTGACCTGTCATCTAAGACCTGTTTGCCTTGGGAGACTCTACCAGGGCAAATGCCCCTGACAACATAGCTCCTAGAATCACTGAGGCACTCAAACCCCTCCACCACGTTAAGGTGACGATTCAAGGAGGGGTTTATTTATTGCTGTCGGAATATAAAGAGAATTTTAAGAAATGTAACAAAAATGCTTCTAAAAAAATGACCTACCATTCCTTTAATGAACAAAAGCCATTATATTAGAGCAGAGAAACAGGAACATTTATGGACTGGACTTGTAATGATGAACATATTTGTTTGTTAATGTGTTATGCAAAAGTCTGGTGTATGTTTGTGTTTCTGCTTTAGGGCTTTGGTAATGTGGGCTTGCACACCATGCGTTACCTGCACCGCTACGGGGCGAAGTGTATTGGAGTAGCGGAGTGGGACGGAAGCATCTGGAACCCTAACGGCATTGACCCCAAGGAGCTGGAAGAGTACAAACTGGTGAGTCTGAACTGAATCAGCTTTGTTGTTTCTTGAGATCACAAACTTGGACAATGAGGTGTTGAGAGCAGTTTTCAGCCATGTTGCTGTAGGCGCTTTTGCAGTTTTCCTTTTTTTGGTTTACTGCCAGACAGCATGCTGATGCATCTCAAGGTGCATCCAGTCCTCTAATGTACAGATGTCCTGTATACCTTCAGCAACGTGAGTGTTATTGTATCTTCTTTCTGATATGAACGTTTTCCTGTCTGTCTTTAGGCAAATGGCACAGTTGTCGGCTTTCCCAACGCCACGCCCTACGAAGGCAACATCTTGGAGGCTGAATGTGACATTTTGATTCCTGCTGCTAGTGAAAAGCAATTTACCAAGAAAAATGCCAGCAAGATCAAGGCTAAGGTCAGGGTTCAAAGCACTGCAGCTGTGCTGTTAGTTTAGTGTTGTGTGGTGACCAGGATAAATATTTTTATATCCCCATTTTTGCTAATACGTATCATTGAAGTGTTTGGAATTAATTGGAAGGCTCCAGTGTTTTTGAGCAAATTAACTGTATGAATAGTGTAACATGGATAAATAAAGTGGCAGCTGATTTTGTGGTTCTAGATTATTGCTGAAGGAGCCAACGGCCCCACCACCGCTGAAGCTGAGAAGATATTCCTTGAAAGGAATATTATGGTGATTCCTGTAAGTCTGTTTTTCCTTTTGATTGTGTTGTGCTGTACATTGCTGCTCATCATGAACATCTGGATTACGTGTATTGGGAGAGATTATACGAAGTGCACTGCTAATTCTTCCAAGTCCAGAAGCAAACTATACTAGGAACTCCATAGGAGCAATTGCTGGGTTTCATGCGACGTCACATCCGCCTCATTAGTTGTTCAAAATTTTAGCAGGTGGTCTCCCAAAGCTCAGTCGACAAAGCGTTTGTACGAAGAAAGGTGCGTTGCTTGCATGAAAAATGCCTCACGCTTGCGTTTGTTTTAGGTTGTTTGAATTGATCAAACCGTGAAACTGATAAGTTTCTTCAGGGTTCCCCGTGAACTAATAAAGGGTGAACAAACACGGGATTTCACAAAAAGATGTCGAGAAAGGTGGCTTTTGAACCTCTCACTGAAATCGAAGGGAGCCGAGTCGAAGCATGTTTGAGTTTGCAGTGATCACTTGGTGAAAGGTTTGTATCTCCCTCTCAGCTACAGCCTTAGTGTTTTCTAAGTACTTTTCTTGCTATGTGTCGTTATTTTACGGTACTTTTTTTAGTCACGAAGTGCTAAAGTCCCCAGCTGTTCTTTGTTTCCTCCTCAC
Source organism: Neoarius graeffei (assembly GCF_027579695.1). Taxonomy (NCBI): domain Eukaryota; kingdom Metazoa; phylum Chordata; class Actinopteri; order Siluriformes; family Ariidae; genus Neoarius; species Neoarius graeffei. Next base: position 68,540,850 of record NC_083575.1, on the reverse strand, counting down.
AAAGTCCATATGCATGAAGGTCGCGACAAAATTCTTCCCCAGCCATACGGTTACAATGTGCCGTGTCTTCTCCGTCGTGTTTAACTAAGATCCAGGTCTTTAAAGGGGTTTCTGATGATCTTTGTGAATGATTTACCTGAGAGATAAGAGGCAACACAAGTGAGAATCAAGCCAACTGTTTGTTTACACTTCAACTTGTGGTGCTTCGTTGTAAAGACGCGAACGAAAAGCTTAAAAAAAAAAAAATACTTACCCGGGCAAAAACAATACAGGATTCATTTGGCAGCGACTTGATCCCGAGGTCCTTTACCCAGCCACATACAAAAAAGTTGTAAGCCTCCATACTCTTCCACGCTTTCATCTGTTTTGCGGTGTAGAAGGACATCTGCAACACCAGATAGTTTGAGATGTCGGGGAACTCGACTGAAGGGTAGTTTTCGAGATCGTATGACAAATCCTTCTTTCCCAGACTGTAGGGGTCGATTCCATTGCACACAGCAATCTTCTGAATATATCTAAAACCAGCAGTGGCTTCTAGATTACGAGCATACTCATGATAAGTTATCGCTAGTTGTCTGCACTATGACAGACTTTAAACCACCAACTATTTCACTTCCAGTAAAACCGCTAAGAAAAGTCACGTGACCTGAAACCCAGCAATAGCATGGAACAGTCTATTTAGCAAGGAATCAATGGCCAATAACTTAAACAAATTTAAGCATTTACGAGCTAAATTTGACATTAGCAGAATAAACTTTGATCCTATTGTAGCTGCAACTTAACACATAGTCATGCATACTATTAATTAATTTACTGTGACGTTAACAGATAATCGACAGATTTTAAGGGTTTTTTTTTTAAAGATATTTTTAGTTTTTTGTATTTGTAATTATTTGTATCTCTATAGACCCCTTCGCATGTTTGTAAACAAACCGACCGTTGCCAGGATGCGCGCGCAGTCTGGACTCAGAAACAATGGCGCTGCCCATAGACCGGCATTATGAGCTGTCAGATTATGCCAAACAATTGTCGTTACAAGATCGAGAATGCTACATAAATAAGTTAACTCTAACAAGTGGACATCGCCTACCGGATCCGCATTTAATTAAAGAGTGGACGGACGATGTTAGTAAGTTCCCTCCTCATTTTCCTCTGATACCTGAAGGCAGTCATACTATTTACAAAAAATGTCAAACTCAAAAAAAACAAACCTATTTACAAAAGTAGCCTGCCATCAACATTCTGGTTACAGCGAGACTACAACTTGATTAACAATGGGACATTCATATTCATTTTGTTTTAATCAAATTATGCCAGTGACGTGATGGCAATGTGGCTTTAGCTACAACAGCAAATACCAACACTAAACAGCAATTTGCAGGAGGTAATGGCATGAAAGGAATGATAGTGTAAAGAGTGCAGCTAAGAGAAATCAGAGCTGCGTAAAAAGCGAGAGGCAGAGACCAGAAATGAAACTGAACGGGGCGGGAGCTAGGGTAGAGCAGTCAACGTAAGTTGGCACACAATTTTACCTTTCCATCCTTGCTTTAAATTTGTGATTTTCGGCATACACAAATAATGATGGCACAAAATCTGGACTGCTTGAGTCAAGCGAGACCTCTCCTACAAACAAAACTGCATGCAAAGCTAAGTTAACATGCTAACAATATTCATTACATTGTGTAACTATGACCCAGCTAATCAGACAAATGTTACCAAAGTATTTTGCTACATCAATAAATGAAGACTAGAAAGAAAAAAGATTTAATAAATAGCCTGATCTTACCTGTGATGAAGTGGGCGCTGCAAACCCACGCATTTTTGATGGTGCTTTCATCCCAGTCTACACGTTTGATGGCTTGTAGCCATAGACGTCTGCGTTTTTTTTTTTTTTGAATGGGTGAGATCCTGCTGGAATTCTGTACATTTTAACCCCATCACTGCTACGATTCTGACACCCGACAACACAACAACTAGGCATTTCTTCCAAATATTTTTTCTCGTCTCTACCGTCGCTGAGTCTTTTTTGGGTCCAGGCTGCGCTCGCAGTTTCCTCTTGCGTATGAATGACGTTTACTGCAAAGGGGTCTACAGTGGGGCAAAAAAGTATTTAGTCAGCCACCAATTGTGCAAGTTCTCCCACTTAAAAAGATGAGAGAGGCCTGTAATTTTCATCATAGGTACACTTCAACTATGAGAGACAGAATGGGGGGAAAGAATCCAGGAAATCACATTGTAGGATTTTTAATGAATTAATTGGTAAATTCCTCGGTAAAATAAGTATTTGGTCACCTACAAACAAGCAAGATTTCTGGCTCTCACAGACCTGTAACTTCTTCTTTAAGAGGCTCCTCTGTCCTCCACTCGTTACCTGTATTTATGGCACCTGTTTGAACTCATTATCAATATAAAAGACACCTGTCCACAACCTCAAACAGTCACACTCCAAACTCCACTATGGCCAAGACCAAAGAGCTGTCAAAGGACACCAGAAACAAAATTGTAGACCTGCACCAGGCTGGGAAGACTGAATCTGCAATAGGTAAGCAGCTTGGTGTGAAGAAATCAACTGTGGGAGCAATTATTAGAAAATGGAAGACATACAAGACCACTGATAATCTCCCTCGATCTGGGGCTCCACGCAAGATCTCATCCTGTGGGGTCAAAATGATCACAAGAACGGTGAGCAAAAATCCCAGAACCACACGGGGCGACCTAGTGAATGACCTGCAGAGAGCTGGGACCAAAGTAACAAAGGCTACCATCAGTAACACACTACGCCACCAGGGACTCAAATCCTGCAGTGCCAGACGTGTCCCCCTGCTTAAGCCAGTACATGTCCAGGCCCGTCTGAAGTTTGCTAGAGAGCATTTGGATGATCCAGAAGAGGATTGGGAGAATGTCATATGGTCAGATGAAACCAAAATAGAACTTTTTGGTAAAAACTCAACTTGTCATGTTTGGAGGAGAAAGAATGCTGAGTTGCATCCAAAGAACACCATAGCTACTGTGAAGCATAGGGGTGGAAACATCATGCTTTGGGGCTGTTTTTCTGCAAAGGGACCAGGACGACTGATCCGTGTAAAGGAAAGAATGAATGGGGCCATGTATTGTGAGATTTTGAATGAAAACCTCCTTCCATCAGCAAGGGCATTGAACATGAAACGTGGCTGGGTCTTTCAGCATGACAATGATCCCAAACACACCGCCCGGGCAATGAAGGAGTGGCTTCGTAAGAAGCATTTCAAGGTCCTGGAGTGGCCTAGCCAGTCTCCAGATCTCAACCCCATAGAAAATCTTTGGAGGGAGTTGAAAGTCCGTGTTGCCCAGCGACAGCCCCAAAACATCACTGCTCTAGAGGAGATCTGCATGGAGGAATGGGCCAAAATACCAGCAACAGTGTGTGAAAACCTTGTGAAGACTTACAGAAAACATTTGACCTCTGTCATTGCCAACAAAGGGTATATAACAAAGTATTGAGATGAACTTTTGTTATTGATCAAATACTTATTTTCCACCATAATTTGCAAATAAATTCTTTAAAAATCAGACAACGTGATTTTCTGGATTTTTTTTTTCTCATTTTGTCTCTCATAGTTGAGGTGTACCTATGATGAAAATTACAGGCCTCTCTCATCTTTTTAAGTGGGAGAACTTGCACAATTGGTGGCTGACTAAATACTTTTTTGCCCCACTGTATATGCACGATTCCACCAGCTCTGCTGATCGACTTATCGTGTTTGATTAACTTTATTCATTCATTCAGCAGGGTTGGGCATCCATCTTGCTGACTGGTTTACAGTCAGGTCGTTGCTTTCCTTCCGAGGTCGAGAGTACAGTAGCTTAGTCAACACAAATGATTCCAGTTGCTCTCGGTTAAATTTGCTTTGCTTTCATAAAAATTTGGCTTGCTTGAATACGGATTTGCCTTACACACACACACAAAAAAAAAACTGTCTTTAAAATCATGCTGCGCAAATCATCCTGCTCATTCTTTGAACAAACTCTCACTGTTTAAGCACTTTGTTCCGTGAACTAAAACTACCAATCTGAGAGCAGGTTTAAGAATGAGCAGGGTGAGTCCATACACTCTCAGGAATGAGTGTGTACATCTTCCAAACATAAGAAGAACAAAAATTTGTACGTGAGCAGGCTAGATTTGTATGAGTAAAAGAAATCCGTGCCAGAGTAGGTGGAATCTTTTTCATGAATTAAACTATTCTGCTCACAGAATTTGGCAGGAAAGTAACGTCCTGCACCATTGTCTCAAATAGGACCTGTACCTGAATGCCGGTGGTGTGACCGTCTCCTACTTTGAGTGGCTGAAGAACTTGAATCATGTCAGTTACGGCAGACTGACCTTCAAATATGAGCGAGACTCCAACTACCATCTCCTCAGTAAGTGCAGTGCTGTGTAATACGTTACTTATTCACTTTATTTCACTACTCCCACTTTCAAGAGTTTGTTTCTTCTGCTTTTGTTAAGGCTACTTGACTGTACGAGGCAACATTATATTAATATACACAGACAGCCTTTCTCTCGTATGATCCCGCGAGTTTATTTGGTATGGTCTGTCAGCTGCATGTGAAGTTTGCTAGTATTGCCTCATACATTTCTGCTCCATCATGCTACGCACAAGCTAGAAGCTAGACCTGCGTTCTCTCGTGTGATTGTGAGGGGTGACGTTACAATGATGTGCACAATTCAGTGACAGACGGGCTTTCTCACACATTACCAACACTATTTTAATATTTCTGTTTCTTAATCGATAGAGCAGTTCACTATAAAATGTCCGTAATGAATAAAGTCAAGTGGACTACTGCTGTGGACACTGATCGTAATTTATGCTAACTAACCAAACATTCTAAAAAGTAATTTAACATTTAGCTAGCTAAGTAGCTTGCCCTTAAGTATTAAGTTGACACATCAGTCTTGCATCATAAACACCCGACATGTCCGCTTCACTGGAGATCCATAAACTAGCCATTTCTCTGGGTAAATATGTTCTGGTTTTGGTTTCCCTTCCACAAAATGCTAAGAGCCGACTATGGACGTTTGGGTGGCGGCTTTAAATTTAGCACTTTCAGCCACAGGTCCTGTTCTTTAGAAGGCGGTAGATACACTGTGTATGGTGCCCCACATCACTCAGGTTGTTTTGTGTTTGTAATGCTGCTATTCAAGCAAAATGCTCCTCTTCTAATTATTGTGACACCCTCTAACAGCATATTATACTACTCGTATTGCACATGATTCGATTTTCTTATGATGTTTTTGGAAAAAAATATTATTACCAAAAAAAGTAACATTTATTTTCATACTCTTTATCAACTTGAATATCCACTTTGTATCCCAACTTAAATGTCCCTTTTGGGGAAGCCATGGCCTAAAGGTTAGAGAAGCAGCTTTGGAGCCGAAAGGTCACTAGTTCGATTCCCTGGACCAGCAGAAATGACTAAGTGCCCTTGAGCAAGGCACCTAACACCCCAACTGCTCCCCAGGCTGCTCTGGGTATGCTGTATGTCGCTCTGGATAAGAGCATCTGCTAAATGTCTGTAATGTTTCAAAAAAAAACCCTTTTGTTTTCATTTTCTTAATAACCAACAATCGTTATTTGCCCATGTTTGTAAAGGTTGGAGTAAAATATAAAAAAGAAAGAAAGCACAACTTTATTCATCACACACTTGTGAAATTTCCTCTCTGCATTTAACCCATCTGAAGCAGTGAACACACACACACACGTGAGCAATGAGCACACACACATACTCGGAGCAGTGGGCAGCCACGCTAACCGCGCCCGGGGAGCAGTTGGGAGTTAGGTGCCTTGCTCAAGGGCACCTCAGCCCAAGGCCGTCCCATATTAACCTAACCGCATGTCTTTGGACTGTGGGGGAAACCGGAGCACCCGGAGGAAACCCACACAGACACGGGGAGAAGATGCAAACTCCACACAGAAAGGCCCTCTCCGGTTGCTGGGTTCAAACCCAGAACCTTCTTGCTGTGAGGCGACCGTGCCAACCAGTGCACCACTGTGCCGCCCATAATAGCCTCCCTTTTGTAACTTTCAGCAGTTTGTAAAGAGAGCTCAGATTCCTTGATAAAGCTATTTGTGCAGTCAGTCACATGACAGCTCTTTCCCATTTTAGGGGTGTGTGTGTTTGCAGCATTATTGTACCCTCTGCAGTCCAAACAATGTAATTACAGCTAGGAACAAGTAAGATTACGCCACCTGATGACAATCACAATTCTTTTTTTTTTCTTCATCGATTTGACTTGTCATAAATTTGTATCACAATTTATCGTGTGATATGCCTGAATATTTATTGTGTATCTTTTAATCAAGTTACCATATGGTGTGTGCACAGGCCTGCAGTGCAGGTGTGTGTTTGTGTTTTTATATATATATATATATATATATATATATATATATATATATATATATATTAGGGCTGTAACAATATGCGTATCGAAATCGTGATGCGCAGAGCCACGATCCGTATCGCGATACAAGAAGGCAGAATCGCGGGACACCCTTTCAAACTTCTCCTCAGCCCAAAAACAAAGGCGCTTCCAAACTTCAATTTATGAATACTTTACTTTTTATTTAAATTACATTTTAAACTTACTTAAATTACTTTTATTTTTTTATATCTATTAGTAAGTCGTTTTTTCGCCGACCTGCGACAATCTTCTGCGAGTCACGCAACGTCCACACTCGCCACTGGCAGAGCATTCATTTCTTTTAAGCGGTCGCCATTCTGGTTGCGACGTGGGGAGCGAATCTGTAAACAAGCAGCTCATTGGCTGGCTAGGTGTGCCACAAGCCAATCACAATCACTTGACCGGAAAGGCATGCAGTGTTGCCAGATTGGGCAGGTTTAGGTGCTTTTTGGCTGGTTTTGAACATATTTTGGGGTGGAAAACGTTAGCAATATCTGGCAACACTGAAGGCATGTCTGGTTGGGCGGAAGCCTTCTGCGGCAGTTACATTTTGACACGCGAGCAATGTTTCACCATAAAAATTCCGTAATTTCCATCTGTTTTCCGCGATCACAGAAAATCATTGGCCCTATGAGAGTGAGACAGTGAGAGAGCCACCCCCCCCACCCCCCACCCCCCAAAAAAAATCTTAACGGATTTACACGATTTGGAAAAATGACTTTTTCAGAACCGAAAAAACAGAGCTTCCGGCTCAACAGTATTATTTTGAGAAATAAAACAATCTTTGGATATACATTTGTTCATTTTTGCATACATATTACTCATTCTCTGCAGTGGTCTGAATTATTTGTTATTAAATAGTTAATGTAAGTAAGTAAATGTTAATAAGTCAAATTTACTACTTTAAAAAAACATTAAAAAAAAAAATCGTGGGCGTATCGAATCGTGGGTCAAAAATCGCGATTCGAATCGTGAGTTGGGTGTATCGTTACAGCCCTAATATATATACACACACACACACACACACACACACACACACACCCATGGTCACATGCCAGAGCTCTTCCAGGAAGAGTAAGCAGATATGCATTTCTGTGCTACAAAAAAAATATGGAGTGTCCCCCAGTACAGTCATTGACCTGCTCCAGAGAACTCAAAGTGCTCTTACTGATGGTGCTGGAAACAAGCTGTGGGGTTTTAATAGTTCAGTCTTTGCAGTTTAGCTTTTGAGCTGTCTTTGCAAAATTGTGTGTGTGTGTGTGTGGGGTGTTGAGGAGCTTTTTGCAACAGCTGTTCTTGATCACTGTCACTTTCGTTAGTGTGCATAAAAGAGACATTTTTGAATCGAATTGTTACTGGTGTTTTGTGTAAGGAATAAAAAACACACCTGGGCATGTTGGTATCGGAAAATAAACAACAGTGTAATAGTGTAAAGTGGCCTGACACGAATCTGAGTTCCGAAGGTTGAATTATTTTCCTATAACAGTACACTGTTTTATTCCTCTTGCCACATTTGCCAACAAGGTCCTGGTATCACTTGCATTATGGAAGCTATAAACAGTCGTGAACACACGTTCCATTAAAGTTAAGAAGACCAAAAAAAAAAAGCATTGCTTGCAAAACCTCATGTTCCAGAGGGATTGTAAAGGGTTCAGTCCTGAAGACTTTGATGGAAAACCTACTGATGGTCACAACTGGAGACCCCTTCCATAAATATTTAAACACACATTTCCGTACGGAAAGTTTCACCATTTCAGTGATTAGTTACTGAAATGAATATTGAACAAGTGCATTAATATAAGCCTGATTTGTATGAATGGGTTTAAAAGTGACCAATCAAAAAGTTATATTTATTAATCTAATAGTCTTCCCCCCCAGGTTTTAGTTGGTGAATGGACTGCTGCAATGTTTTAAAAGAAGAGCTAACATTTGATTAACTTGTTCCCCTGCAGTGTCTGTGCAGGAGAGTCTGGAGAGGAAGTTTGGAAAGCATGGTGGTGCCATCCCTGTGGTCCCAACTTCTGAATTTCAGGCCAGGATTGCTGTGAGTGCAAAAAACACAACAGATTAAAGTGTGGTCAGTACACCGTAGGGACAGATGTTGAATCGGAGCAGGAAAATGCTAACCTGCACAGAGTGTGAACCTGAGGTGAAGAAGCTTAAGGGCTGTAAACCAAACAGGCTTGTCATTTTTTGTTTTGTTGTCTTCATTTTTTTTTATTTTTATTATTATACCCCCACTCCGAAGGAGGAGGGGTATACTGGTTTATCTCTGTCCGTCCGTATCTCTGTCCATACAAAACACCCTTTTTCTCAGCAACCACAAATCATAGCCACTTTGTACCAAACTTCGGCTTGGGGTTCTATACCGTTTTCAGGTCTGTCGCACATGGACTTCCTGTTTACTGACGGAATGTATTTATGGAACCTCGTCTCGTCTCGTCTCGTCTCGTCTCGTCTCGTCGTCTTCCGCTTTATCCGGGACCGGGTCGCGGAGGCAGCAGTCTAAGCAGGGAAGCCCAAACTTCCCTTTCCCCAGACACCTCGGCCAGCTCCTCGGGAAGAACACCGAGGCGTTCCCAGGCCAGCCGAGAGACATAGTCCCTCCAGCGTGTCCTGGGTCTTCCCCGGGGCCTCCTCCCGGGGGGACATGCCTGGAACACCTCCCCAGGGAGGCGTCCAGGAGGCATCCGAAAAAGATGCCCGAGCCACCTCAGCTGATTCCTCTCGATGTGGAGCAGCAGCGGCTCTACTCCGAGCTCCTCCCGAGTGACTGTGCTTCTCACCCTATCTCTAAGGGAGCGCCCAGCCACCCTGCGAAGGAAACTCATTTCGGCCGCTTGTATCCGCGATCTTGTCCTTTCGGTCATTACCCAAAGCTCATGACCATAGGTGAGAGTCGGAACGTAGATCGACCGGTAAATTGAGAGCTTCGCCTTTTGGCTCAGCTCCTTCTTCACCACAACGGACCGGTAAAGCGACCGCATCACTGCGGAGGCTGCACCGATCCGCCTGTCGATCTCACGCTCCATCCTTCCCTCACTCGTGAACAAGATCCCGAGATACTTAAACTCCTCCACTTGAGGCAGAACTTCTCCACCAACCTGGAGAGGGCAAGCCACCCTTTTCCGGTCGAGAACCATGGCCTCGGACTTGGAGGTGCTGATTCTCATCCCAGCCGCTTCACACTCGACTGCAAACCGCCCCAGTGCATGCTGAAGGTCCTGGTTTGAAGAAGCCAACAGGACAACATCATCCGCAAAAAGCAGAGATGAAATCCTGTGGTTCCCAAACAGGATTCCTTCTGGCCCCTGGCTGCGCCTAGAAATTCTGTCCATAAAAATTATGAACAGAACCGGTGACAAAGGGCAGCCCTGCCGGAGTCCAACATGCACTGGGAACAGGTCTGACTTACTGCCGGCAATGCGAACCAGACTCCTGCTCCGTTCGTACAGGGACCGGACAGCCCTTAGCAAAGAGCCCCGAACCCCATACTCCCGAAGCACCCCCCACAGAATACTACGGGGGACACGGTCGAATGCCTTCTCCAGATCCACAAAGCACATGTGGACTGGTTGGGCAAACTCCCATGAACCCTCGAGCACCCTATGAAGGGTATAGAGCTGGTCCAGTGTTCCGCGACCAGGACGAAAACCGCATTGTTCCTCCTGGATCCGAGGTTCGACTATTGGTCGAATTCTCCTCTCCAGTACCCTGGAGTAAACCTTCCCTGGGAGGCTGAGAAGTGTGATTCCCCTATAATTGGGGCACACTCTCCGGTCCCCTTTCTTAAAAAGAGGGACCACCACCCCAGTCTGCCACTCCAGAGGCACTGTCCCTGACCGCCACGCGATGTTGCAGAGGCGTGTCAACCAAGACAGCCCCACAACATCCAGAGACTTGAGATACTCAGGGCGGATCTCATCCACCCCCGGTGCCTTGCCACCGAGGAGCTTGCAAACCACCTCAGTGACTTCGGCTTGGGTAATGGACGAGTCCACCTCTGAGTCATCAGCCTCAGTCTCCTCAGTGGAAGACATGACGGTGGGATTGAGGAGATCCTCAAAGTATTCCTTCCACCGCCCGACAATGTCCCCAGTCGAGGTCAACAGCTCCCCACCCGCACTGTAAACAGTGTTGGCAGAGTACTGCTTCCCCCTCCTGAGGCGCCGGACGGTTTGCCAGAATTTCTTCGAGGCCGACCGATAGTCCTTCTCCATGGCCTCCCCGAACTCCTCCCAGTTCCGAGTTTTTGCTTCCGCAACTGCCCGAGCTGCAGCACGCCTGGCCTGCCGATACCCGTCAGCTGCCTCGGGAGTCCTGGAGGTTAACATGGCCCGATAGGACTCCTTCTTCAGCTTGACGGCATCCCTTACTTCTGGTGTCCACCACCGGGTTCGGGGATTGCCGCCACGACAGGCACCGGAGACCTTGCGGCCACAGCTCCGAACAGCTGCATCCACAATGGAGGTAGAGAACATGGTCCACTCAGACTCAATGTCCCCCGCCTCCCTCGGAAGCTGGGAAAAGCTCTCCCGGAGGTGGGAGTTAAAGACCTCCCCGACAGAGTGCTCGGCCAGACGTTCCCAGCAGACCCTCACCATACGTTTGGGCCTGCCAGGTCTGTCCAGCTTCCTCCTCCGCCAGCGGATCCAACTCACCACCAGGTGGTGATCAGTTGACAGCTCAGCCCCTCTCTTCACCCGAGTGTCCAAGACATAGGGCCGGAGATCAGATGAAACGACTACAAAGTCTATCATTGACCTCCGACCTAAGGTGTCCTGGTGCCACGTGCACTTATGGACACCCCTATGCTCGAACATGGTGTTCGTTATGGACAAACCGTGACTAGCACAGAAGTCCAATAACAAAACACCACTCGGGTTCAGATCGGGGAGGCCGTTCCTCCCAACCACGCCCCTCCAGGTGTCACTGTCATCTCCCACGTGAGCATTGAAGTCCCCCAGTAACACAATGGAGTCCCCAGTCTGAGCACTCCTCAGTACCTCTCCCAGGGACTCCAAGAAGGCCGGATACTCTATACTGCTATTTGGGCCATAGGCACAAACAACAGCAAGAGCCCTCTCCCCAATCCGAAGGCGCAGCGAGGCGACCCTCTCGTTCACTGGGGTAAACTCCAACACATGGCGGCTGAGCTGGGGAGCTATAAGCAAGCCCACACCAGCCCGCCGCCGCTCACCACGGGCGACTCCAGAGAAGTGGAGAGTCCAGCCCCTCTCGAGGAGCTGGGTTCCAGAGCCCAAGCTGTGCGTGGAGGTGAGCCCGACTATCTCTAGCCGGTACCTCTCAACCTCCCGCACAAGCTCAGGCTCTTTCCCCCCCAGCGAAGTGACATTCCATGTCCCAACAGCCAGCCGCTGTGTCCGGGGATCAGGTCGTCGAGGCCCCTGCCTTCGACTGCCACCCAATCCACATTGCACCAGTCCCCTACTGCTACCTCTGTGGGTGGTGAACCCACAGGAGGTCGGGCCCACGTTTATGGAACCTATAGCATGGATTTACAAAATTTTCGTAACACTTTTCTCAGCAACTACAAATCACAACTGCTTGATATTTGGTACTGAGCTTCAGCTTGGGGTTCTATACCGTGTATACCGTTTTCAGGTCTGTTGCACATCGACTTCCTGTTTACCGACTGAATGTATTTACGAAACATATAGGGTGGATTTTGACGCTATTTCAAAATGACAGTTTACCAGGATGATATTTGAAATACCTGGGGAGAACACTGCTCTTTACTTACTTGTTTCAGGGTTAATTATTTGTTGAGGTCAACATTAATAACATTCCTTCGATTGTTTGCATTCTGTTATAAGCGAGAGCGGGGGGATTACGTAGGTGAGCAATAGCTCACAGTTGATCTTGTTTAAAATATTTCCAATATTTTTGAAACTTGACACTTCCTGGAAGAGATATGCGATTTGAAATGTGGTGATGTGATCTTAAATTCCATGGCCTTCAAATCACTTTCACATGCAAATCATGATTTATGGAACCTCTAACACTAGAAAAATGTGTATGACCTTTGCATAGCTATTATAATGCATGGTTACATTATTCCTGATCACAGACTTTAAGTCATGCCAGATTGACTGAATGGTTATTAATGATGCAAATTAACAAAAATGTGAATGAGTTTGAAAGTGATTTTGAAATTGGGTATGAAAATGTTAAGGGGGGAAAAAATGGTCAAAATAAATATGCGAATATCCAATGATGTATTTTGTAGAAATGTCTAAAAAAAAAATAATCCTGCATCCACATTGAGAATGAGTCTACATATATCTTCATAAAAGAAGCCTGTGATCATTTTTTTCCCTGTTTTTTAGGCTTTAAAAGTTTAAACTTTTCCTTCACTATTGTCTGATTTTGACAGGGAGCATCTGAGAAGGACATAGTGCACTCTGGACTGGCCTACACCATGGAGCGCTCAGCTAGGGTTAGTACATAATTCATGCAATAATTCTGCATCCTAAATTTTGGCTACATTCACATTACCAAGCTGAAGTGATTTTCAAATCTGAATTTTTTTTTCTCCTTAATGTGATATAGATTTTGAGTCACTTTCATATGTAGCAAGTGGCCTAGTGGTTAGCGTGTCTGCCTCTTGATCAGGAGATCGCGAGTTCTACTCACAGTTGGGTCATACCAAAGACCATCATAAAAACGGTGCCTACTGGCAAAGCATGCTGCAATACACATGTGAGTGGGGAGTCAAACTCTCGCGGTTACCAGAGGACTAGCCCCCCCACTGTAACCCTAGCTATGTAATATAGGCGAGAGGCCGAGGGCTACAAAACCGAGATTGGCGCTGCCAAATGCGCCATGGATGGTGCGGGCAGGACTTTGACTTTTTTTCATATGGGGTCCTAAATCGGATACATGCGGTGGTGCTTGAAAATTTGTGAACCTTTTAGAATTTTCTATATTTCTGCATAAATATGACTTAAAACATCATCAGATTTTCACACAAGTCCTAAAAGTAGATAAAGAGAACCCAGTTAAACAAATGAGACAAAAATATTATACTTGGTCATTTATTTATTGAGGAAAATGATCCAATATTACATATCTGTGAGTGGCAAAAGTATGTGAACCTTTGCTTTCAGTATCTGGTGTGACCCCCTTGTGCAGCAATAACTGCAACTAAACATTTCCGGTAACTGTTGATCAGTCCTGCACACCGGCTTGGAAAAACTTAAGCCCATTCCCCCGTACAGAACAGCTTCAACTCTGGGATGTTGGTGGGTTTCCTCACATGAACTGCTCGCTTCAGGTCCTTCCACAACATTTCGATTGGATTAAGGTCAGGACTTTGACTTGGCCATTCCAAAACATTAACTTTATTCTTCTTTAACCATTATTTGGTAGAACGACTTGTGTGCTTCGGGTCGTTGTCTTGCTGCATGACCCACCTTCTCTTGAGATTCAGTTCATGGACAGATGTCCTGACATTTTCCTTTAGAATTCGCTGGTATAATTCAGAATTCATTGTTCCGTCCTTGATGGCAAGCCGTCCTGGCCCAGATGCAGCAAAACAGGCCCAAACCATGATACTACCACCACCACGTTTCACAGATGAAAGAAAGAAAGCATGACTTTATTCATCACGCACTTGTGAAATTTCCTCTCTGCATTTAACCCATCTGAAGCAGTGAAAACACACGAGCACACACACATACTCAGAGCAGTGGGCAGCCACACTAACAGCGCCCGGGGAGCAGTTGGGAGTTAGGTGCCTTGCTCAAGGGCACCTCAGCCCAAGGCCGTCCCATATTAACCTAACCGCATGTCTTTGGACTGTGGGGGAAACCGGAGCACCTGGAGGAAACCCACGCAGAGACAGGGAGAACATGCAAACTCTGGAATGGGATAAGGATCTTATGCTGGAATGCAGTGTTTTCTTTTCTCCAAACATAACGCTTCTCATTTAAACCAAAAAGTTCTATTTTGGTCTCATCCGTCCACAAAACATTTTTCCAATAGCCTTCTGGCTTGTCCACATGATCTTTAGCAAACTGCAGACGAGCAGCAATGTTCTTTTTGGAGAGCAGTGGCTTTCTCCTTGCAACCCTGCCATGCACACCATTGTTGTTCAGTGTTCTCCTGATGGTGGACTCATGAACATTAATATTAGCCAAGGTAAGAGAGGCCTTCAGTTGCTTAGAAGTTACCCTGGGGTCCTTTGTGACCTCGCCGACAATTCCATGCCTAGCTCTTGGAGTGATCTTTATTGGTCGACCACTCCTGGGGAGGGTAACAATGCTCTTGAATTTCCTCCATTTGTACACAATCTGTCTGACTGTGGATTGGTGGAGTCCAAACTCTTTAGAGATGGTTTTGTAACCTTTTCCAGCCTGATGAGCATCAACAACGCTTTTTCTGAGATCCTCAGAAATCTCCTTTGCTCGTGCCATGATACACTTCCACAAACATGTGTTGTGAAGATCAGACTTTGATAGATCCCTGTTCTTTAAGTAAAACAGGGTGCCCACTCACACCTGATTGTCATCCCATTGATTGAAAACACCTGACTCTAATTTCACCTTCAAATTAACTGCCAATCCTAGAGGTTCACATACTTTTGCCACTCACAGATATGTAATATTGGATCATTTTCCTCAATAAATAAATGATCGGGCGGCACGGTGGTGTAGTGGTTAGCGCTGTCGCCTCACAGCAAGAAGGTCCGGGTTCGAGCCCCGTGGCCGGCGAGGGCCTTTCTGTGTGGAGTTTGCATGTTCTCCCTGTGTCTGTGTGGGTTTCCTCCGGGTGCTCCAGTTTCCCCCACAGTCCAAAGACATGCAGGTTAGGTTAACTGGTGACTCTAATGGCCCTTTTCCACTACCCTTTTTCAGCTCACTTCAGCCCGACACGGCTCGCGTTTCGACTGCCTCAGAGCAGCACGACTCAGCTCGCTTCAGCCCTAGTCAGCACCCAAAACTCGCACGGTTTTGGAGTGAGGCTGAAGTGAGCCAAACCGAGCCGAGTGGGGCTAGGGGCGTGAGGAGACACTCCCCTGTGCACTGATTGGTGAGGAGGAGTGTCCTCACATGCCCACACACGCCCCGCGAGCACGCTGGGATCTGTAAACACCGTAAACCCGGAAGAATTACGAATTACGAGAATTTCTGAAGCCTTATGCGCCTCGCCTCATCTATACGCTCTTGCCAGTATCTGTTGGCGTTGTCGGTGACAACAAGCCACAGCACCAAGACCAGCAACACTAACGACTCCATGTCCTCCATGTTTATTGTTTACTATCCGGGTCGTGAGACTACCGCTTAAAAGGTCACTGATGTCACTGTTTGCGCCGCCTAACGACATCACGTGACGTCCACCCACTTTTGCTAACTCCATCCAATGTGTCCACCCACTTCCAGCCAGCACGGTTCAGCACGGTTGTAGTCGAAATGCAACTCCAACAGCCCCACTCAGCTCGACTCAGCCCAACTCAGCCGCGTTGGTAGTGGAAAAGCGGCATTAATTGACCGTAGGTGTGAATGCGAGTGTGAATGGTTGTCTGTGTGTCAGCCCTGTGATGACCTGGTGACTTGTCCAGGGTGTACCCCGCCTTTCGCCCGTAGTCAGCTGGGATAGGCTCTAGCTTGCCTGCGACCCTGTAGAACAGGATAAAGCCGCTAGAGATAATGAGATGAGATGAAATAAATGAGCAAGTATAATATTTTTGTCTCATTTGTTTAACTGGGTTCTCTTTATCTACTTTTAGGACTTGTGTAAAAATCTGATGATGTTTTAGGTCATATTTATGCAGAAATATAGAAAATTTCTAAAGGGTTCAAAAACTTTCAAGCACCACTGTATCTGATTTGTGGGCATGTGACGTGAAATGAGAACAGTCAAGTTGGAATTCATGTGACTTTTTTTGGGGGGGGGGGTATATGCTCAACATGCTCTCAGTGCTGTGTTCATCAGCTAGCACTGGCAGTGCAGCAAAACAACAATGGATGAGGGCTACAATAACTGTGAAAACTGAAAAAACTAGCTGTCTGGGGTTTTGTTTTTGTTCGTTTGTTTGTTTGTGCCCCCCCTGAACCTGATCATGTACAGCTGACGAACTGTCTGCTGTGTTCCAGAGCAAAATGTGATATACACGTTAGCTGCTAGTGTGTCCATTTAGTCAGTTTTAATACCATGAGTCATCTCAAAAATATGATTTATTGTTGGTGCTGCAGATGACTTGTGCAAAGATTTATCAAACTGTGCATGTGTGCCACTTTGGAAGACAAATGTGTCCACATGACCGTTAGATACAGGTCTGTTGTAATTATAAACGTGAACCTAGGCCTGTCGCGATATTCGATATACTGACTTTATCGTATGAAAATGAACTCGGTTATTATTTATTTATTTATTTATTTTAACCGCGATTTTGGCATTTATGCACTGTACATCTACATAGGGAAGTCGCCAGAGTGTTAGCTTGACCCATTGACTGAATAGAACACCGCGCTGTTTTCTGTCGTCTCACGCGGCTCTCTGGCAGAGACGGGGCTTCCCAGGATGCAACAGTTATCCAGCAGGGTATCCATTGAATGGGGAAAAGACAACACCACGTTGCTCCATTGTACAGACCATAGGCGTAGAATTAGGTATGGACATGTCCCTACAAATATTTCTGATTGAAGAAAAAAAAATTCTGCTCCGTGTGTGGTACACAAATGGTTACTGTAGGTTTCCACTGGGTGAAACACCACGCAAAATTCGCTCATGAATATTCGCTCTGGGGGCATGGTCGCAAAAACAGCAAGCACGTTCGGCTACCATGTCAGTTAGCAAGTGCAGTTGCAGTGCAGTGACTGGCTGCTAGCTAGCAAGCTAGCAAACTGTCCTTGAAGAATGTAACATTAGATTAGCTTGTAAAATTAATCAGTTAACAACAGTTCGTATTCAGTGTGTAAAAGCAACAACATACGAATATGACTGTTTTCTAAGTTTGTGTGGCGTGTAGATAACAATCCGACTTGATACTGACAACAACTGGTGTTCATTAAGGTCCAAGACATTATTAAATCATATCAAATTGTGCTAATGTTGGCTAAATTGCACCGAGTCTTGCTTGTGAAGTGCCTGGAAACTTTAGCAGCCCGCTAACCCTTAATTTGAAGTGCTTCAGTTAAGACCTGCAGAGAGCCCTGATCAAGCTCGTGTAACATGACGCGTGTAAACAACAACCCGATGGTGATGTGGACATTGTTCGTGGCCCAGACACCTTTTAAACACTTTCATGTAATAAGTATAACAGCCCCTGCCTTATTGATCAGAAATTTTTGGTTACTTTTTGGTCATTTTTGGTTTGGCAAAATATTGTGACCCCTCTAATGTTGACCTGAAGTTGGCGCCACTGGGGGTTGGCATTGGGTTTTTGTCCCCACCAATGTTAATACCAAACCTACGCCCTTGCCTACATGTTAGCTCGTTCTAATTAATTGTCGTTACTTTTATCCAAATGACAGCTGGCAATACGTTATTTTGCACTTTTTGTTTATCTGGGTACTGGGTACAGTTTCTTTGAGAAACTGGATTGGCAGAATGTGAAGAAAAGAGTGTCTTTTTATTACCCTGTGCCAAGTTAATATTTACTTAAGTGCAATTTTTTAAGAGCCATAGGTTGTATTTTATTTATTGTTTTTGTTGTGAGTGGTTTTGTTTGACTGTTTTATTTCTTGAGGTTATTTATATATTTTTTACGTTCCATTGTTGAATTGAATAAGTTGACTTGATTAAAAAGTTTACTGTTCTTTGAAAGGGTGTATTTGCATGATCATTATTATTTTACTAGTGGCATAAAATTGTCTTGAAAAGACGTCAACAATAATATCGTTTATCGCAATAATTTCTGAGACAATAGATCATCCAGCAAAATTTATCGTGACAGGCCTACGTGAACCATCAAGATAGGTGAATCGGAGCGAAAACCCGGAGCTGATCAGTGAGACTTGTAATGTGAACGTAGCCTTAGATATCCGAATTATATTAGTTTTTGTCTATGTAATTGGTTTTAAAGCATGTTTTTATGTCATTCCAATTTCAGCTGAATGTAAAAAAGAAAGGAGACTTAAACATTTAGAACTGCACATTTTCAATGGGAACATTTTGTAAAACAGGGATGTCACTCATTTTAGGTAGTGGGCCACATTACACTTAGTCCAAGTGGGCTGAGGGGGGAAAAAAAAAAAAAAAATCGGTTTACTAGACCAACAATCCATCACCAATTCTGCTTAAATGTGTTCAGTGCCTTAAATACTGTAAAGTGTTTTTTGAAATTGACTTAAAAATACATAAACTTTGTACTTGCATAAGTATTCACCCCCATTGCTGTAAAATCTGTAATTTGCTCTTTTGGTGAGAGATGTGGTTACTCGATCAAATACAGCTTCCAGGAGGTTTCTTCCTCCTGTCGTGGTGTCAGTTTTTTCCCTTGTGACTGTCGCAAGTGGATTGCTTGTTAGGGATTTTTAAAAAAAATTTAATTTAAAATTTATCTATTTTTGTAAAGCTGCTTTGTGACCGTTTCCACTGTTAAAAGTGCTATTCAGTCAAATTATATTGAATTGAATGTCCTCGAGTTTATAGCTATATTTAACCCCCTAGTGGAATAACAGAGACTTGGTATTTTTCAAATTGTTCTATTCAATAATGGCCCTTTTCCACTACCCTTTTTCAGCTCACTTCAGCCCGACACGGCTCGTGTTTCGACTACCTTAGAGCGGCGCGACTCGGCTCGCTTCAGCCTTACTCAGCACCCAAAACTCGCACGGTTTTGGAGTAGGGCTGAAGCGAGCCAAACCGAGCCGAGTGGGGCTAGGGGCGTGAGGAGACACTCCCCTGTGCACTGATTGGTGAGAAGGAGTGTCCTCACATGCCCACACACACCCCGCGAGCACGCTGGGATCTGTAAACCCGGAAGAAGACGAATTACGAGAATTTCTGAAGCCTTATGCGCCTCGCCTCATCTATACGCTCTTGCCAGTATCTGTTGGCGTTGTCAGTGACAACAAGCCACAGCACCAAGACCAGCAACACTAACGACTCCATGTCCTCTATGTTTATTGTTTACTATCCGGGTCGTGAGACTACCGCTTAAAAGGTCACTGATGTCACCGTTTGCGCTGCCTAACGACATCACGTGACGTCCACCCACTTTCGCTAACTCCACCCAATGTGTCCACCCACTTCCAGCCAGCACGGTTCAGCGCGGTTGTAGTCGAAATGCAACTCCAACAGCCCCGCTCAGCTCGACTCAGCCGCGTTGGTAGTGGAAAATCGGCATAACAGTCCCTGAGACAATTTTACTATACCACACAGACTGTAAATTCACTGGGTGTGCTGAATTAGAGCAGGCCAATCCCAGCTCATGGCCTTTATGTTCAACACCCCTGCTATAAAAGCTTGGGGTTTTTTTTCACAATAATTCTGATGAATATTGTGCGGGCAATTTTATCCCCCCCCCCCCATTTATTTATTTAAATTTGACAGTGGAGTGCCCCAGCTGACTGTCATATTTTATGTTGTATTTTCTTCCTAGCAAATTATGCGCACAGCCAGTAAGTACAACCTGGGGCTGGACCTGCGGACAGCGGCCTACGTCAACGCCATCGAGAAAGTCTTTAAAGTGTACAGTGAGGCTGGCCTCACTTTCACATAGACAACTGATTTGGATCTGTCCGTCCATCCATCCATACAGACATGCTGCATCTTCACTGCCTCCTCCCCAGCTAATGTTCTTCAGTTTACATTTACCATGTTCATATATACTGTTTGTTTGTATATGGCATATGTTACTTATAGCGTTAGGTTTTTCTTCCCTCACAGCTTTTATCCACTCCATCACACCAAAAGGGTCATTCTTTCAATATACTGTCATGTCCATCTACTCAGAGTAATATCTTGCCATGAAAAGGCTGGTATTTATACTGTATAATGCACATTTTATGTTGGTCTCTGCGGTGTTCTGTTTACATCGTGCGCAAAGATCCGTCCAGCCTTAATATCACACAGCACTCTGGAAAACACGAGTGATCCTGTTTGTTTAAGGAACTCTTAAGGGTCTCTTTAAGCAACCGAAGACATGCAAAGGTCAATAATAATGGCAATGCATGGAAAATGATCTCAGGCTTTTATGTTACCAAATTGCACAGATATCTATTTATCTGTTCTTGCACTTGGCTTATTTGATTGATTTATCCTTTTATTATTAAAAATTATATATATTCTATATATGAGGGTGCTCTTTTGCCTAATATGCAACTGTCACCAAATGCTTCCATGGTCAAAGGTATGAAGCATGTCTTAAAGTTTAACATGCAGAATATATGTATGTGGAAGGGATTGTGTTTGGGAACAAATGGTTTATTTTCTTTATTAAATATAAAGTGACTTTGAAGCTTATTGGGAGGAGAGTTTATATGGCTTTGTTCAAGTTAAAATGTAATAAAATCTATATACGGTTGTACCATAGTTTTTGTGGGTTGGGTTTTTCTCCCCTCCCCCACTCATACACATAGGAAATGGGTGAGTTTACTCAAGTAGCTTTTGTGTGCATCAAAAAAAGGGATTGTGTTTGAACCACAACAGCAGAATGCGATGAATGCATTCAAAAAGTGCTAGTATATGGAGGAAAAGGCCAGAAGCACAGGATAAAATTCTGCTGCCATTTCATTACACAAAAGTTAATATCTCATTATCTCTAGCCACTTTATCCTGTTCTACAGGGTCGCAGGCAAGCTGGAGCCTATCTCAGCTGACTACGGGCGAAAGGTGGGGTACACCCTGGACAAGTCGCCAGGTCATCACAGGGCTGACACATAGACACAGACAACCATTCACACTCACATTCACACCTACGGTCAATTTAGAGTCACCAGTTAACCTAACCTGCATGTCTTTGGACTGTGGGGGAAACCAGAGCACCCAGAGGAAACCCACGGGGAGAACATGCAAACTCCGCACAGAAAGGCCCTCGTCGGCCACGGGGCTCGAACCCGGACCTTCTTGTTGTGAGGCGACAGTGCTAACCACTACACCACTGTGCCACCCTACACAAAAGTTAATTTTAATAAAATCACCAATGTTGTTAGATTAGCCTGGTACATGTTCACGTGTAGCATATTGAGCCTAAATTTGTTTAATCAGTGACCGTTCTAGCTTGTGCGGCTCCCTGGGCGAACTCCCCGTTCTCGGCATAAGGTACCCAAAAAGACTCAAATGATTAAAAAGCCGTCTATATTATACTGATATTTTGTAAGTTAGCAACCAGCATTGGAAATTCCCTTTCCTGTGCTCAGGATTTTGTTAGTACAATCACAGAAAACCTTTATGATGTCACCTCAAAGTCATCAATCATGTGCTAATTAGGTTGTAATCATTGTGCTGCAGGCTATAGACATCATAATGAAACTGAAATTATAGCCAATAAGTCTGTCTGTCTGCTGCCATCCTCATAGCTGAGGGTCAGCGATCCAGGAAGCCATCAACTAACTTCCATGAATTCTCTTGGGTGATTATAGCACACCAGAGGGATCTAAACTGTCATCTGGTGGCGGGTACACACACACCTATGGGCAATTTAGAGTAGCCAATCGATCTAATCCACGTCTTTGGACTGTGAGAGGAAACCCACGCAGGCATGAGTAGAACATGCAAACTCCACCCAGAAAGGCCCCAGTTGGCCGCTGGGCTTGAACTCAGAACCTTCTTGCTGTGAGGTGGCAGTGCTAACTAACCACTGCACCACCATGCCGTCCATCCAGTAAGTACAGAAACGTATTGCTGCCACACCAGAAAAAAAAAGATCAGTCTTGCATAACGTGAAAATTTGTTACAACAATATATTTTTCATGTTATTATGCAAAATGTTTTACATTATAACATGACAATTTGTCTCGTCTTGTATTGTCTCGTCTCGTCTTCTTCCGCTTTATCTGGGACCAGGTCGCGGAGGCAGCAGTCTAAGCATGGAAGCCCAAACTTCCCTTTCCCCAGACACCTCGGCCAGCTCCTCGGGAAGAACACCGAGGCGTTCCCAGGCCAGCCGAGAGACATAGTCCCTCCAGCGTGTCCTGGGTCTTCCCCGGGGCCTCCTCCACAATTTGATTTGATGTTATAACATCCATCCATTATCCATAACTGCTTATCCTGTGCAGGGTCGTGGGCAAGCTGGAGCCTATCCCAGCTGACTATGGGCAAGAGGCGGGGTACACCCTGGACAAGTCACCAGGTCATTGCAGGGCTGACAAATCGAGAGACACAACCATTCACACTCTCATTCACACCTACGGTCAATCTAGAGCCACCAATTAGCCTAACCTGCATGCCTTTGGACTATGGGGGAAACCCACGCAGACACGGGGAGAACATGCAAACTCCACACAGAAAGGCCCCCGTTGGCCACTGGGCTCAAACTCAGAACCATCTTTCTGTGAGGCGACAGTGCTAACCACTACACCACCCCATGAAACCTTTCCCATTATAACATGATAAATTTAAACTCATGTTTGAATGAGGTGTGTGGAGAAGAAACTGGATAAAATGGCTCATTTACATGATTTAACCAAGTTCTAGTTCCTGCTTGGGTTGAATTGCAGTAAAGTTGGAAATATATTTTTATTGGGAAAAATATTCAATAACTTTACTGACCGGGAACTTTGGATACAATGTTACCAGTAGCATCCAGATACAAGGTCAGTGGGGTCGTCTTTCTGAGGTGTTGCACTACTACGCTTTCCTGTTTCAGTACACATACAGTATGTAAACCAAAGGGGTCAACTTGAATGTGCTGTATGTACCCAGGCATCTTGTGAAATCTGAAGTCACATTCCTTCATGATATTTTGAGTGAGGTACATCTCCATGAAAACATTAATTCTTTCCTTTTTTCCAAATCTCTGAATTAATCACATCACACACACACACATCACATTATCTCTAGCCGCTTTATCCTTCTACAGGGTCGCAGGCAAGCTGGAGCCTATCCCAGCTGACTACGGGCGAAAGGCGGGGTACACCCTGGACAAGTCGCCAGGTCATCACAGGGCTGACACATAGACAACCATTCACACTCACATTCACACCTACGGTCAATTTAGAGTCACCAGTTAACCTAACCTGCATGTCTTTGGACTGTGGGGGAAACCAGAGCACCCGGAGGAAACCCACGGGGAGAACATGCAAACTCCGCACAGAAAGGCCCTCGCCGGCCACGGGGCTCAAACCCGGACCTTCTTGTTGTGAGGCGACAGCGCTAACCACTACACCACCGTGCCGCCGCCATTTCTTTCTGTCCACTGTAATTGTGAACCTTTTTGATACCATTTGTCTACTTTCTCCATTGTTTTTTGTTTCTATTCTCAGGTTGGGCTCCATTCTGCAATGACATCTTCTGTTGTTTCTCTTCTTCCTCATTCTTATGAAAGTCTTCATCCATGTCTGCTTGCTCTACTTGAATTTCTCTCTGCAGTGACATCTTCTGTTGCTTATCTTTTTTCTCATTCTTCTGCAAGTCTTCAACTCTGCTTGCTCGACTTGAACTTCTCTCTGCAATGAGATCTTCTGTTGCTTATCTTCATCCTCATTCTTGTGCAAGTCATCTGTGTCTGCTTGCTCTTCTTGAACTTCCTTAGTCTGACAATCAGATATCTTTTGCCTGAGCTTCATTCATCTCTAACTGGGAGTTGGCCTAGTAGTTAGCGTGTCTGCCTCTCATTTGGAAGATCGTGAGTTCTACTCACAGTTGGGTCATACCAAAGACCATCATAAAAATGATACCTACTGCAATCTGGCAAGGCACGCTGCAATACAGATGCGAGTAGGGAGTCAAACTCTTGTAGTTACTAGAGGACCAGCCCTCCACTGTAACCCTAGTTGTATAGGCAAGAGGCCGAGGGCTATCAAAACAGAGATCGGTGCCGCACCTATACACCTTAAAGAGCTGGTTAGTACTGGGACAGGAGACTGCCTGGGAAGACCGGCTCCTGGTGTGAGAGGGACTTTGATTTGACTCCTTCATCTCTAATGACTTTTCCTGTTTGTTCATCAAATCCCTTGCCCCATTTCGATTTCTGGTCAATATGACCCACAGCCAATGACGTTTTTTCTTATGATCTTTACCATAAGGCTTATAGATAATGCAGACCAGATTTCTGAGGAATAACCTCAGAAATAAGATTTATTTCCCCATCATAGTCATTTTTCAGTAGACTGAAAAAGACTGAAATACTTCTGCAACTAATTGAATGTTGCTCCTGATTGGATAGTGACTCAGTCACCTCATGCATCCTTCATATGATTGGTGTAAAGGCAGTGGCCATAAGGCAGCAGTGCAGCAGCACATGCTTTATTAATAACCATATGAAAACTGAACAAAAATCAAATTCCCAGAACTTTTCTCGAACTAACTGTTGTCTTATAACCAACAGGAGACTGTTGAAGTGTGCTTAGATTTTGGTGACACTACAGTCAATAAAAGTGAAGTTATGGAGGTGAATGCTGGTGCTGTTAGTGTGAGAAGTGCTTCAGTAAAGTTTCACGTATTTGTTGCCCTTCGTTGTTGTTTTTATGAGTTAACATTGGTAGCAGAGGATGTTGGCAAACAGCTATAAAGTGCCACCTCTGTTTGATGAGAATACAGTAAGTCCTATGAAAGCTGGAAGAACAAAATCCAAATCTGGAAACTAGTTACTGAGTTGGAAAAAAAAAAAACAGGCCTTGGTGGTTGCCTAGTCACTAACAGGAAGAGCGAGGAATATAGTGCTGGAAATAGCCGCGGAGGATTTGAACAAAGATAATGGACTAACGATGCTTTTGCAGAAATTGAATACCGTGTATTTGAAAGAGGAAAAAGACCATCAGTATGATGCTTATACGGAGTTCAACAGCATCAAAAGAGAAAGTAATGTTTCGATGCTGGATTAAATCATTGACTTCGAGTGGATGTACAACAATGAGTAAGTTAAAAATGAAGCTTCCAGATGTTGTCTTAACCTTTAAACTACTTAATACAGCTGAACTTCGTGTTAAAGACAAACAGTTGGCGCTTACCGCTTGCTCAGACCTCACGTTCAGTAATACAAAATCAGCCCTGAAGAGAATTTTTGGGGATAATTTGCCACCAGAGAGGGCTAGTGAATCAAGTGATCCTGACTGCGCATACTACATATAATTTACTAGGAAATGAGATGCCAGATCAAGTTCTCAAAGTCCTGTGCCAGGGTTGAATCCATTAGACAAATATGGAAAAAGATTGCGTTGTGCTGTCTGTCAGAGCACTTACCATTGGGCAAAGGATTGCCCCCACAAAAATGAACAGGCAAAATTGACAGAGGATATTGACGACCTGACACAAGGTGTAGATGAGTGCCACATAACTTTGTTGTCAAAGGAATCATTGTCTGACACAGAGATCTTAATGGTGGAGGCTTTAGGATCAGCCGTCATTGACACAGCCTGCACCAGAAGTGTGTGTGTGTGTTGGGGGGGTGAATGGCTTGATCACTATGTCAGAGCGAGTTAGCCAAACTAGAGGCCAAAGACAGTGCAAAAGCATTTCAGTTTCGTGATGGCAGACTTGTCTATCTTACGAAGAGCGTGAAAATTCCAGCCGTGATAGGTCAAACTAAATGTCATATAGAAACTTAAGTTGTGCCAGTAGACATCCCCTTACTTTTAAGCAAAACATTACTGAAAAGAGCAGGTGCAGTGTTAGATATTGAGCGAGACAAAGCCACAATGTTTAAGCAGCCAGTGAAACTTGAGTTAACCTCTTCAGGCCACTACTGTGTGAACATAAGGGCTAGGGATAATTCCAAAGAGTGTGAGATCCCACAATGAGGAAGAAATTCTGACTGTGACTGAAAATATGACAACACAGGTGTGGCAGCGGGGGCGTGGTCAAGCGCCGGTCTGTGACAGGAGGGCGGAGTCAGGGAAGGTAAGTGGCAGAATCACTACACCTGAGAGCAATTAACCTGTTTGTGTGTCTTCCCAGTGACCGCGCCCTATATAAGGAGGGAGAGCAGAGAGCAAGGGAGCTCTCCCTGGAACCAGACGCCGAGTGTGTGTGTGTCTGTACACGTTAATCATATAGTTGTTAGACTGAAAAGTGTGACAATAAAACAGATCATCAACCTGAGCTCTGTCCTGCTGTCTTCTGTGCTCCACGTCCCAGGTTTCAGCACCACTGTAGCAGTTCTTATGTATGGGCAGAGCACAGAAGACGGCAGGACGGAGCTCAGGTTGATAATCTGTTTTATTGTCACACTTTTCAGTCTAACAACTATATGATTAATGTGTACAGACACACACACACACACTCGGTGTCTGGTTCCAGGGAGAGCTCCCCTGCTCTCTGCTCTCCCTCCTTATATAGGGCGCGGTCACTGGGAAGACACACAAACAGGTTAATTGCTCTCAGGTGTAGTGATTCTGCCACTTACCTTCCCTGACTCCGCCCTCCTGTCACAGACCGGCACTTGACCACGCCCCCACTGCCACAACAGGAAAAACAGAAGATTCTGTTAAAGTTACACAAACAATTCGGACATGCCTCTGTAGAGAAGTTGAAAAGACTACTAGACTGTGCAGGTAATCATGATGATGAATGCATCACAATTCTCAAAGACATTGTTAGCAACTGTGACACATGCATTAGAAACAACAGACCAAAGCCAAAGCCCGCTGTGGGTTTACCCATGGTTTCAATCTACAATGAGACAGTTGCTGTGGATTTGCATGAGCTGGAACCGGGGGTATGGTATCTCCATGCCATTGACCACTTTACACGCTTCAGTGCAGGGAGTATTGTGATGACCAAGAAACCCAAAGAGATTGTGAAGCATCTCATTCATTGCTGGATAAGTGTACATGGACTCCCACGTAGACTGTTCAGTGACAATGATGGTGAATTTAACAGCGAAGAAATGAGGGATATGGCTGAAAAATTCAACATTGAACTCAAGACCACTACAGTCTATAGTCCATGGAGCAATGGCCTTTTGGAAAGACATAACCAAACCCTCACTGAGATCTTGTTGAAAATAAAAAAGGACAGTGTAGTTGGGGAATGGCTCTAGATTGGGCCTTGATGGCAAAGAACTCAATGCACAATGTGTATGGCTACAGCCCATACCAACTTGTGTTTGGACAAAATCCAAATATGCCATCAGTCCTAACTGATCAGCCACCAGCCCTTGAAAACACTACATTAAATTCCTGGATAGCTCAGCATATCGCAACTTTACATGCTGCATGGCGAGCATTTACAGGGGCCGAATGCTCTGAAAGGATCCAGCGAGCCCTTTGTAAACAACTGCAGATGAACAACGACCAATACGAGACTGGGGACAAAGTCTACTACAAACGTGCTGATTGCACAGAGTGGAAAGGTCCAGGGGTGGTCATTGGCCAAGACGGTGTGGTAGTCTTTGTAAGGCACGGTGGCACCTATGTCCATGTACATCACACCAGGCTGAGAAAGGTTGATGCCCAACAAACAGTGCTGTAAGATTTGGAAACTCAGCAAGAGGTGACTGGAAAAACGATGTTACTGGACTCTGGGCTCAATTATCAAGACTACGACACAGAAAGTGTGGAAGAGATCGCTACACATGATAACTTACCGGACTCGGAAAACAACAATGGGGCCGCTCGACCTTCACATGACTATGGGCAGAATGTGTGTGCACAAACTGACACAATACAGACAGACACAGTCAAGTCAAGTTTATTTGTATAGCACTTTTAACAATAAACATTGTTGCAAAGCAGCTTTACAGAATTTGAACAACTTAAAATATGAGCTAATTTTATCCCTGATCTATCCCCAATGAGCAAGCCTGTGGCGATGGTGGCAAGGAAAAACTCCCTCAGGCAACATGAGGAAGAAACCTCGAGAGGAACCAGACTCAGAAGGGAACCCATCCTCATTTGGGCAACAACAGACAACATGACTATAACATTAACAGTTTTAACATAAAGTCAGTTTCGTTGATGTTATAAACTCATTGATGGAAACTTGAGTGCAAAACTGTTCATGACAACTGCAGTCCTAAAGTTAGCAAGTCAACTGTAGTCCTCAGCCATAAAAGCATTACTGTAAGAGTCCAGAGCGTCCTCCAGGTGTGACTTGCAACTGTCCACATGGAGCCGTCCTCCACAGGAGTGATGTGATGAGACTCCAACCAGACACAGGACACCAGGATGGATCAGACAGGTCTGAGGAGCAGAAGAGGTCAGCATCTCGATCTCAGGACCGACATGTAACTCAGAGGGGACACAGGTTGTTAGGTATGCCCAATGTCACCTGAATAAGTAGGAAAAGTATACATATTGCACTGAGTACAAGCAGGGACTCCGGCAACTAACTATGACAGCATAACTAAAAGGGGAGAGCCAGAGGGTAACACAGGCATGAGGGAGCCCCGGGACATAAAGCAGCAGCCACTACACCGTCAACAAACTCAAGTGAGCAAGCGAGTGGGGGACTGACAGCATCCATACATCCCAGTTTACCAAAACACTATGTCTGAGGACCCTCCAGATCTACACCTTTACCTCATAAACACCATTAACAAAAGGCTTGACAACTCAAAGGTTTGAGGCTAAAAGCTGGACAAGTAGTGACATATACAGACAGAGAATGTGGACAAACACTAATGGGAAAGATTCTAGGTCATGCAGGAAAGGCCACTGGGACAGAAACTGGTACAATGTGCAGTACAGTGGACCTGAGGAAATTGCTGGTTCTACAGGGTCAGTTAATCTGAGTCAAATGGACAATGTTTAAATGGTTCCAGTTGAGCATGCTGGCTTATGTGGGGAAAGTCATAAAGATGACATTCTTCTGATTGATGATGATGTCTTTGATCCTGCTAAGCAAGCTGAGTTATGTAACTGGAAAAAGAATGATGTCTTTGAAGAAGTGAGAGATGAAGGTCAGAAATGCATCTCCACATGGTGGGTGTGTACACTTAAGGAGACCCCTGATGGTGTTACAACTAAAGCTAGACTAGTTGCCAGAGGCTTCGAAGAAAAACACATTCAGGAGCTACCAAAAGACTACCCAACATGTGCCTCAGAGTCTCTAAGAATGATCATGACTGTTATATGTCAAAAGAAATGGCAACTGAATTCTATGGACATTAAAGCAACCTTTTTACAAGGGAAAGAATTAACTCAAAATATCTACATTCATCCACCACCAGAGGCTCAGAGCCAAGGAATTCTGTGGAGACTGAAGAAGTGTGTTTACGGACTAGCAGATGCTTCTCTTTATTTATACAATAAAGTGAAAGACACTATGCATCACTTCGGAGCTATCATGTCACAAGTTGATCCAGCAGTCTTCTACTGCCTGGATGACTCCTGTCATGTAATGGGAGTCCTCAGTTGCCATGTGGATGACTTTACCTGGGGGGGTTCAGAAATGTTCTCCACAATAGTCATACCATGCTTGAAAGCAGCTTTCCAAGTAGGACGGGAAGAACATAACACCTTCAGCTACATTGGAATGGAGTTTCATTCTTTGAATGATATGATACAGGTACAACAGAGTATGTATATAAAGAATCTGGACCCCATTCCAATGAACCTGGCTAGAGCTACTGATCGAGATGCTCCTCTAACAGACAAAGAAATTGACATGCTGAAATCAAAGATTGGCCAAATACTATGGGTGGCAAGACAAACACGGCCTGATGTAATGTGTGATGTATCCATCTTGGCATCCAGTACGAAACATACTACTGTTCAGACTCTGGACTTTGCAAACAAACTGATCAGGAAACTCAAATCTGAAGAGGTGACCTTGAAGTTCCAGCACTTGGGAAAAGACAGCTCCCGTAAAGCTAGTAGTGTTCAGTGATTCTTCAATGGGCAACCTTCCAAATGGTGGTACCCAGGGTGGGCATCTAATCATGCTCATAGGAGAGAATGAAAGATTCTCACCTATATGCTGGCAATCAAGAAGAATCAGAAGGGTTGTTAGAAGCACTTTGGCAGGAGAGACACTGGCCCTTGCAGACGGCATTGATAATGCAATATTCTTTGTGACACTGTACTCAGAACTTACTGTAGGTGACTGCAAACACAAAAGTGTACCTATTGTATGTGTAACTGACAATCACTCACTGCTTGATGCTGTCGAATCTACCAAACCAGTCACCAAGAAGAAACTAAGGTGGGGTTTACACTAGACCGTATCAGCGGATCATCAGATTAACGTTTTTAAAACGATTAGCGTGCACACAGCAACGCCAATACACGATTCGCGTGCACACAGCAACGCCAATACACGGATACGCTCGGCTCCGCAGGCATCCTGCGCTCCAAATCACTCCGCCCTGAACAGCGAGTGCCCTCTGGAGGGTGCGCACTCCGGCCCTGCGCAGCTCACAGAGCGCGCGAGTGAAGCGCACAAGCAGTGATTCGGGACTGAGCCGCTGTGTGTGAGATCCCAGTGCATGTCGGGCATGCGCGTCACTTACCACTTGCAAGTGGAAGGATGGCAAGCCTAAAGACAATCATAACTACACAATGGGCAGTATTTGCATCAGTATTTGCAGTATTTTCATACTTTTATACTCTTTAATGAAAGGTGATACAAGGCGGAAGTCCGCGCCGTTTTTCAGCAGTCGCGTCACATGACCAACGCCAGCGAATCAGGAAGGTGGATGTCACAGTGACGTTGTCCAATGACGACGCCAGCTAGAGCTCAGCACAGCGTATCCTCAATGTTTACACAGCACCGGACCAGACACGATCTGGATTGAATACGTGGACCCTGGCGGATTCCCGTTTCCCGGCGTTTTAATGTAAACGGACAGTGCATCCGCGAAGAAAACGAGACAGATATGGTCTAATGTAAACTTGGCCTACATCTCAAAATCAGCAATAATCAACGAGCTCATTCAATCTGGAACCATCCAACACATCATGTGGTCAGCGACTAAAGAACAGCTTGCTGACTGCTCGACAAAGAAAGGAACATCAGCACTCATCCTGCTGAAGGCTGTCAGTGAAGGTGTATGGCACCTTAAAGAATAAGTGGACAGAACAACAAATCAAAGGGACTCTTGTAATATTAAAGCAACACTTAGATTTAAAGTTTTGTTTATTCAACAGTTCATTCAATTAAGGAACTGTTTTCTTTTCTTTAAAAGAAAAGGGGGAGTTCGTTAAGTGTTACTGCGCATGTGTAGTGTGGGGGGGGTCGGTTGTATGGAGGTGAATGCTGGCGCTGTAAGTGTGAGAAGTGCTTCAGTAAAGTTTCATGTATTTGTTACCCTTCGTTGTTGTCTTTATGAGTTAACATTCACCTCCTTGGCCTGGGGAAGGGCTGGAAAAAGTGCCCTAAACATAGCCTACTTCATCTCATCCTGGCCTGCTTATTGCAGCAGGTGGGGATCCTAACAATGCATCCTGGATACACCCATGCAGTCAGCATTGGCATCTTATCGACTATGTTATAGTCAGAAAAAGAGATTGGCAAGATGTTAGAGTGATGATGACCATGTGCAGTGCAGACTGCTGAACAGATCATAGACTCAACTTCTCGAAGCTCAACATGCGCATCCAACCCAGGCATTGTCCATAGGGGAAACCAGCAAATAAGTGACTGAATGTCAGTAACCTGGAACAGCACTCTGTGCGTCAGAACCTCAGTAAGGACCCTGACAGCAAGCTAAGCCAACTCAACCTTAGTGCAAATGGAGCAGAAAAGAACTGGGCAGCTCTCAGTGATGTGGTCTACAACACTGCACTCACTCATCTGGCCCAAAGCACACAAACATCAAGACTGGTTCAATGACAATGATGAAAGTGTTCAGAAGCTGCTGGATGAAAAGCATGAAGCACATAGAGCCTCTCAGCAAGACAACACATTTGCCTCCAAGAAAGCAGCCTACTACAAGTACTGGATAAAAGCGACTCCTCCAATGCTTTCCTAGTCACAGAGTCAAGCAAGGTTTTGTGCTTGTGCCCACCCTGTTCAGCATGATGTTTTCAGCTATGCTGTCAGGTGCCTTCTGCGATAATGTTGAAACCAGTATCAAGATCAGGTTCAGGACTGATGGCCAACTCTTCAACCTGTGGAAGCTCCAGGCCAAGACCAAGGTGAAAGAGGCCTCAGTGGGCGACTTCCTGTTCACAGACAACTGCACACTCAATACTGCCACAGAGGCCCAGATGTAGCAGAGCATGAACTGCTTTTCTACTGCCTATAACAACTTCGGCCTCACAATCGGTACAAAGATGACAGACGTCTTGCACCAACCCGCACCTCAGAAGCCTTACATGGAACCAGCTATCACTGTCAAAGGGGGAAACCCTGAAAGCTGTTGACAAGTTTATGCACCTTGGTAGCACACTTTCCAAATCTGTGAACATAAATGACAAGGTTGACACGCGCATCGCCAAGGCAAGCTCTGCATTTGGACAGCTACGTGAATCAATATGGGACAGAAGAGGCATTAGGCTGACCACAAAGCTGAAGTTGTACAAGGCAGTTGTGCTGCCAACACTACTGTACACCTGTGAGAAATGAACAGTTTATGAGTGCCATGCCAGAAACCTAAATCTTTTTCACATGAACTGCCTGAGAAAGCTGCTGAAGCTCGCCTGGTAGCACAAAGTTCCAGACATAGAGGTCCTTTCTCAAGCTGATCTGCCTAGCATCCATACCTTACTGAGGAGAACCCAAGTCAGGTGGGCAGGCCACCTTGTACGCATGTCAGACACATGCCTCCCAAAGAGATTGTTCTATGGTGAACTGGCAGAAGGGGCAGAAAAAGTGCTTCTAGGACACACTCAAAGCCTCTCTGAAGAACTTTGATATTAACCCTGACTCCTGGGAAACAGCAGTGCAAGACCGCCCTGCCTGGTAAAGCTATATCAGCAAAGGTGCTACCTCATACGTGCAAAATAGGACTGCGGAAGCATAAAGAAAAGATGAGCTGCACAAATCCAGAGCCAACTCCCTGCCCTTCACACCAGTGGCCCACCTGTGGCCGATGTATGGCAGGGCCTTTCAAGCCCACATTGGACTGATCAGCCACAGCCAGATACACTGCATCCAGTCTTCTTCCAAGTGATGTCCTTGGTCATTGTCGACAGTGACGGACGAACAACATAACATGAAACCAAATTATCACATTATAACACGATATTAAATTACCATGTTATAACATGAAAAAATATTGTTATAATGTGAAAAATATAATGTTATAACAAACTTTTCATGTTATTATATGATACTGATTTTTTTTTCTTTTTTCTGGTGTGGCAGCAATACGCTTCTGTAAATAAGCTAGTTGGGCAGAAAACAGAATATTGTGCAACAGCATAGCAAGCAACATGAGCTAACAAACATGTTATACTAGCTGTACTTCTGAGTGCGAGACCAGGAAGTAACCTGCCTAGCTCACAAACTAGAATCAGTGCGCTCACTTCGACATAGTTAACTGACTCACACAGTGATGTATGCCACTATGTCTATATCATTAAAAGCCAATGTTTCACTGCATTCATTAAACCAAACACCCATAGTGAGGTTTCTCACAATACAACTGTCAACCATTCATTAACAGTTTTCTTTATTCAAATTATTTTACTTCCATATTTGAACAAAAGAGACTTAAAAACACGTTTATAGAACTAAGCTCTGAGTGGGGCTTTGCATCAAGGGCACAAGTTTAAAAAAACAAATACAAATAACTTACATTATTTCTAAATTCATCAGTAGGCTGTTTTAATTCTAAAACATAAAATATGGGTGTAAAAACAAGCTTAGTATAGATCTAATGTCAGAAATTGATACCTTATAGTAATAATACACATTTGTCAGTTTTAATTTTGACATATTTATACAATATTGAGTATAAAAACATTATTTATATAAATCCACCAAACACTTTTAATCATATATGGACATGTAGAGCTACTTGATATTTGTTGATTGATAAAATAGTAATAGGCTGATTAGTTGCTTGTTCATTTATCATGCCTTCATATCCACAATAACTTTTTCCTGTTGTATTTGTTCTGTCCAGCTCCATTCAGAAGAAAAGCAAAGATTCAGTAATTGCAGTGACAGTTTCGGTGATATTTTGAAACATTCCTGGCTCCTTCAGTTTACAAACCAGCAAGCGCATCCACTGCCGAGTTGAAATCCTGACCTGGAAAGTAAAATATTACATATATATTATTGTGTAGCTCTTCATTAGCAACGTCCACAAGTTTTTATCTAGACTTACTCCCAGTATCATGTAGCATGTGAAGCATTTCTTCTACTGAGCTGGGTTCTTAAACACAGCAAAGAACCTCAGGCCAAAAACATGTCTTCATTTTAAGATCAAGATCCTTTTAAGTTATTCATTTATATTCCTTCCTTGTTTTCAATGATTAAAAATGTTAAAATCAGTGCTAAATAAATATTTACCTTTGTATAGTCTAACTAGAAGGATTAAGAACCATGCTGTTGCTTCAAAATAATGTATTTTTTATTATTATTAAAGGAATTAAGACAGCGTACTTTCACCACCTCCTTCTGCACCTCCTCCTACTTCTGCTTCTCCTGGGTTCATCTCGTTCTCGGGTGTTGAGAACAGGCCTCCAAACAGTCCTTTCTTCTCTTTTTTATTCGAGTCTCCTGCTGAGGGAAAAAGGCCTCCAATACCTCCTGAGCCGCTTGGTTTATTTTTGTTGTCTTCCCCTCCACCAAGCATGGATTTCAGCTTAGTTTTGGCAGCCGTAGCTGGGGTAGGAAAGCAAAGAACATGATTATGTTAGGCTTTAAATAATTCAATGCAATGAACCTAAAAGTAAAGATTGACAACAGCAATGTCTGTAGTCTGATGAGTTTATATTGCCTTGATTAATGAACGTTTTAGAAAAGCAAAAAGTTGATTTTAAAAAATATAATTATTATTTGAGAGGATAAAATTTAAAAAAGTCAAACTAAACTTGCAAGTGGTAATTTACTTGACAGTATGTGGAATACTAGAGGTTCAAGATTTTTTCTGGTTAGAGTATCTCAGCCTTATACAACCCCCCCCCCAAAAAAAAAAAAAATTTAATGGGGGCATCATGGCTCAGGTGGATAAGGCACCATACCATAAATCCGGGGACCCGGGTTCGATTCTGACCCGAGGTCATTTCCCTCTCTCTCTCCCGCTCATTTCCTGTCTCTACACTGTCCTATCCAATAAAGGTGAAAAAAGCCCCCCAAAAAATCTTTTAAAAAAAACCCAAATTAACAAACAAAAAATAAATGTACAGCTAAATCCACTCACCTGCTTTGTCAACTACAGCATCTACAAAGAAACTTTTAGACATGTTCACAGGAATGAAGTCCCAGCAGCAGAATGAATGTGTTTCCCAGTGTGTATCAGTTTGTGTGAGAAAAAGAGATTCCAGATTAGGGTGGTTGCTTACGAAGACGGCGTACTTAAATTTGCTTACACCCTGAAACTAAAAGTCTATTGGCTGATTCTCTGAGTGTGGAATGGAAACAGGAGGGAAGATGTGATCAGGCTAGACTGGTTTCACTGGTTTGCCACTTGGCTTACTCTCAAACTATTTAATGTGCTCTTTCTTTAAAAACAAGTTTGGGTACTTAAAAACAAACCATTAACTTTGATTCTGAACTTTCTAAATCACCGGTGGACATGAGGATATCTTTAACCTCAGAAAGTCCAATAATCTGTAAATCTATGAATCAAGGAGGATATAGCATGATAAAATTATTTACTGTTTGCAAACACTAGACATTGCCAAAAAAAAGTAGCCATTTTGCTATTCAACTTGAGATGCTAACCAGATTTGTTAGGTTACTTAGAAAAACAACTGACCCTAAACACTAGCAAACTAGCTAACATGTAGCCAACTACCTAACATTAAAACCACTAGCTAGGTTCACTAGCAAACAAGATAACATTAAAACCAGTTCCCAGGGTTACTAGCAAACTAGCTAACATGGATACAAATAATCAGGTTCACTAGTTAGCAAGTCAGTTTATTTGTATGGCGCTTTTAATAACAGACATTGTCTCAAAGCAGCTTTACAGAAGAATAAAGACTTTAAATGTATGAACTAATTTTATCCCTAATAATTTTTTTTTAAATCTCTGATAAGCAAGCCTGAGATGACGATGGTAAGGGAAAAACTCCCTCAGATGACATGAGGACGAAACCTTGAGAGGAACCAGACTCAAAAGGGAACCCATCCTCATCTGGGTGATAACAGATAGCGTGATTATTAATAGTTCACTTCTATAACTGTGTCCTGTATAGTCACAAAGTGTAATTGTGTAACCAGGAAATTCATTATAGTTTTAGCATGAAGTCTATTTAGTAAGCTAACATATTAAAAACATTAAAAACAGTTGCCAGGGTCACTGGAAAACTAGTTAACAATGATACCAATAGCCAAGTTCACTGGCAATGTATCTAAGATTAAAACCTGGAGCCAGTTCACTAGCAAAGTATATAATCAGTAGCAATAAAATCAGTAGCCAGGTTTACTGGCTAGCTAACATTAGGCAAATTGTTCATATTGTGCTATAAAACCAGCATTCAGGTTTGTTATGAAGCTAACCAATATTAGTCTTATATTATATTTTGGAGGCTACAGTGTGATCGAGGGAGAACAGGAAACATTCCTGATTTCCACTTAACTACAATTAGCCTTAAAAATCAGTAGTTATATGGATATACGTTTTAGAGCTTAAATTGGATTTATTCCTTAACATCTGTAGTCTGTTAATGCTGTTGGATTTAAATCCATAGATTTGCCAAACTATTCTTTTATTTTATTAATCTGAGCTTTGTAAGTCTGAGGCCACAGGTAGCTCTCAAAAACATCAGCACGAGCCCTGGGCGTTGCTCCAGGTTTGTTTATGTTTTGCTGCACATGGGTTTGGCTGTGCGCTGTATGGGTGGAGGATTTCTCACTCCGCTGGAATGTGATGATTATCCTATTCATGTTAAAATGGTGACGGCACGGTGGTGTAGTGGTTAGCGCCGTCGCCTCACAGCAAGAAGGTCCGGGTTCGAGCCCCGTGGCCGGCGAGGGCCTTTCTGTGCAGAGTTTGCATGTTCTCCCCGTGTCCGCATGGGTTTCCTCCGGGTGCTCCGGTTTCCCCCACAGTCCAAAGACATGCAGGTTAGGTTAACTGGTGACTCTAAATTGACCGTAGGTGTGAATGGTTGTCTGTGTCTCAGCCCTGTGATGACCTGGCGACTTGTCCAGGGTGTACCCTGCCTTTCGCCCGTAGTCAGCTGGGATAGGCTCCAGCTTGCCTGCGACCCTGTAGAACAGGATAAAGCAGCTAGAGATAATGAGATGAGAGATGTTAAAATGGCATCACAGAAAGTAAAATGGATGATACTCAGTTTTGACTATAACTGTCTTCTTTACGGTGTCCTTTTACAAACAGACATCAGCTGCTTTAAACAGGTTCGATCACTTCCTTTTTTCTTTTGTCTCCATAAGCATTTCCACACCTTCACAAGACTCACTGGTCATCCCACAGGAAAAATCTAAAACACATCCTCCATTATTTTCATAGTTTCTCCCAGAGAGCAATATGATCAAATAAGAGCGAGACATCTGCTCAAGTCCCCATAAATCTCACATCTCCTCCTGAGTTTCAGTAGAGATCTCAGCAAAGTCGTATACTTTACTCTGACCTGCCAAGTTAATTATAAGTCAAATTTATTCAAATTTGCTACCAAGCATTCACTCTCCAGTCAATTAAACAGGAAAACCTGTACACCTGGTCTTTTATGCAGTTCAGTCCAATCATGTGGTGCAGCATGATGCATAAAATCATACAGGTCAAGAGCTTCAATGTTCATCAGAAAGAAGAAAAACTGATCTCTGTGACTTTGAGCATGACTCATGACATGGTTGTTGGTATCAGAAGGGTTGGTTTGAGTATTTCATAAACTACTGATCTCCTAGGATTTAGACATTTTGTCTTTCGACAGAACTGGGGGGAAAAACCAACCACTGTAAGCATGTACTAGTGCATCTCAAAAAATTAGAATATTGTGAAAAAGTTCAATATTTTCCATCAGTTATTTAAGAAAGTGAAAATGTTATATATTATATAGACTCAGTACACAAACTAAAATGTTTCAAGCATTTTTCTATTTTAATTTTAATCAGTATGGCATACAGTACAAAAACAAAAAAAACTCATCTCAAAATATTAGAATATTTCATTTCGAGTTTGAGTAAAACAGT
Source organism: Neoarius graeffei (assembly GCF_027579695.1). Lineage (NCBI taxonomy): Eukaryota > Metazoa > Chordata > Actinopteri > Siluriformes > Ariidae > Neoarius > Neoarius graeffei. The sequence goes on along the minus strand of NC_083575.1, from coordinate 68,502,131 downwards.
ATGAACACAGTGTATCTCTCGGTCTAGTTCAGTACACACAACCACAATCATGGGGAAGACTGCTGACTTGACTGTTGTCAAGTCAGGGTAAGCCACAAAAGGGCATTGCTGAAAAGGGTGGCTGGAAAAGGTGCACAAGCAACAAGGATGGCCACAGTCTTGAGAGGATTGTCAAGAAAAGTTGATTCAAGAACATGGGAGAGCTTCACAAGGAGTGGACTGAGGCTGGTGTCAGTGTATCAAGACCCATCACGAACAGACATCTTCAAGAAAGGGGATACAACTTTCGCATTCCTAATATCAAGCTACTCCTGAGCCAGAGACAATGTCAGAAGTGTCTTATCTGGGCTAAGGAGAGAAAGAAATGGACTGTTGCTCAGTGGTCCAAAGTCCTCTTTTCAGATGAAAGTACATTTTGCATTTAATTTGGAAATCACAGTTCTAGAGTCTGGAGGAAGAGTGGAGAGGCACAGAATCCAAGGTGTTTGAAGCCCAGTGTGAAGTTTCCACAGTCTGTGGTGATTTGGGGTGCCATGTCATCTGCTGGTGTCGGTCCACTGTATTTTATCAAGTCCAAAGTCAACACAGCCATCTACCAGGAGATTTTAGAGCACTTCATGCTTCCATCTGCTGACGAGCTTTTTGGAGATGCTGATTTCCTTTTCCAGCAGGACTTAGCACCTACCCACAGTGCCAAAACTACTACCAAATGGTTTGCTGACCATGATATTACTGTGTTTGATTGGCCAGCCAACTTGCCTGACCTGAACCCCATAGAGAATCTATGGGGTATTGTCAAGAGGAAGATGAGAAACACCCGACCCAAAAATACAGACACGCTGAAGGCCACTATCAAAGCAACCTGGGCTTCAATAACACCTCAGCAGTGTCACAGACTGATCACCTCCATGCCACATGCTCTTATGCAGAAATATAGAAAATTCAAAAGGGTTCACAAACTTTCAAGCACCACTGTATAAGCCATAATCATCAAAATTAAAACAAAAAAGGCTTTAAATATTTCACTTTACATGTAATGAATATAGAATACATGAAAGTGTACCTTTTTGAATTAAATTATGAAAAAAGCAACTTTTTCATGGTATTCTAATTTTTTGAGATGCACTAGTATATATTGTTTGCTGAAAAAGAAAAAAAAGATTTTGCACAGCCCTGCACATTGTGCGATGTTTTTTGTTATGATGATTACGATAATGATGGCGTAAGGCATCCTCAGGGCAGAGTGTCTGTTCTCGACTTCTGTACATTCACATCATGCCTGCTCCTCACACTTTTATTGAATCGAGGTGTTACTCTGTCTGTTGTTGAGAATGAGGAGTGACGACAGTCAATTTGGGTGTAACTGTGATGTGCTATCACTTGATTGCTTGCGTGTATAAGAACGTACATTGGTTTAGCCCAGTTCTATTACATTCTAAATGTACATTTGATGTGTCTCTGTACAATTATATTTAAAAAACAAACAAACAAAAACAGTTGGGAAGCACCTTACTTAAGAGGAATGTTTACAGGTTTACATGAAAGCGTCATATCCTCCCCAGACACCTGGGATTAACTTACAGTGGTGCTTGAAAGTTTGTGAACCCTTTAGAATTTTCTATATTTCTGCATAAATATGACCTAAAACATCATCAGATTTTCACACAAGTCCTAAAAGTAGATAAAGAGAACCCAGTTAAACAAATGAGACAAAAATATTATACTTGCTCATTTATTTATTGAGGAAAATGATCCAATATTACATATCTGTGAGTGGCAAAAGTATGTGAACCTCTAGGATTAGCAGTTCATTTGAAGGTGAAATTAGAGTCAGGTGTTTTCAATCAATGGGATGACAAATCAGGTGTGAGTGGGCACCCTGTTTTATTTAAAGAACAGGGATCTATCAAAGTCTGATCTTCACAACACATGTTTGTGGAAGTGTATCATGGCACGAACAAAGGAGATTTCTGAGGACCTCAGAAAAAGCATTGTTGATGCTCATCAGGCTGGAAAAGGTTACAAAACCATCTCTAAAGAGATGGTTTTGTAACCTTTTCCACAGTCCACCAATCCACAGTCAGACAGATTGTGTACAAATGGAGGAAATTCAAGACCATTGTTACCCTCCCCAGGAGTGGTCGACCAACAAAGATCACGGCGTGTAATAGTCGGCGAGGTCACAAAGGACCCCAGAGTAACTTCTAAGCAACTGAAGGCCTCTCTCACATTGGCTAATGTTAATGTTCATGAGTCCACCATCAGGAGAACACTGAACAACAATGGTGTGCATGGCAGGGTTGCAAGGAGAAAGCCATTGCTCTCCAAAAAGAACATTGCTGCTCATCTGCAGTTTGTTAAAGATCACGTGGACAAGCCAGAAGGCTATTGGAAAAACGTTTTGTTGACGGATGAGACCAAAATAGAACTTTTTGGTTTAAATGAGAAGCGTTATGTTTGGAGAAAGGAAAACACTGCATTCCAGCATAAGAACCTTATCCCATCTGTGAAACATGGCGGTGGTAGTATCATGGTTTGGGCCTGTTTTGCTGCATCTGGGCCAGGACGGCTTGCCATCACTGATGGAACAATGAATTCTGAATTATACCAGCAAATTCTAACGGAAATTGTCAGGACATCTGTCCATGAACCACATCTCAAGAGAAGGTGGGTCATGCAGCAAGACAATGACCCTAAGCACACAAGTCGTTCTACCAAAGAATGGTTAAAGAAGAATAAAGTTAATGTTTTGGAATGGCCAAGTCAAAGTCCTGACCTTAATCCAATCAAAATGTTGTGGAAAGACCTGAAGTGAGCAGTTCATGTGAGGAAACCCACCAACATCCCAGACTTGAAGCTGTTCTGTACGGAGGAATGGGCTAAAATTCCTCCAAGCCGGTGTGCAGGACTGATCAACAGTTACCGGAAACGTTTAGTTGCAGTTATTGCTGCACAAGGGGGTCACACCAGATACTGAAAGCAAAGGTTCACATACTTTTGCCACTCACAGATATGTAATATTGGATCATTTTCCTCAATAAATAAATGAGCAAGTATAATATTTTTGTCTCATTTGTTTAACTGGGTTCTCTTTATCTACTTTTAGGACTTGTGTGAAAATCTGATGTTGTTTTAGGTCATATTTATACAGAAATATAGAAAATTCTAAAGGGTTCACAAACTTTCAAGCAGTACTGTACATAAACATTTATGTAGGATGATAAACTCTTAAAGACTGCTTTGGTCAATTTTGAGACAGATTTGTGTCAATGTTAGGTTTCCATGCTACACATGTTTATAGATCAGTTTGTACTTCCTTTATGTAAGTGTCATATGATGATGACGAGGCAAGTCAAGCATAACAAGCAGACACCCTCCAATCTAACATGAATATAAATAGAGCAGCTGGGATTGGCTCCAGCTCACCTATGACACATAATGCATGCACGTAAATGAATATAAATAGTAAACCTAACCACGTTTTACTCAAGGACCAAAAAAATAACTTTTTTTTTTTAAATATACAGAGTATATTTTGCAAGATCTGACTTTTGTTTATTGTTACAATTAATGCCATTACAATTTACTAGTTTCATGTAAATCTGCCTATGGAAATATATCAAGTGGAAATATCTTAAATATAGCCAGATTGATCCCATATTTATCACTGAGACTGTGATACATCAAATACACAATTATTAAGAATATCTTTCTAGACATTTGGTCCCAATTTCAAGCTTGAAATGGTCTTATTATTTAATTGACAAATCATTTTGCTTCTTTTGAGAAATAAATCTTCCTAAGATATTTATGATTTCAAAAAATGTACTTTGTAATCCTGTGTTGTAATCTCACAATGATAAATATTATATATAATCAAATATTTTGTTAAATAAGGACATATTTTGCATAGTGTTTATCAGAGGCCATAAATGGCTTATGTAGGTTTACATGTGTTATTTAAAAGACTCTCTGGCTTATTTCTTTGATGTGATTTATTGGTTAAAAGGAAATACAATACTAGTAGGCATTTTTGTTTTTAACCAAACATTTATTTCAGGTGCTCAATTCATTTAGAAAATGAAAAGAAAAAAAGACTGGGAAATAATTTGCAGATAGTGCACCAGTTACAATCAGTTAGTGAGAGTTGTGTTTAAGGCAACATGCATAGCTTCTGCAAAATAACGCTTCCATTTCTAATATTTCAGCTCCGTTTCCACAATTCAGTTTAATTCCATTTTATTTGTATAGCACTTTTAACAATCGACACTGTCACAAGCAGCTTTACAGAACAAGAACTAGGATCATTAAGAAAGGGTTGCCAAAGCAGGCAGATTAGTAAATCATCATTTGGAGCAGAAGTCTGTTTTGAGACATTAATGATTGTTGTCACCTCAGCTCGATAGCATTACTTGTTCTCAGATAGTTAACTGAGGCTTGTTTTATGCTTTCAGGGCCACTCAGAAACCCACTTAAATTCGTTTTTACTCTAAAGAAGGCAGAGAACTTTATAACGTCCTCTCTACTGATAACCAAAAGCCTGATCTTCACTGCTCTCTGAGGTTATTAGGCACTAGTACAAAGGGTTAGTAAGACACATGGGTTCGGGATGCCTTTAAGCAGATACAAGTACAGTAGATGTAATACACCAGTGTGCAAGCTGACTCAAGCCCAAAGTGTGTGGTGTATACATGTATTTCTAGATTATATACAAGTGTATATGATAGAACCCGAAGCATATGCAGGTTGTCATAAGGCTGATTGAGGAGACAGAACAATGTAGGTCTGTGTGTGCTTAGTGACAGAGCACAGTCATGTAGTTCACAAGTCCAGAGCACGCCTTCATAAAAAAGACAAAGACGGACTGGTGATAAATGCAGGTGGAGTCGAGAGAATCGTTTTGGAGTTCGAGTTGTAGAATGCACCTTCTAAGTGACTAATGAAACAGGAAGGAGATGCTAAGTGGAAGGTCTGTACAAATGACTGAAAGCCTGACAGTGAGATGTGCGTCTTGATTTTTGTTTGATTAAAGGCATTAAGTTTTTATCGTACTACCACTATTTCATCTCAACTTCAGCCATTTTATACATCAATGTTATTTGGAAAGTGTTTATCGAGTCACACTAAAAAGCTTTGCTGTTGGAGGGATCAAAACACAAGTAACAGTAGGGAACTGATTGCAGTTAACATGAACTCTCCTTTTACTATCCTCTTAAACACCCAACAGACCATGTCAGGAAGCCATCGGTCCTGGAGATAACAATCCTGAAAAACAAACAGGAAATAATTTTCAGTAGGGAAATGAGAGGGCGTATGAACCCTTAATTACACTTTTGCTGATTTTGTGTGATGCTTTAATGATAAGGGATTACAGCATAACTCTGGTCCTATGTTTTGTTTTTGTTTGTTTGTTTTTAATTGGGCTCAAAATAGGCCCACCAAACCCAACTCCCACCATCAAACCCCACCACCACCACCAAGGGATCTGTGATGTAAAATATACCCAGGAATTGCACAATTATATTTTTTTAGGGGTTGGTATTAGGTCAACAGGACATGAAAATATTCAACAGCAGGATAGCGTGATTCATTTCCACTCCAGAGTTAATTATTTTCCAATAGCAGCACATCCTGGAGTGCTTTCGATTAGATAGAACTTTATTGATCCCTTTGGGAGGGTTCCCTCAGGGAAATTAAAATTCCAGCTGCTTCATTACAGGATAAACAAAGAATAGAAAATAGAGAAAACTTCTAGATAAATTAAATTAAGTATTTACATATACAAGTATATGAAAAAAAGATATGAAAAAATGTATTCCTCTCGCTGATGATTACAATTTTTATTTATTAAAGAGTAAAACCTAGCACAGTAGTAGTTATAAACAGATTTCTCACCAGCTTTTCTCTCTCTTTTGCTGTTAGTAAGACAGAAAAAAAAACCCTGCAGCTTGTCGTGTTACTATGAATACAATAACATGTTACATGAGTGCATGAACATAGACCTGTGATTTACCTTGCAGCCAGTACTACTGCTGGAACTGCTGGCATAGAAAATTAGTCACCACCTTTTGACCAATCAACAGGATTGTGATACAAGTAGTATTAAAGTTGACTGGTAACTAAAATAGAAAGTTCAGAAATTAAAAGCTCTAAGGTCTCCACTAAATAAATAAATCATATAAATCATTGTAATATATGTGCAAAGTGTTCAGTAGGAATTCATTTTCACTGGACGGAATTCGTGACAGCAAAAACTCTGGAGTTTATAGCTATAAAATTAGAGTCTATAGTTATAGGTTTGGTGTCGATAGCTATAAAATAAGAGGCTATAATTTTGGAGTCTATAGCTATAAAAATTAGAATCTATAGCTGTAAGTCCGGAGTCTATAACTATAAAATTAGTCTATAGCTATAAGTCTCGAGTCTATAGTTATAAAATTAGTCTATAGTTATAAAATTAGAGTCTATAGCTACAAGTATGTCGCCCATAGCTATAGAGTCTACAGCTATAAAATTAGAGTCTATAGTTATAAGTCTGGAGTCTATAGCTATAAAAATTAGAGTTTATAGGGATAAAAATTGGAATCAATAGCTTTAAGTATGGAATCTATAGCTATAGAAATACAACCCCGATTCCAAAAAAGTTGGGACAAAGTACAAATTGTAAATAAAAACGGAATGCAATGATGTGGAAGTTTCAAAATTCCATATTTTATTCAGAATAGAACAGATGACACATCAAATGTTTAAACTGAGAAAATGTATCATTTAAAGAGAAAAATTAGGTGATTTTAAATTTCATGACAACAACACATCTCAAAAAAGTTGGGACAAGGCCATGTTTACCACTGTGAGACATCCCCTTTTCTCTTTACAACAGTCTGTAAACGTCTGGGGACTGAGGAGACAAGTTGCTCAAGTTTAGGGATAGGAACGTTAACCCATTCTTGTCTAATGTAGGATTCTAGTTGCTCAACTGTCTTAGGTCTTTTTTTGTCGTATCTTCCGTTTTATGATGCGCCAAATGTTTTCTATGGGTGAAAGATCTGGACTGCAGGCTGGCCAGTTCAGTACCCGGACCCTTCTTCTACGCAGCCATGATGCTGTAATTGATGCAGTATGTGGTTTGGCATTGTCATGTTGGAAAATGCAAGGTCTTCCCTGAAAGAGACGTCATCTGGATGGGAGCATATGTTGCTCTAGAACCTGGATATACCTTTCAGCATTGATGGTGTCTTTCCAGTTGTGTAAGCTGCCCATGCCACACGCACTAATGCAACCCCATACCATCAGAGATGCAGGCTTCTGAACTGAGCGCTGATAACAACTTGGGTCGTCCTTCTCCTCTTTAGTCCGAATGACACGGCGTTCCTGATTTCCATAAAGAACTTCAAATTTTGATTCGTCTGACCACAGAACAGTTTTCCACTTTGCCGCAGTCCATTTTAAATGAGCCTTGGCCCAGAGAAGACGTCTGCGCTTCTGGATCATGTTTAGATACGGCTTCTTCTTTGAACTATAGTTTTTTAGCTGGCAACGGCGGATGGCACGGTGAATTGTGTTCACAGATAATGTTCTCTGGAAATATTCCTGAGCCCATTTTGTGATTTCCAATACAGAAGCATGCCTGTATGTGATGCAGTGCCGTCTAAGGGCCCGAAGATCACGGGCGCCCAGTATGGTTTTCCGGCCTTGACCCTTACGCACAGAGATTCTTCCAGATTCTCTGAATCTTTTGATGATATTATGCACTGGAGATGATGATATGTTCAAACTCTTTGCAATTTTACACTGTCGAACTCCTTTCTGATATTGCTCCACTATTTGTCGACGCAGAATTAGGGGGATTGGTGATCCTCTTCCCATCTTTACTTCTGAGAGCCGCTGCCACTCCAAGATGCTCTTTTTATACCCAGTCATGTTAATGACCTATTGCCAATTGACCTAATGAGTTGCAATTTGGTCCTCCAGCTGTTCCTTTTTTGTACCTTTAACTTTTCCAGCCTCTTATTGCCCCTGTCCCAACTTTTTTGAGATGTGTTGCTGTCATGAAATTTCAAATGAGCCAATATTTGGCATGAAATTTCAAAATGTCTCACTTTCGACATTTGATATGTTGTCTATGTTCTATTGTGAATACAATATCAGTTTTTGAGATTTGTAAATTATTGCATTCCGTTTTTATTTACAATTTGTACTTTGTCCCAACTTTTTTGGAATCGGGGTTGTAGTCTATAGTTATAGAATTAGAGTCTATAGCTGTAAAATTAGAGTCTATAGCTTTAAGTCTGGAGTCTACAGCTATAAAATTAGAGCCTATAGTTATAAAATTAAAGTCTATAGCTATAAAAAATTAGAATCTATAGCTGTAAGTCCAGAGTCTATAGCTATAAAGTTGGAGTATATAGCTATAAAATTAGTCTATAGCTATAAGTCTGGAGTCTATTGTTATAAAATTAGTCTATAGTTATAAAATTAGAGTCTATAGCTTTAAGTCTGGAGTCCATAGCTCCAAGTATGGCGTCCATAGCTATAAAATTAGAGTCTATAGTTATAAGTCTGGAGTCTATAGCTATAATATTAGTCTATAGCTATAATATTAGAGTCTATAGCTGCAAGTCTGGAGTCTATAGCTATATCATTCTATGCCTGTCATTATTTCCTCTTCTGTCTCGGTTTCTCTCACCTATTGTCCTGCACCTGCTGCTGGCTCTGCTGCTTCTTCGGTTTTGGATGGTTCAGCCTGAGAAGAGATGGACAACAGCAGCTAAGATAAGTGATCTGCACTTTAGCTATGTTTCCCACAGAACAGGACATAGCCTCTTTAGAGCCAGGCTAGCAACTCACCAAGTTCTCCAAGTTTAACCAATATTTATGTTGTATCCACCATTTTTCTCAGTGTATAGTTTATATATCTGGCTGTTAGAGTGCTATAAAATAAAATCAACAGTGTTTATGTCTGTGGCGTTTAAGAGAATTTCCTGATTAGCTGGAGGACATGTATGAGATTGGAATTAGGGGTGAAAATGTAAAAATAATTATATATTAAAACCCATGCATATAGATGATTAGAATTGAATGATTGGGGGGGGAGCAGTGGTGAAAATCCAAGGGTTCACTATAAGAAAAATAGATTTATCCTACAAGATAATGCCATCATGGAAATAATTTTGAATTGTTATTGTTTCTCTTTCTCAAATATAGTTTTATGATTGAATTCTTTTGAGGGAATTGAGTTGAGACGGGTCAGTGTACAAAACCTACAGTGGTGCTGTTGCATTCTAAGTAATAGGCATAGCTACAATATCAAACGCAGTAAGTGTCATTAAATACAGGAGCAATTTCATATTCCAGTATGGTCTTGTCTTGTCACACAGGTTAAACAGTTAAATAGGGGCATGACTGTGTGTTAGGTTTCCAATCTGCCTATTCATATGATCTAGATTTCACAATAAAAATTGAATGCCCTTCTGTAATCTTTTTGTTTTTACGAAACCACCATATCACACAGTTACCCAATACAAAGGGGGGGGAAAAAACGTCTGGTCGTCAAAACAAATATTCAGTGAGCTAATGTTTGCTATGGCATTAATGACCCAAAGACCTTAGTGTTTACTTTTTTTGAACCAGAACTAAGCTACCAAATTAGACATAACAGACAGCCAGATCGATTGTGCTCTCACTGGAATGCAGTTTCAGCATTGACAAAGGGTCTCTCATTAGACTGCCAGGACTCAACTTTGTTCCTGTAGGTCTGTCTGGCCTCAGGGGGCAGGAGGGGAAATTAAATTTTTGTGCTTCATGAGTTTCATCAGACTACGTCTCGTTTTACTAAATAAATCTATTGTCCTCATCGAAAATTTAGACTTCCTTTAAATTCTTTACGTATCTTCCTTTGAGGGAATGACATGACATGGTTTGATGTTGAAAGCTTATGTGCAAGAGCATAAGATCATGCTGAATGTTTGAGCCTGTTAGCACCTCAGTGATCAGTTGTTCATCCTGGCCACAGCCATACACGAGAGAAACAGATCAATATAAGAACAGTATTAATAAAGTTATCACAATTGAAAACACAACAACATTTCTGAATTATTAGTTATCAGTTTTATACATATGGTTATTCTAGGTTTGTTTACCGGGTTGACTATTCCAGTTGATGCTACTACAGTCTCCAGACCTTCCACTGCCTTCCCTGATACCTCATTGACTCCAGCTACTGTGGCCTCGCCCATAAGATTTGCCTGATCAGTCGTCTTCTGGGCAACTGGTGACAAGAGACAATGCCCTTACTCACAATATTACTAGCAATAATAATAATAAATTATATTAACTTTTATTTATATGCCACCTTCCTTTCATACAGTACAAATATTTAAAGCACAGCTCGGTACCATATGTGCAAATAAATCAAACCAAAAACATTTATTTAAAAAAAAAAAAAAGTATGAAAATTAAACAGGATCTAAGATAAACAGAAGACATTTGGGATGAAGTATAATGTATAAAATGAGAATCAATGAACTGGAGAAGGTTACAATTATTAATGAATAGTCACCATACAATAATGATTAGAAGTAAGGCATGCGCTTACAGGAAAATAATCAACCATTACCTCCCAAAAGTTATTTTCCTATAACAGCATCCTGAATCAGTTTATTTATGTTATACTACACTTTATTCATTTATTGCTGTGGAAAATCAGTGACACAAGTTAGTTCATGTCATCACTTACATTATAGCAGCTATAAACAGTGGTTCTCAAATAAGACAAAAATGCAGCTTGTCCTGTTAGAGAATCTGTAAACTGATCCATCCCTGAAGACTTTCTACCTTTACCATTGACTGTTACAAAACACTGACACTGGAGACTCCTTCCACAAATACCAAATAAACATCTACTCATAGAAAACTTCACTATATCCACAATTACAGTTTTTTTATGTTCATGTGGCGCATCTGCCATACAATTGCCATTGTAAGTGATTTCTACATAAATAATAATGCATTAGAATGAGTGTATTAATAAGCATATTATATGAACAATTGCAAATAGCACTGGCACTTTTGTCGGAGCTGCTGTTATGCAAAAAAAGTTAAATCAATACTTTCTGACCAATCAGATTCAATCATTCAACAACACTGTGGTATAAACAGCATTATTCTATCCACATTCACTGGATATGAGCAATTGCATGCTCTGATTGGCTACTCTACTACTAGGCTATCAGCTCATATACCGTGAGTAGAGAAAAACAAAAATGGCGGTGCGTGCTGCTGAACCAACCGAGGACGAAATAAAACCTCTACTCGAAAACAAAACCCCCCAAAATACAAAAAAAAGCAACAAAATATGGAATAAAAGTATTTGATGGTAAGAACGTATCTTTTTTTATTTTTCAAGAATTATTATTATAGCATTTTTTACAAATTGCTACTGTCATTTTGCCAGTTTGTTTACATTCTAAGCGGAAATGATTTTGTCGGACATTTTGTATAAAAGTTTTTATTTATCGAATTTGCAAAAAAAATTTAAATTAAAATGCTCCAATTTCTCAAAATCCAGGGAATGTGGATAGAATAAAACAGTTATTCCACTCAATCTCGTCGTATATGGCTTATAGCCAACTCAGTGCTACGCACTTCATTGGCTATCAGCTCATGTATGACTCAAGTTCATGGAATAACTTAACTATTAAATGTTTAAGTAAAACTGGCTTGTGCTGTTAACAGGAATTCAAATAAGTGGTGTCGAAGTGTGTGAATTGATGTCCTCCTAACCTGTGTTCACGCTGGAAACCACACCTTCCTTTGTCTTCGTACCTGAAAGAAGGACAGAAAAATGAAGATTAAATATATAATTTAAGATGTATCCATAGCGGCTCAAACAAAACCTTCAATGCAACAAATATTCTTTTTACATGTCCAGGTGTCACTCCAATGTTCTGCTTATATTTTGCCATTATTCGAGGTGAAGCCCTTGGCTTTAAATATTTAAGTAATGCACTGCAGGGACAGATCTTTCTGGATTTTTCTAAGCCCCACTGCAGCCTCTGCTCTCTGTGTAAAGCTGGAGTTCTGCCCAGCCTCATAAAAGCAGACTAAACATCATTTACACGCTTCCTCCAGATCGCCACTTTTACATAGCATGCAAGATGCACTGTTGTCTAATTCCAGAGAACACTCACTCAAGCCTCAGAAATGTCCTGAATGTCCTATTTTTACCACTCCAACTAAAATCCCAGTGTAATGTAGGCCACATTCTTCCCCTTTTCATGAAAATTACAAACACACTCACGCAAACACACGTCAAGTAAAGCTTTGTTCTTGTTCTTCAGTACAACGGGCTGATTTAGCACCAGGACATGCACATTCCAGAGAGCCCGACTACTGCTAGGGGACAAACACAAAGGCCTGGGCTTTAGAAAGCTCCTGTTGTAATCAGTACATAGACCCATTTAACATGGCTCACACTATATTGGATGGCATAATACTGTGAGGGGTGGTCTGTGTAATAAATTAAACAGAAAAGTCTAAAGTCCTTCCCACACCATGCAATTGGGTGGCGCCGATCTCCGTTTCCATAGTCCTCAGCCTCTTGCCTATACAGCTAGGGGTACAGTGGGGGGCTAGTCCACTGGTAACCATGAGAGTTTGACTTTCCACTTGCATCTGTATTGCAGCATACCTTGCCAGATGGCAGTAGGTACCATTTTTATGATGGTCTTTGGTATGACCCGACTGCGAGCAGAACTCGCGATCTCCCAATCGAGAGGCAGACACGCTAACCATTAGGCCAACTCGCGGTAAATTAAACAGAGGATGGAGGGAAAGGTAACATGCTGTACATTCTCGAGGTCCTCCACAGATAACAAAAGGCTCTGAGCTTGGGTATCTCCAAGATTTCATTCTTGACAGAAATGCAGAAGTGGCAGAAATAAAGAATTTGTGTGCCAGTCTTATTTATTTGGACAAAACTGATTTTCATTGACAGAACTGTATTAAATGCACAATGTAATTGAGGGGGAAAAAAACTGTGAATATGATTTTTTCCCCATTTTTCCACTTCTAATTTGGTCACCTGCCATTTCCCACCCACCAGCTAGCTCTGCCCTATCATACGGCAGCTACCAACTGGGGAGGCTGAAGCTGAACATGTGTGTCCTCTGAGAAACGTGTAGCCAGTCAACTGCATCATTTCAAACTGCTGCTTATGCTGCGTTACAGGGTAGTGTAACACACTCAGAGGAAAGCGCTATCTACCCTCTTCCACATACATCTGTTACACAGCTGTTGCCATGATTGAGAAAGGAGAGAGAGTATGCCATCTGTCCGAAACAGACAACGTAGACAGTTTAGCTCCCTTGGCTCCTGACCATGGATGGCTGTCACATCATCAGGATGAACCTTTTTTTTTTAAATTCAATCAGTCAGTTTGTGTGAATGATTGTGTGTAATGTAATTTACGATGATGTACGGAAAATATCCTGTGCGTATAGCAGTAAACAGCCTTGTGGAAAACAAAATTCATACAAAATGTGTTCATCAACTGGTCAAAATGTGTGACTGATTTTGGTATATCTAGAATATACATCCTACGACCATACAGTATATTTTTATGTTTTAAAAGGCATTTTAGAATCAAAGATCAGGAGTTTGAAATGCACAGAGATATGAATCTACACTGCATATGCATGTACGTGCTGAAATCTGATCGTCTGAACTCTGATGCACTGTGTATCGAAAGCTTTTACGCCAAGCTCTAATGCACTCACTCCACCACCCCTCCCTCTCTCCCTTCACCCAGTCCATCAGTTCACTGCTTTTGGCCTCTCCCCACACAGCTCACTTTATGGACGTGTCTGAGAAACCACATGCACACAGACAGCCTACACACTGTCAAATAGATGGAATATAAGCACAATACACACTCATACCCGTATGTCAGAACACTAAGACACACATACTCACACTGTGTGTTTTCAGTACCAACTGTGCATTAATAGCACACAATAAAATGTCTCATAGGATGAGACAAGCAAAGAACACGGCTCATGATCTGTAAGTTAAACATTTAAAAAGTGAAGCCTCAGGAGGACCCACAATCGTGTGCCATAGAGATCCAAAAGGTCTCTTTTTTTTTTTTCCCTCTCAGCTCTCCAGAGCTCAGACAGCACTGTTGAAGCAGCCAACAATGACAGCATGTTGGGAGTTTTTCACTCATTCCTTTCATTTCTTAGAAGGCAGAAAAGTCATGCTGGAGATATAAATATTGCCATCGCCTCTACCTCAGACACCCCATTTCTCCATTTCAGCGATTTCCATTTGCATTGCTGTATGCGTTAAGATTTTTGTAGCACACTGAGTTGAGAGTAATCTGTATGAAAAGGGATCCTTCAATAAAAGGAACTAAAGAATATGAGCAAGAGCCGGCGTGATAAACGCAGATTGTGTTCTGGGCGCACAGATTTGGAGGTGGCTCAATCTCTGCAGCATTCGCTTTTGGATTAAAATATTACTGTTCATGTTCATGCATATGTGGATGAAAGATAAAAAAGGGTTAGTACTGTCAAAGTGCAACAGTATGTAATATTAAAATGCATTCGTATTAATATTTTAACAATCATATTTAATGTCTGAATATTAATATTAAATTAGTAATCCGTGATATTAAAAGACAATATAGTTTTAATCCTTTTGTACTTCGTCAATAAAAAAAAAAAATCATTCAATAAAATCTGATGGAAGCGATTTGATTCAATAAAATTCATGACCTTACATGACGTTATTACAGATAGAGAATAAAATAGGAGTCGGAACTGTGACAAGTGAAATGTATAGAACACAAAACTGTGGATATTGACTGCTACAGTGCGATGTTTGTATTCCACTCAAGTCATATAAGTAAATGTTAGATTTTTATATTGAATTACATTTCTAAGGGCTGACATTTCTAATTTCTGCTCATTTCTTCCTGAGCTAAAATAATTTTAAAATGATACTCCATATTACATTTTTATTCTTTGTAGTTTTGAAACTCTTTTCAGCTTTGACCCGTATGTGTGAAAATATTTTTAAAAAAAAATTGGTTAAACGTTGTTTAAAAAGTGAAGCCCAGTTGAAGGTTCTGGTCTTTTTTAGTCCATTAATTTGCTGCACTCTGATCATCCTGACATGAATTGATTGCATTTTCCTCTGGTTCCCACCCACTGCAGTCAGTGAAGGTACAGACAGAGCCACAGGGCTGTACAGGGCCAGTGTGCTCAACATGACTCAGGGACCACAGCAGGGATTGTTAAGTGCATGTGTGCATGAGAGAGAGAAAGAGAGAGAGAGAGAGCAGGGAGTGCTGATAACACGGCTTGATATGCGAGTAGTTGATCAGAGTGACAAGCAGGTGGGAGATGCTGGTAAATCCACAGGCTTTACAGCTCTGCTTACATCATGATGACACACATCAGCTTTAATGATGACATCCAAAAAGCATCCTGATGGAGCTCGCTCTGGAGCTCGCTAGGGTTTACAGAAATAAAGGGTAAAACCGGTCATGAAATAACTTTTCAGTTCTCATCATCTATTTTTTTCTGTATATAAAATGGAGTCTTCAAATGTCAAGAATTCAACCTTTGGCATGCTATTGGTCATTTCTGAAGGAGAACTGATAATGCTTCAATTTTAAAACTTAATGTTCGAAAACAGAACTCCTCATGATTAGTTATATACAGCCTAAAATTGCTCTTTAATAATGATAATAAACCTAGATGTTTCAGGTTTAAATCAACAACCGCTATACAAAAAAAAAAAAACTTATCCTGGACGTACCAACATACATGACCCCCTCCTTGGTTTTGGCAGCGGCCTCCTCCACCCCTGCCTTTGTCTTCTCAGCTGCTGCTACCACTCCCTCCTTGGCAATGGAGAACCCCTTCTTCAGAACGTCCATCCTGAGAACTGTGCAGATCTGCGAGTGACCTTCAGCTGCCGCTGGCTGTGTCTTATAGCTGCTCACTCACACCGAGTGTCTGTGTGTGTGTTGGGTTGGACTGCTTGTTGTGTCCTGAGTGTGTAAGAGAGTGGCTCTTGTGAAAGAGGGCAGATTGAAACACCCTTAACAAGGAGGGCAGCAGAGTGGATATGAGAGAGAGAGAGAGAGAGAGAGAGAGAGAGAGAGAGAGAGAGAGAGAGGGGTGGGGGGGATTAAAACAAGTGGGTGAAAGTGAACAATTTGGTAAAATTAATTAAAAAAGAACCAAACATTTTTTCAACAAATGCTAATAATGGATAATATATAATAGTCATCCTTACATCAGATCATTTGTTTAAAAAAAGTTAAATAATTCTACCTTTCATTTTCATCTCACCAATTAACAAAGTCGAATGTCTGTTCTTCCCACGGTAAATCCCATGACTGGATTGCCTTTAGAGATTGCACTGAACTGAACATATTGATACAGTAAAGTCTTAACAATAAAAATCTCTTTAAAATGCAGAAAAAAAAAATCTGTTTTAAATTGCAGTTTTAAACATAGTGCTGAAATAAAGACATTTCCACTCTCTCCAATATTTAATTATTTTTATGTTCATTTATTTGTTCATTATCATTTTAAAATGTCTCGTCTCATCTTATCTCATTATCTCTAGCCGCTTTATCCTGTTCTACAGGGTCGCAGGCAAGCTGGAGCCTATCCCAGCTGACTACGGGCGAAAGGCGGGGTACACCCTGGACAAGTCACCAGGTCATCACAGGGCTGACACATAGACACAGACAACCATTCACACTCACATTCACACCTACGCTCAATTTAGAGTCACCAGTTAACCTAACCTGCATGTCTTTGGACTGTGGGGGAAACCGGAGCACCCGGAGGAAACCCACGCGGACACGGGCAGAACATGCAAACTCCACACAGAAAGGCCCTCGCCGGCCACGGGGCTCGAACCCGGACCTTCTTGCTGTGAGGCGACAGCGCTAACCACTACACCACCGTGCCGCCCATTTTAAAATGTACTTCTTTTAATTTTTTCACTTATCATGAATATTGTTCTTTTCTACACTTGTTTCTCTATACATTTTTTTGTTTTACTGTGTATTTGTGTTACTTTTTTTTTTACCACTTTATTGTAAAGCACTTTGCACTACCATATTTATGAAGTGTATATGTCTATATATAAAAAAGTCTATAAATAAGGTTTATTCACATTCTTAAATGTAGAGAGATTTTATTAAAGCTTCATAACTATCACTGAAAGCATGAGGAGGAATCAAATGAAAATTCAATGAAAAATGTGTGACCTAAACTGGAATTTTATTCCCCAAAGGAATCTGGACACTCATTAAAGATGCAGTCAGCGATTCTAATCCAATACACTTATCATCAAATTCAGCAAATATTTCCTCATGGTTTGTGAGCTGTGTGTTTTTGGTTTGGCTGTTGAGTTCAAATATCAACAATCTGTCACCAGAATTGTGGTCTCTATCTTTAAGCCTTGGACCATTTGCACTGACTGAAATGGAGATTATGTAGAAAAACACTGTGATACCTGCTTGCGATTAACAATTATTTGCGGAAGGTGACGTGAATATCGGTGAATAATAACTGAGATGAAGTTGAGGTTATTATTCACCGAGCCTGAGGTGGATAATTTAGTATAAATACACAGGTGATTATTTAAAAATATATTTTAAAAAATGTATTTCAATCTTCAAAAGCAGCATGGAAATGTAATAACGGTGCGGTAAAGGCTTGTGTCACTTATCTATGCCGACTCACATAAAATACTTTGTTTTGAAATAGATAAAAATCATAATTCCATCTTACCTTAGAATGCAGCCATCCACACAGCCTTGTCACACCTGGAACACAGGGACACCTACTGTATGTTCGAATGCTGTTTGTGGACTACAGTTCAGCCTTCAACACCGTCATCCCCAGCAGACCGACAGAGAAGCTCTCCACCCTTGGACTGACATCCTCCCTCTGCTGCTGGGTTCTGGACTTTCTCACAAACAGACCCCAGGCTGTCAGAGTCGGAACCAGAACATCCAGCACCAAGACAGTGAGCACAGGGACCCCCCAAGGCTGTGTGCTCAGTCCACTCCTGTACACCCTCTTCACCTACGACTGCACCCCCACCCAGAGCAACACTTCCATCATCAAGTTCGCTGACGACACCACTGTCATTGGGCTGATCACCGGCGGAGATGAGAGCGCCTACAGGGAGGAGGTGGCTCAGCTGGTCTCCTGGTGCCAGGAAAATAACCTCTCCTTGAATGCTGAGAAGACCAAGGAGATGATTATTGACCCAAGGAAGAGGAGGAGAGACCAGCATGCCTCGCTGCACATCAACGGGACACAGGTGGAGAGGGTGAAAACATTTAAATTCCTCGGAACTCACATCAGTGAGGATCTCACCTGGACACACAACACACAGCAGACCATCAAGAAGGCTCAACAGAGACTCTTCTTCCTGAGGAAGCTGAGGAAATTTGGACTGTCCACCAAACTCCTCAGCAACTTCTACAGGTGCACAGTGGAGAGCATCCTGACAAATTCCATCACTGTGTGGTATGGGAACTGCACAACTCAGGACAGAAAGGCTCTCCAGCGTGTCATTAAAATGGCACAGTTCATCTGTGGAGCTGTCCTCCCCCCACTACAGGACATTTACAACACCCGGGTCACAAAAAGGGCACAGAGCATCATCAGGGACCAAACACACCCACAACACAGACTATTCACGCTCCTACCATCTGGCAGACGTTACAGGAGTGTGAAAGCAAGGACTACTAGACTGACAAACAGTTTTTACCCCCAGGCCATCAGGCTTTTGAACCAAGGATTATAATCACCATCTACCTCTATATTTCCATCAGGCTTTTGAATCACGGATTATAATCACCATCTACCTCTATATTTCCATCAGGCTTTTGAATCACGGATTATAATCACCATCTACCTCTATATTTCCATCAGGCTTTGAGCCACGGATTATAATCACCATCTACCTCTATATTTCCATCAGGCTTTGAGCCACGGATTATCTTAGCAATTTTGCACAAGACATTGCACAGTATATCTACCTCTATGTTTGCACATTGTTTGTTTGCTTTTTTTTATAAAGACATTGCACAGAATATCTACCTCTATGTTTGCACATTGTTTTTTTTTTAATGTTATCTTCATTTTTCACTCTACCTTTATATTTTGCATTCCATATGCACTTTATATTTCATATTTTATATAGATACATTTCTTTTTATTTTGGTAAGCGTAGTTTGTTCGGGCAGTTGCAAAATAAGAATTTCATTACCCAATAATAAACCGCTGTGTCCGTTATTGTGTATATGACAAATAAAAAAATCTTGAATCTTGAATAGTTTTCAACCAAACTTCGTTGCATCTTTAGTGCTTTTAGGAACAGCATTTTCTTTCATAATCTGTAATTCTTCATCACTTACGGTGACGAATCGATTGGCCGCCATTTTGCCGAGTCATTCGAGGTGATTATCGAGAAATAGTCCAAATTTCTTGACCAATCAGCGCACACGATTTTCTATAATCACCTGCATATTTAGATTAAAACAAAAAACAAACAAACAAAAAAAAACACCACACACAATACAAAATTTAAAAAATAAAAATACGGCTTTGACTCCCTTATACAAATATACCCTTGGTATAGAAACTATCCATCCATCCATCCATTATCCGTAACCACTTATCCTGTGCAGGGTCACGGGCAAGCTGGATCCTATCCCAGCTGACTGTGGGCGAGAGGCAAGGTACACCCTGGACAAGTCACCAGGTCATCACAGGGCTGACACACAACCATTCACACTCACATTCACACCTATGGTCAATTTAGAGTCACCAGTTAACCTAACCTGCAGGTCTTTGGGGGAAACCAGAGCACCCGGAGGAAACCCACCCCACGTGGACACGGGGAGAACATGCAAACTCCACACAGAAAGGCCTTCGTTGGCTACTGGACTCGAACCCAGAACCTTCTTGCTGTGAGGCGACAGTGCTAATCATTACACCACCATGCCGCTCCGTATATAAACTAATTATTCATGTTCATCCAGATGCTTGAGCCTATTTTTAACATATTACCCTACTGTAATTAGATGAACTTGGAGCACAACTGAGGAAACGAGGATGTGCTGCGATATAAATAGACCAGTTACAGCTAAACCTTAAACTGTGCTTTATTGTTTGTACATGTCAAAAAGTTAACACGGACAATGTAAATGTGGTTTCTGTCCAATCTGGAAAAATGACGAGAGTGTGGACTTGTATACTTATGAGGCTCAATCCTCATGAGTGCTGCACTACACAGACTGACATGCATTCATTACTTTTAAGGAGAGATCAAGAGCGATTAAACAGGTATCTATAACATATACATTGTGAATCAGGCTCCTTATGACATTGCTGCTTTTGATTGAGTGGGTTATATAAATATTGAATGCATGGAGGATGATTTTGTGGTTATTTCTATTAACGATATATTTACACATTTTGAGATTTTACTACCCTTTTTATCCTAGCACTTTAGTCTCTGCTATTCTGACTCTGCAGATCTTCAAGCACTGAGCATCTGTCTCTCAGCCTCTACCACGCCCTGTTCAAACAAACTGGATGAATGCCAATGGCTATATATAGAACACTGCATTAGTCAGGACAATGGGAGAATGTAAGCTGATCCTGTTCATCAGCTGCATGGATGTAGCAGAAACGGAGACCCCGTGCACACGGATGTGGTCCTTACAGACATCTAACAGAGACATGTGAAAATTTACTACCATAATGCACCCATGTGACATCCAGATAATGTCATCCATCATTAATGTGAAGCACTGCAGATGTGGAACTGGCACAAACATCTCAACCACGAGATGAATTAAGAGATAAATCTGCACTCATTGGCAGGAAGAGTCAGGAGACGCTCATAAACGGTTTCTCAGAAACATCTGTAGTGTTGTCCACACCCTGCAGTGCTTTGAATTCAGTTTCTTTTAAATGAACAATGTAAATTGTGTAATCGCGTATTGGTCTTGACCAACACAGGCTGTGTAATGTCTAGCCTGCTCATGATGACTTGGGGCTAGCCGTTGGGGGTTTTATTTTACTCTATTTTGCTGTACTTTGTCAGCTCATTTGTATGGTTGGTTTGTTTCCTTGACTGTTTGCTGTTATGTCAACAGAATATTACACCAAGTATTATTCTGTCACTTGCTCAGTTGGCATGAGAACGTCTTGTCTAGAAGCTCAGCACTTCATGTACCTGACTTTTGTACTCGTTGTACATCTGCAATGTAATGAACAAAACAGTTAATGCACTGTTCTATGATCCAAGACAGGACTGTAGCAAATACACTTTACAACATATTTATTTTGTGAAGGGACTATTGTTTTAATTCTTGTAAGCCTCTTTTCATCTCCGACTCTCAAATGAATATACCAGTGTTTTTCAACCTAATCCCAATCTCATGCTTCTATAATCATATCTTTGATTACTGGAGAGCAGAATCCTGACACATTTCTGTGTACTGAAGAAAGAACAGAAAATTAGATTACTGAAAATGTATAATAGAAGTCTAAGAGCGTCAGTTGAACTGTCAACACATGTTTTATACATGTGACTAGCGTTATAGCATACATACAAAAGGATCCAAAAATAACAGTAGTGTAGTGGTTAGCACTGTCGCCTCACAGCAAGAAGGTGCTGGGTTTGAGCCCAGAGGCCAATGGGAGCCTTTCTGTGTGGAGTTTGCATGTTCTCCCCGTGTCCGCGTGGGTTTCTTCCGGGTGCTCCGGTTTCCCCCGCAGTCCAAAGACATGCGGTTAGGTTAATATGGGGCAGCCATGGCCTGAAGGTTTGGCTGAGGTACCCTTGAGCAAGGCGCCTAACCCCCAACTGCTCCCTGGGCACTGTAGTATAGCTGCCCACTGCTCTGGGTATGTGTGCGCGTTCACTGGTCCAGATGGGTTAAATGCAGAGGAGACATTTCACTGTGCTTGAGCGTATGTGATAAATAAAGGCTTCTTGTTCTTAAGATGTGAAGGGTATAAAGATTGTCTTACAAAACCTGTTCTTATGTATTTTCACATCAGTGAAAGTCATTCCAGTTTCCTTCACTTTCCCTTACATTTTGTGGCATCCATACATGATAAAGCAAAACACAAGGCACTTTAGTATCTACATTTGTAACATAACATGGAATGCCCTCCCTGACCAACTGAGGGCACCACATACTACTGAGAGTTTTAAAAAAGGACTTTCAACATTTCTTTTTAACAGAACATATGACTCTTAATTATCATTTTTATGTTGTTTCTATGTCTTTTTAATGATGTTTCTACTTTGTAGTACTTTGAGATTTGCTTGAAATGTAAAGTGTGTTACAAAAAAATAATTTATTTACCACCACCAAACTTCTCTTTCCTGAATAACCTTTATGGAAAAATCACATACATTCTCACAGTGATTGAGAATAATGAGTGATTGCATGTAAATGAATAAGTAAATGTGCATTTCAGTAGATGCATCAAATAAAGACATGGCATCATTCACTTGACCACATGCCCTAAATGTGAAAAACTAATACATGAAAATTAACTGTGTGAGAAAAGACATGTATATACCATATGGAACTCTAAGACCTGGCAAATGGGCAACATTTCAATTCATTCCAAAGCTGTTCAGTGGGGTTGAAGTCTGGGATCTGTGCAGTTCACTTACCTTCTTCCACTCCAACCTTGGCAAACCATGTCTTCATGGACCACACTTTATGCACGGGGGCATTGTCATGCTGGAACAGGTTTGGGCCTCTTCATTCCAGTAAAGGGAATGAGGAGTCAGGTGTCCATACAGTGTACTTTTGGCCATATAGTGTACCTTCGACTGAAGAATTCATTCAAACATCCAACAAATATACATAAACCTTTATTATCTGCCCTAACAACTGCATTACTTACATTATAGCTTGAATAATAATGGGAGCTTTGAGCAAACATGTTTTGTATTCTTTTCTAAATGCAAGCAAATGAGAAAATGATTGTCTGTGAAAAATCACACACACACACTACAGATATAGCTGTATATAAAGATGAGGTTGAAAAACGTTGGAGTCTCCCTTTAAGCATTATTTTTTCACTGTACAATTTTTTGTCATCAGAATGAATTATGGCTGTGCTCTCATTATGCTCCATTAAATCTCACTCATCTCCAAGTACTGAATAACAGGAAGCTTTGGGACTGATCAAGTACCTCAGTTGACGGCACTTACTGTAAGAGTGTGGTGAAGCAGAGAAAAACAATAGAGATGATAGTTAAGACACTCAGAACTAATGTGGACAAGAGACTTGCCCAGTGCAGGACCCCTGAAGAGTGAGATTAGAGATGCAAGGTCCTTTACTGTTATTCCACAGTGGATAGAAGCATGAAATCATCTCAACTCCGGCATTCAACTGGGCAGTGAAACAAACAAGAGACGTATTAAACACGTTAACAATTAAGAGTAATATAGTACAAGGTATCTTATCTTTCAACCTTGTATTTTGCCAAAAACCCACCAAAATTGTAGAATAAAACCTTTCAGAATAAAGAGTTGTGAGATGCCTTGGCCAGTATAGCTCTCCCTGTCATGGTGTATATGAAAAGATGAAAGTACATATTGTATTTATGTGATATTTTAATAGTAGTAATAATAAGTTAGGTGAAAAAAAAAAGAAATTTATACTGAGTACAAATTTCATAGAGAATGAATATGTGAAGCAGTAGATTAGTATTTTTGTTTCATTGACAGTTTCTGACCTGTTAAAGTATCTTTGCAGAAGTCCATTATTATTATTTATTTTTTTTTAGAGATAAAGAAATGAGAGGAACACTGTTCACAGAAACATCTAAACACAGGCACAAACTCTGCGGTATTATAAGGTCAGAGAAGTCAAACATCAATTAGTGGTAACATGCTAAAGTACACACAGGACTTTGCCACTTATGTGTAGATAGAAGTCTTTGCCAATTATAATAAGAACTGGTTACATGACTAGTAAGTTTGTGAGAGGAGGTTCATATTGAGTTTTGATTGCTTTAATATCATGCTAATTGTTTACTTTTCAAAGTTGAATTTCATGGCCTCTTGCCTAAAAACCTTGACATAAGCTAATATACATTCTATTAAAACCTGAGAAACTTGTTAAACATGGGGTTATTATAATAATAATAATAATAATAATAATAATAATAATAATCCCCTCCTAGAACTGCCACCTTATTGTGGTGGAGGGGTTTGTGTGCTTGAATGATCCTAGGAGCTATGTTGTCGGGGGCATTATGCCCCTGTTAGGGTTTCCCAAGGCAGACAGGTCCTAGGTGACAGGCCAGACCAAGAGCAGTTCACCAAAAAAAAAACCCTATGGAGAAAAAATCCAGGACCGTGACGTTGCCCGGTAGGACGCAGCCGGGGCCCCACCCTGGAGCCAGGCCCGGGGTTGGGGCTCGTATGCGAGCGCTTGGTGGCCGGGCCTTTGCCCATGGGGCCCGGCCGGGCTCAGCCCGAAGAGGTGACGTGGGCCCGACCTCCTGTGGGTTCACCACCCACAGAGGTAGCAGTAGGGGTTTGGTGCAGTGTGGATTGGGTGGCAGTCGAAGGCAGGGGCCTCGACGACCTGATCCCCGGACACAGCGGCTGGCTGTTGGGACATGGAATGTCACTTCGCTGGGGGGGAAGGAGCCTGAGCTTGTGCGGGAGGTTGAGAGGTACCGGCTAGAGATAGTCGGGCTCACCTCCACGCACAGCTTGGGCTCTGGAACCCAGCTCCTCGAGAGGGGCTGGACTTTCCACTTCTCTGGAGTCGCCCGTGGTGAGCGGCGGCGGGCTGGTGTGGGCTTCCTTATAGCTCCGCAGCTCAGCCGCCATGTGTTGGAGTTTACCCCAGTGAACGAGAGGGTCGCCTCTCTGCGCCTTCGGATTGGGGAGAGGGCTCTTGCTGTTGTTTGTGCCTACGGGCCAAATAGCAGTATAGAGTATCCGGCCTTCTTGGAGTCCCTGGGAGAGGTACTGAGGGGTGCTCAGACTGGGGACTCCATTGTGCTACTGGGGGACTTCAATGCTCACGTGGGCGACGACAGTGACACCTGGAGGGGCGTGGTTGGGAGGAACGGCCTCCCCGATCTGAACCCGAGTGGTGTTTTGTTATTGGACTTCTGTGCTAGTCACAGTTTGTCCATAACGAACACCATGTTTGAGCATAGGGGTGTCCATAAGTGCACGTGGCACCAGGACACCTTAGGTCGGAGGTCGATGATCGACTTTGTAGTCGTTTCATCTGATCTCCGGCCCTATGTCTTGGACACTCGGGTGAAGAGAGGGGCTGAGTTGTCAACTGATCACCACCTGGTGGTGAGTTGGATCCGCTGGCGGAGGAGGAAGCTGGACAGACCTGGCAGGCCCAAACGTATGGTGAGGGTCTGCTGGGAACGTCTGGCCGAGCACTCTGTTGGGGAGGTCTTTAACTCCCATCTCCGGGAGAGCTTTTCCCAGCTTCCGAGGGAGGCGGGGGACATCGAGTCTGAGTGGACCATGTTCTCTACCTCCATTGTGGACGCAGCTGTTCGGAGCTGTGGCCGCAAGGTCTCCGGTGCCTGTCGTGGTGGCAATCCCCGAACCCGGTGGTGGACACCGGAAGTAAGGGATGCCGTCAAGCTGAAGAAGGAGTCCTATCGGGCCATGTTGACCTCCGGGACTCCTGAGGCAGCCGACGGGTATCGGCAGGCCAGGCGTGCTGCAGCTCGGGCAGTTGCGGAGGCAAAAACTCGGAACTGGGAGGAGTTCGGGGAGGCCATGGAGAAGGACTATCGGTCGGCCTCGAAGAAATTCTGGCAAACCGTCCGGCGCCTCAGGAGGGGGAAGCAGTACTCTGCCAACACTGTTTACAGTGCGGGTGGGGAGCTGTTGACCTCGACTGGGGACATTGTCGGGCGGTGGAAGGAATACTTTGAGGATCTCCTCAATCCCACCGTCATGTCTTCCACTGAGGAGACTGAGGCTGATGACTCAGAGGTGGACTCGTCCATTACCCAAGCCGAAGTCACTGAGGTGGTTTGCAAGCTCCTCGGTGGCAAGGCACCAGGGGTGGATGAGATCCGCCCTGAGTATCTCAAGTCTCTGGATGTTGTGGGGCTGTCTTGGTTGACACGCCTCTGCAACATCGCGTGGCGGTCGGGGACAGTGCCTCTGGAGTGGCAGACTGGGGTGGTGGTCCCTCTTTTTAAGAAAGGGGACCGGAGAGTGTGCTCCAATTATAGGGGAATCACACTTCTCAGCCTCCCAGGGAAAGTTTACTCCAGGGTACTGGAGAGGAGAATTCGACCAATAGTCGAACCTCGGATCCAGGAGGAACAATGCGGTTTTCGTCCTGGTCGCGGAACACTGGACCAGCTCTATACCCTTCATAGGGTGCTCGAGGGTTCATGGGAGTTTGCCCAACCAGTCCACATGTGCTTTGTGGATCTGGAGAAGGCATTCGACCGTGTCCCCCGTGGTATTCTGTGGGGGGTGCTTCGGGAGTATGGGGTTCGGGGCTCTTTGCTAAGGGCTGTCCGGTCCCTGTACGAACGGAGCAGGAGTCTGGTTCGCATTGCCGGCAGTAAGTCAGACCTGTTCCCAGTGCATGTTGGACTCCGTCAGGGCTGCCCTTTGTCACCGGTTCTGTTCATAATTTTTATGGACAGAATTTCTAGGCGCAGCCAGGGGCCGGAAGGAATCCTGTTTGGGAACCACAGGATTTCATCTCTGCTTTTTGCGGATGATGTTGTCCTGTTGGCTTCTTCAAACCAGGACCTTCAGCATGCACTGGGGCGGTTTGCAGTCGAGTGTGAAGCGGCTGGGATGGGAATCAGCACCTCCAAGTCCGAGGCCATGGTTCTCGACCGGAAAAGGGTGGCTTGCCCTCTCCAGGTTGGTGGAGAAGTTCTGCCTCAAGTGGAAGAGTTTAAGTATCTCGGGATCTTGTTCACGAGTGAGGGAAGGATGGAGCGTGAGATCGACAGGCGGATCGGTGCAGCCTCCGCAGTGATGCGGTCGCTTTACCGGTCCGTCGTGGTGAAGAAGGAGCTGAGCCAAAAGGCGAAGCTCTCAATTTACCGGTCGATCTACGTTCCGACTCTCACCTATGGTCATGAGCTTTGGGTAATGACAGAAAGAACAAGATCGCGGATACAAGCGGCTGAAATGAGTTTCCTTCGCAGGGTGGCTGGGCGCTCCCTTAGAGATAGGGTGAGAAGCACAGTCACTCGGGAGGAGCTCGGAGTAGAGCCGCTGCTCCTCCACATCGAGAGGAACCAGCTGAGGTGGCTCGGGCATCTTTTTCGGATGCCTCCTGGACGCCTCCCTGGGGAGGTGTTCCAGGCATGTCCCCCCGGGAGGAGGCCCCGGGGAAGACCCAGGACACGCTGGAGGGACTATGTCTCTCGGCTGGCCTGGGAACGCCTCGGTGTTCTTCCCGAGGAGCTGGCCGAGGTGTCTGGGGAAAGGGAAGTTTGGGCTTCCATGCTTAGACTGCTGCCTCCGCGACCCGGTCCTGGATAAGCGGAAGAAGACGAGACGAGATAATAATAGGGCGCCACGGTGGTGTAGTGGTTAGCACTGTCACCTCACAGCAAGAACGTCCTGGGTTCGAGCCCAGTGGCCGACGGGAGCCTCCCTGTGTCTGTGTGGGTTTCCCCCACAGTCCAAAGACATGCAGGTTAGGCTAATTGGTGGCTCTAAATTGACCGCAGGTGTGAATGTGAATGGTTGGTTGTCTGTGTGTCAGCCCTGTGATGATCTGGTGACTTGTCCAGGGTGTACCTCGCCTCTCACCCATAGTCAGCTGGGATAGGCTCCAGTTTGCCTGTGACCCTGTACAGCAGGGGTCTTCAATCCTATCCACAAAGGGCCAGTGTGGCTGCAGGCTTTCATTCCAACCAAGCAGGAGCTACACCTGATTTCACTTGTTTAATCATTTCACCCTCGTCTCCAATCAACAATCAAGTGAGCCTCCAATTTGGCTGTAATGAAAGCCTGCAGCTACACCGGCCCTTTGCGGATAGGATTGAAGACCCCTGCTGTACAGGATAAGCAGCGACAGATAATGGATGGATGGATGGATGGATGGATGGATGGATGGATAATAATAATAATAATAATAATAATAATAATAAAAAACCTTGTTAACAGTGAAGTCATTTCTCAGTCAGAAAAATCAGGAAAAAAGTACAACCCCGATTCCAAAAAAGTTGGGACAAGGTACAAATTGTAAATAAAAACGGAATGCAATAATTTACAAATCTCAAAAACTGATATTGTATTCACAATAGACCATCGACAACAAATCAAATGTCGAAAGTGAGACATTTTGAAATTTCATGCCAAATATTGGCTCATTTGAAATTTCATGACAGCAACACATCTCAAAAAAGTTGGGACAGGGGCAACAAGAGGCTGGAAAAGTTAAAGGTACAAAAAAGGAACAGCTGGAGCACCAAATTGCAACTCATTAGGTCAATTGGCAATAGGTCATTAACATGACTGGGTATAAAAAGAGCATATTGGAGTGGCAGCGGCTCTCGGAAGTAAAGATGGGAAGAGGATCACCAATCCCCCTAATTCTGCTCCGACAAATAGTGGAGCAATATCAGAAAGGAGTTCGACAGTGTAAAATTGCAAAGAGTTTGAACATATCATCTACAGTGCATATCATCATCAAAAGATTCAGAGAATCTGGAAGAATCTCTGTGCGTACGGGTCAAGGCCAGAAAACCATACTGGGTGCCCGTGATCTTCGGGCCCTTAGACGGCACTGCATCACATACAGGCATGCTTCTGTATTGGAAATCACAAAATGGGCTCAGGAATATTTCCAGAGAACATTATCTGTGAACACAATTCACCGTGCCATCCGCCGTTGCCAGCTAAAAAACTATAGTTCAAAGAAGAAGCCGTATCTAAACATGATCCAGAAGCGCAGACGTCTTCTCTGGGCCAAGGCTCATTTAAAATGGACTGCGGCAAAGTGGAAAACTGTTCTGTGGTCAGACGAATCAAAATTTGAAGTTCTTTATGGAAATCAGGGACGCCGTGTCATTCGGACTAAAGAGGAGAGGGACGACCCAAGTTGTTATCAGCGCTCAGTTCAGAAGCCTGCATCTCTGATGGTATGGGGTTGCATTAGTGTGTGTGACATGGGCAGCTTACACATCTGGAAAGACACCATCAATGCTGAAAGGTATATCCAGGTTCTAGAGCAACATATGCTCCCATCCAGACGACGTGTCTTTCAGGGAAGACCTTGCATTTTCCAACATGACAATGCCAAACCACATACTGCATCAATTACAGCATCATGGCTGCGTAGAAGAAGGGTCCGGGTACTGAACTGGCCAGCCTGCAGTCCAGATCTTTCACCCATAGAAAACATTTGGCGCATCATAAAACAGAAGATACGACAAAAAAGACCTAAGACAGTTGAGCAACTAGAATCCTACATTAGACAAGAATGGGTTAACATTCCTATCCCTAAACTTGAGCAACTTGTCTCCTCAGTCCCCAGACGTTTACAGACTGTTGTAAAGAGAAAAGGGGATGTCTCACAGTGGTAAACATGGCCTTGTCCCAACTTTTTTGAGATGTGTTGTCATGAAATTTAAAAAATCACCTAATTTTTCTCTTTAAACGATACGTTTTCGCAGTTTAAACATTTAATATGTGTCATCTATGTTCTATTCTGAATAAAATATAATAATAATAATAATAATAAAGTTCAACTTATATAGCGCCTTTCTAAAAACTCAATGTCGCTTTACAATTATAAACAGAAAAAAAAAGTCCACCAAATAGGGGTCAGGATGTCATTCCAGTGGTGTAGCAGCCACAGTCCCACCAAAAGGCGTACGAAAACGAGTTCCACACCACCAGCACAGCCACCATGATGCCGCCAGCAACATCGTTCGAACACCACGCCATGGATCCACAAAGCAAGCACAGAAGCACCGCCATGCAGAGCACTGGTACGTCCCAAACCGCCTGCACAGCTGCTGCAACGCCACCGAGCAACATCGCTTGGAACATCATGCCAAGCATTAAAGCACAGAGGGCTGGACAACCACCATGTTAAAATGAGCAACGAGCTCACTGCAGTCCATAGCTGGGAGTGCAGGCATCACCCACGGTGAACCAAGGCCTGGAGGGAACCGACGCCCACAACTGGGTCCAGAGCTACACCACAACTGGCGGACAAAAACACTCAAACATCAAACTACACAAAAAAAATAATAAATAAAAAAATGAGAAAATAAAATAAAATTAAAAAATAAAAAAGCTCCGGTGAGAAGCGGCAGCCAGAATGAGCATGACGTACTCTCAACCGGAAACGGAAATGAAAAAAAAAAAGTTTCAAAATATGGAATTTTGAAACTTCTACATCATTGCATTCCGTTTTTATTTACAATTTGAACTTTGTCCCAACTTTTTGGGAATCGGGGTTGTAAAACTAACTGTATTGGCAGTGGCTCCCTCACTGATTTACTTTAAAAGCCCATAAAGGAATATCAATATGCACGCCACAGTTATTTTCTATCAATCTAGAAATTACTGGACTGTTGACGTCTCTCTGTGGCATCGGTTCAGCGTAGCTGGTTGAACTGATATTCATGGGTTCAAGTTGAGACTACTGTGAGCACTACACCAATCAGGCATAACATTAAAACCACAGACAGATGGCATGAATAATTAAATAATATTAGCTGGCATTGAGTGGTCTATCAGATACATTCCATTCAGCTAGTATGATATTGAACAAGTTGAAGACTTGTGGAATATATCTGATATACCATGAAAAAAAGCCAACCAATATTATCATCATCATCATCATCATCATCATCATCTCTCATCTCATTATCTCTAGCCACTTTATCCTGTTCTACAGGGTCGCAGGCAAGCTGGAGCCTATCCCAGCTGACTACGGGCGAAAGGTGGGGTACACCCTGGACAAGTCGCCAGGTCATCACAGGGCTGACACAGACAACCATTCACACTCACATTCACACCTACGGTCAATTTAGAGTCACCAGTTAACCTAATGGTGAGGGTCTGCTGGGAACATCTGGCTGAGCACTCTGTCGGGGAGGTCTTTAACTCCCACCTCCGGGAGAGCTTCTCCCAGCTTCCAAGGGAGGCAGGGGACATTGAGTCTGAATGGACCATGTTCTCTGCCTCCATTGTCGACGCGGCTGTTCGGAGCTGTGGTCGCAAGGTTTCTGGTGCCTATCGTGGCGGCAATCCCCAAACCCGGTGGTGGACACCGGAAGTAAGGGATGCCATCAAGCTGAAGAAGGAGTCCTATCAGGCCATGTTGGCCTCCGGGACTCCGGAGGCAGCTGACGGGTATTGGCAGGCCAGGCGTGCCACAGCTCGGGCAGTTGCGGAGGCAAAAACTCAGAACTGGGAGGAGTTCGGTGAAGCCATGGAGGAGGACTATCGGTCTGCCTCAAAGAAATTCTGGCAAACCGTCTGGCGCCTCAGGAGGGGGAAGCAGTACTCTGCCAACACTGTTTACAGTGCGGGTGGGGAGCTGTTGACCTCGACTGGGGACATTGTCGGGCGGTGGAAGGAATACTTCGAGGATCTCCTCAATCCCACCGTCACATCTTCCATTGAGAAAGCGGAGGCTGATGACTCAGAGGTGGACTTGTCCATTACCCAAGCCGAAGTCACTGAGGTGGTTAGCAAGCTCCTCGGTGGCAAGGCACCAGGGGTGGATGAGATCCGCCCTGAGTATCTCAAGTCTCTGGATGTTGTGGGGCTGTCTTGGCTGACATGCCTCTGCAACATCGCATGGCGGTCAGGGGCAGTGCCTCTGGAGTGGCAGACTGGGGTGGTGGTCCCTCTTTTTAAGAAAGGGGACTGGAGAGTGTGCTCCAATTATAGGGGAATCACACTTCTCAGCCTCCCAGGGAAGGTTTACTCCAGGGTACTGGAGAGGAGAATTCGGCCAATAGTCGAACCTCGGATCCAGGAGGAACAATGTGGTTTTCGTCCTGGTCGCGGAACACTGGACCAGCTCTATACCCTTCATAGGGTGCTCGAGGGTTCATGGGAGTTTGCCCAACCAGTCCACATGTGCTTTGTGGATCTGGAGAAGGCATTCAACCATGTCCCTCATGGTATTCTGTGGGGGGTGCTTCGGGAGTATGGGGTTCGGGGCTCTTTGCTAAGGGCTGTCCGGTCCCTGTACGAATGGAGCAGGAGCCTGGTTCACATTGCCGGCAGTAAGTCAGACCTGTTCCCAGTGGATGTTGGACTCTGGCAGGGCTGCCCTTTGTCACCGGTTCTGTTCATAATCTTTATGGACAGAATTTCTAGGCGCAGCCAGGGGCTGGAAGGAATCCTGTTTGGGAACCACAGGATTTCATCTCTGCTTTTTACAGATTATGTTGTCCTGTTGGCTTCTTCAAACCAGGACCTTCAGCATGCACTGGGGCGGTTTGCAGTCGAGTGTGAAGCGGCTGGGATGAGAATCAGCACCTCCAAGTCCGAGGCCATGGTTCTTGACCGGAAAAGGGTGGCTTGCCCTCTCCAGGTTGGTGGAGAAGTCCTGCCTCAAGTGGAGGAGTTTAAGTATCTCGGGATCTTGTTCACGAGTGAGGGAAGGATAGAGCGTGAGATCGACAGGTGGATCGGTGTGGCCTCCGCAGTGATGCGGTCACTTTACCAGTCCGTCGTGGTGAAGAAGGAGCTGAGCCAAAAGGCGAAGATCGATGTATGTTTAAAAATAAGAATATTCATAATTTCACACAATGAACAGGCATGACATAGCATCATGCAAACTTCATAACACAAAATCACACTGTGTCAAGCAACGGTGACGCATAAAAAATAACTTCACACAATGAACAGGTGCAATTTTGTTAACCACCAACAGTGACTTTAGTGGGTGCATTTTACTTTTTTTCCGATTTAGTGATACTCAAAAATGGCACGGCATCATGCAGTCTTCATAACACAAAATTACACTGTCAAGCAATGACACATAAAAGAGAACTTCACACAATGAACAAGTGCAGTTTTGTCAACCTACATGCAATGGTGGTACTACAGTAACATTTACAGATTAGTATAACAAATAGATTTATAGATATAACTCCTTCCATTGGTGCCACCACAATTTCAACCACTTCATAACTTTTATCCCCCTTTCCTTCACAATCCACCTGGAATAACATCCATCTCTCTCCATTGCTTTCCTTTCTACTATTCCTTCCCCATACACTGATTTCCCATGTTACTTTCCAGAAAACTGGTAAAGACCAGACAAAAGTTCTTCAAATCACAACAGGGAATCAATAAATATCATCAGAGCAGACTTGACCTCATTCTTGGCATTACAGTAAGGCAGGCCTACTGGGTTTGAATTAAATGATAGCTAACATTAAGCTAGCTGATACATCTCCTAACATTGACTAGCCAGCTAACTGCACGAACATTTACATTGGGCCAAAAAAACCCTCTGTCCTGTGGGGAAATTTTGGCTGACTTTCCGCTTCTTTGTAAAGAATGTCCTTATGTCCATTGTGTTTGGGGAGGGAGCAAATACTGCAAACAATTCATCATCAACCAAGAATACCCCATTAGGCTAAGCTTATTTCATTGTTTAGTTGAACATTAAATTTATCGTGGCCTAGGGTTAAATTTTGAGGGCATATAACAAAAGAATAAGGTTTTAGCAAAAGCTAGACATTGTGAGGTGGCAATGGGGATGACGTCACCACCTCCACTTTCGAGCAGCCTGCACCTTGCACCAAAGTTTCTCTGCTTGCCCTGAGATTCACTTCACTTGCGTGCAGTGAGTTGTTGTAGGTTAACGCCCGGAAAACCCGGAGTGGATTTTCAGTGGTATGTGTGTTCTCTTATTGATCAAGTGGAATGGATTCTTTCACGAAGCAATAGAAACGGCGCTGGGTGAACTAATATTTTATGTTAAATGTGAGGGGGTCCAAATGAAGAATTATGAAATGTGAAGGGGACACGTCCCCTTCACATTCAATGGTGGCGACGCCCATGCTGATCAGTGTATATTATCAGCTTTTTACTTCAGCTAACTTTTTACCTTGTGGGGTCATATCAATATTGCCACAAAATAAGCTAAATGACATAAAAAGTGTTGGGTGTGTGTGTGTGTGTGGGTGTGTGTGTGTTGGTTTAGTGACAACCTTCAGCCTGAAGCTGTGGTACTTCTGTAAATCTGCAGTGGATCTAGAGTAAAGATGAAGGCTTTTTGGAGTCTCTCTCTCTCTCGTATACACACACACACACACACACACACACACATGACTATAAGACAGATTTCCTGTAATATTTATTACATGCATTTTTTTTTTTGCAAAACGTAAGAAAATGCACACATGCATGGAATTTATGTTTATGGACAAGTCTCACTGTTTCTTCAGTAGATAATCTCACTTTCATGCTGTAGACACAGTCTTTATGAGATCGTCAATGACAGCGTAGTTCATGCTGGCTTCGTCTAGTCCAGAAGGAACAATCTAAATTGGGCCACCTTGCACAATAATTGTTACAAGCTATATACACCTGAGGAACATCCTACAGTATTTGTCAGAAAGAATCCAAAATGGCGAGGAATTGACCGAGAAGAAGCGATTTTTGTTGACCTGCTCATTAAGGCTTAACTAGTCCATAACTTCATTAATAATTGTAATTAAGCAAATCTGGGTAGATGTTATATGCACCTTAGGTACCCCTACCTTCATGCCAGAAAGAATCAAAATCGGTGAAGAATTGAGGGAGAAGACACGATTTGTGTGGAAACTGTTCACTGGGGCTTAATTACTCCATATCTTCATTATTAATTGCAATTATGCAAATTTGAGTCTATATGCACCCCAGGCAGGCCTACCTTCCTGCCAAAAAGAATAAAAATCGGTGAAGAATTGAGAGAGAAGAAGTGATTTTCATGAAATGTGGACGATGCCAGATGGATGATAGACGACGGACAATACATGATGGCATAAACTCATCACCTGTTGGCCAGATGAGCTAGTACCTGCTGCTGTAATCATTCTGGGACTGCTCATACCATACATCCTTTCAACTGCACACATTACTGTCTTTCCTCTTCTACACCTGTATATAGTAATGATTTTTAATCCCATTATTGGGTGCTTCCAGAAGACAATGGGTTCTCTATTGAATCTGGTCCGTCTCAAGGTTCAGTCTCAGGGAGTTTTTCCTTGCTGCTGTCACCTGTGGCTTGCTCATTAGGGATCAATATATAAATCTAAGCCCTGCGATGACCTGGCGACTTGTCCAGGGTTTACCCCGCCTCTTGCCCATAGTCAGCTGGGATAGGCTCCAGCTTGCCCACGACCCTGAACAGGATAAGCGGTTACGGATAATGGATGGATGGATGGATATAAATCAACTGCATCCAGATTTCTGTAAAGCTGCTTTGTTACTTTTAAAATAGGCTACACAAATAAAATGAAGTTAATTGAAACTATTTTAACATAATTACTTCTTATATACACTGAAATTCCCTTATCCTGTTCCCAATGAGTGTTTGCGATATAGCCAGAGAACGACCTGCTGGGCCAGCAACAAAGGAAGCTTGTTACAAAGAATTGTGAATGTTGGAAGGCAGTCAGACATTTCAGTAGCCCTCGGGTTAGTAAAATAAAACACTAGCACATGTGGGGCATTCAAAAGATTTCTTCATTTCCAAATATTGTTTCCAGGTGTGTTATTCTGCAAAGATTACTGGAAGATATGTAAAGTGCTGAAAGCAGTCGCCTCAGCTCCTGAACAAAAGCAAAGGACTCGTTATAGTGTACATGTGCTCCTACAGACATAGGAGACCTTTGAACTAATTGGCGTCAAATTGGAGCTTTAAAATGCTTCCATGATTTTGCTTGGCTTTGTATCATCACCTTACATGCGTTATTAATGATGCCCCAGTGTGTTTGTGGTTTACTGCTAAACGTCCCTCATATATCAGGTCTCTAATGAACCATACCCTAATGAAAATATGGCATATGGAGACCTCAATCACTCTTTGTGCCCTATATCATCAGGTTTGTAACCACTGTGTGACTCTGACCTGTGATATCTCAAAAGGTCTGAGACACTCCAAAGCATCATTTCCTATCTTCAATAGGAAGATGTATGTCAAAAGCGAAAGCACTCAGGGATATAGGTGTGACATTAAAAAGCGTGCCTCTGATTACTGGAACAGTTTACAATGGTAAATAAAGTCTTTCTGTTGGTAGATGTTTGTGCTCATGCTGACGTCACTTCACTCCCACTGTGAGGAACTAAAACAGTCCTGTGCTCACTGTACGTGAGAGTGCCGCCACCTGCTGTCCACTGTGTAGACTAGACATGCATAAAGCCTGTCCTAGAGGACAAGCTGGTGATTTTCAGACTCAAACATGCCTACTACTTCCAGTAATTTATTGGTGAGTTGAATCAGATGTCTTTGATGACAGAAATTAATAAACTCTGCAGGACTCTGGCCCTTCAAAACTGGAGTTGTGGACCTCTGGTGTAGACCTTCTTCTAATGCAGTGGTTATCAAACTTGCACTCAGGGCTCTCCACCTAGATGGTCCATCCCCATGTTGTGTGAGGACTGGTTTGAGAACCACTGCTCTAAGGCTACATCCACACGACAACGGCAACGAGATTTTTTTAAAAATATCGCGTCCACATAGGCAACGGATCAGTAAAATATCAGGTACATATGGCAACACAACGCTTGCTGAAAACGATGCAATACACATGCCACACCTCTACGTGCACTGTAAGATGGTCCCATCGGAGACACCAGAACAATAGAAGTATGACGCATGTGCATAAACCCCTTCTTCTGTAGCATCAGCCACATAAAGTTTTGATTATTAGTCAGTAGCGTAAAATAGTATCTATTGTCTAAGACACATGTATATTTCATATTAAAACGTCTATGTAAATTAATACATAGAAAGCCTGGCCAGACGCTGAACGTTCTTCTGCCTTCACTTTAAGAGAAATTCAGGGCGAGCATGAGCCTAGGTTCTTCCCCATCACTCACCCTGTCACACGCACACACCTTCTCACTCCCTATCCTATGGATATAGTCCCTTTAAATCACGTGCTCGTTTTTTGAATGGAGACGCAGAAAGAGGAATGAATGGGGGTAGATGGAAGCCGGTACGCCAACATTCTGATATCCTCCAGAATTCTTTAATGGTCCGGAATAAATTGAATGCTACACGTTGATGGATTACTTTGTTCTTCTACGCCCTTTTTGAGGAATGTATTGTTGGACTTAAACCAACATCTGAAGAGGTGAGATCGCTCCTTTTTTTTTTCCTTTTTATTTGTTGACAACTCGTATCGAGTTTGTTACACTTCTACCCGGCGTGAAGCACTCACAGTCATGTGGTTGTGACGTCATCGTGAACAAATCCATTCTACTCATCCAGACGACTTCGCAACGGCGCCGTTGCCAGATTTTTCCACTCTGGAACCCGTTCTCAAAAGATTTCGTTTTGGGGCACCCAAAACGCCGGTGCCTTGTGGACGCCAGGCCGAAACGATAAACAATTTTATCAGATTCACCTGAATCCGTTGCACAGGGCCTAAGGTGAAAGCATCTTGTGTAGTTGACAGTGATTACATGCACTCAAATCTGATTAAAGCAGTTAACAACATGTACACTCTTTCATTCATTCATCTTCAGTAACTGCTTTATCCTGATCAGGCTCATGGTGGACCCAGAGCCTATTCCAGGGACGCTTGGCACAAGGCTGGGATGCCAGTCTATCGCAGGATCATGCACACATGCATTCATAACTACAAGCAATTTAACAGAGCCAGTACAACCACAAGCATGTTTTTGGGAAGTGGGTGGAAATTTTGGAAAGACGGAGTGAACATGTAAAACTCCACACAGTAATCTGTGCTCAGGATTGGACTGGGCACACTGGTGCTGTGAGGAGGCAATGTTGCCCACTGTACCACTATGCCACAGAAACAGCACACAGTGGTGGCACAGTGGTTCAGGACTTGAGCAAGATCCTTAACCTTCAACTGCTCAGCTCAATGGTAAGTTGCTTTGAATAATAAATAAATAAATAAATAAATGTCATGTAAAGCCATCATCAAAAATCAAGAAACCCTGGATTTTAACTATGGTATTCCATTCAGGGTGTATCCCAACCTCACAGCCAGTATTCCTGGGATAGACCAGGATAAAAGAGATTACGGAAAGTGACTAAATTAGTTAAGTGCACCTTTATGGCCTCTTTAGTTTCTATGTTAAAATCTGTCTAGGAACTTACTATTTTATGGAAAACACTCCAAAATAAAAATCGTCCTTCCTCTGGCGTGTTTATCTTTTCAGAAAAAGAAAAAACAGGCCAAAGTACACAGTCACAGGGTAAAAACTCCAAGCTGATATGATGGAGATCTGTGGGAAACAACTGGAAATGTTTCTGTGTAAACTAATGCAAAACAAATAAAAGACCTACACAGTTTCATTATGAAATGTAAACAGCCACTATCTCTTTTCTACACCGCATAATAAGCTTCATTGTGTGTGTTTGTGGGAGGCAAAAGTTAGAAGACAAAAAAAAAGTAGAACAGACTCAAGAAAATACTGCACTGACACTACATGTTACTGCCTCTATCCTTCCTGTAGTACATCTCTGAATGTTCCTAAATGTCCAATCCTCCACTTATCTCTCAACATCCTTTTCCTGGACATGGCCAGCTTGGAGCACAGGAGAAGTGACGAGGACAGAAATTCCAGTGACCTGCCAAGAGAAATGGCCCGGTTTCCTCATTGGCCTAGCAGACCACCATGCGCGTGTGTGAGGGTTAGGGAAGTAAAAAAAAAAAAAGGCTGATCTGCAGGCTGGAGAGCAGCTCGGTTGCATTGTTTCAAGTTCTGTGACCTTTCCAGGGGGGTGGGGGAGGTTCATTTCCGTGGATTGTTACAGGACTTTGAAACCATTACAAAGAGGAGGAGAGGAGAGGAAAGGAGAGGAGGGGGGTTCTGGAGGAGTACACTTGGGGCCTGATAGGAGGCGGGGGGTACCAAGAGAGATTTTTGAGATGGGGAGGTGTGTCCAAAAAGCAACAACAGCTTTAAAGCAACTATTGCCTTCACTGAGGCATCAGGAGCTCAGAAGACAGCACACGTGTGTATATGTGTTTAGTGGAGGAGGCAAGCAGACATGATTGTGCTGAAAGTGTTTCTGTTACTGCAGGGCCTGCTGCTGGCAGCACGGTGTGACGTTTGGTCCAGAGATCAAGAGCTGAAAGATGGAGAGGAGGAGCAATTAAAGCACATGCCACACCAACACCAAAGTGATTGGGATCATAATGACCCATTTGGATATTTTCAAACAGGTCATCGCAGTGCTGGAGCAAAAAAAGAAAGCCCTGATGTCCCTGAAATGGTCCATTACCCACTGGAGCATGGGCGTGTTAACCCCAGTCATGAACATCCACCTGAGGATCTATCTGTGGATGCAGAAGATGGTTCAGCAGAGACCTCCAGCAAGAACACTCCAACACGCATGGGGTAAGTTTGTTTGTTTATTTCACCAGGGGAAACTTATCGCCTACTGGCTTTTTTCAATGTGCCCTGGGGGGAAAAACCCTAGACATAAACTTCCCCTGGGGGGAAAAACCCCAGACATAAAATGTATAATGATGCAAACCTCTGGAAGTATCTGCCATTCATTCATTGTTCGTTCATACCAATTACGAACCAAGCAGCTTCGTCATTCATACCAAGCAGCTTCGTCATTCTGTGCACACTGTATACTTTATATTTATTTAACTATTCCATACTTGGCTTACCTGGATTACTTTGCACTATGCACCTATTTTTGTTGTTTGCTTGTTTGTTTGTTTTGTGTCTACGCTTTATCTGTTTTGTACCATGAGAGCTAAGTGAACCGGAGTCAAATTCCTCATGTGTGTCCACATACCTGGCAATTAAAGTGTTTCTGATTCTGATTATTAATTCATGAAGCTACAAAGCCTGCTTGCTAACAAAAGCAGCAACGTGTTTCTTTTGCACAGGATTCAGGATGGGCAGATTAGAAAAAAAAAAGAAAAACATCCGAGTAATGTAGCTATGATATTATAGGTCATAAAAAGTGGACATACTGCTACATTTAGCAGCTCAGTATTTGGTTGGAGAGCCACCCAGCTAGAGCCAGAGCTGCTGGTCATGAAGCAAGAGCTGTGAAAACAAACAAAAAAGGACAAATAAGCAAAACATGGGTGTCTTCTGAGAACACCACCATCATTCTCAGGCCAAGTTTACATTAGACCGTATCTGTCTCGTTTTCTTTGCGGATGCACTGTCCGTTTACATTAAAATGCCTGGAAACGCCGGGAAACGGGAATCCGCCAGGGTCCACGTATTCAATCCAGATCGTGTCTGATCCGGTGCTGTGTAAACATTGAGATACGCGGATACGCTGTGCTGAGCTCTAGCTGGCGTCGTCATTGGACAACGTCACTGTGACATCCACCTTCCTGATTCGCTGGCGTTGGTCATGTGACACGACTGCTGAAAAACGGCGCGGACTTCCGCCTTGTATCACCTTTCATTAAAGAGTATAAAATTATGAAAATACTGCAAATACTGATGCAAATACTGCCCATTGTGTAGTTATGATGGTCTTTAGGCTTGCCATCCTTCCACTTGCAAGTGGTAAGTGACTTGCGCACAGCGGCTCAGTCCCGAATCACTGCTCGTGCACTTCACTCGCGTGCTCTGTGAGCTGCGCAGGGCCGGAGTGCGCACCCTCCAGAGGGCACTCGCTGTT
This sequence comes from Neoarius graeffei, assembly GCF_027579695.1. NCBI lineage: Eukaryota > Metazoa > Chordata > Actinopteri > Siluriformes > Ariidae > Neoarius > Neoarius graeffei. Next base: position 68,461,239 of record NC_083575.1, on the reverse strand, counting down.
CAGGGCGGAGTGATTTGGAGCGCAGCCGCTGAGGAGGAAGCGATGAGCCGCACTGACACATTTCAACTTACGTGCCGAATTAGTCATGTGATTAGCGTATCCGTGTATTGGCGTTGCTGTGTGCACGCGAATCGTGTATTGGCGTTGCTGTGTACACGCTAATCGTTTTTAAAAACGTTAATCTGATGATCCGCTGATACGGTCTAATGTAAACCCCACCTGAATCTCTCAGGCTGCCCACCTCAGGCAAGCAGTTATCTCCTTGATCTCTCTTGCAATCGCTGCTAAGTTGACAAGGAAGCTAAACAAAAGCTAAGAGTTCCAGTAGACATCTACATTTACCCACAAAGTCTCGGATGCAAATTCACAAATACAGCTGTTCTCAAGTTTTGCTCTTGTGATATGGAAATCTGCATCCCAAGAGTGTCAGAAGTGCACGCGTTTCCAAGCAGGTTTCCTTTAAGTTCTGAACCATATTCCAGCTGGGTTTGGCACTAGAACTGGAGTCTGGCAGACAATCACTATCTTAACTTGAGCACATGCATCATATCACAGAATGTTCTGGAACAAGACAAGCTCCCAAAGAGCCTCTTCCCAAACTGCTGCCATTAGTTCATCAGAATACAATCAACTTAGATGTCCAAGTTGAAAAAGTAAAAAAAAAATAAATAAAAAATACAAAAAAGGCCCACCTTTCCTTCCATTCTTGTAATGAAATACAGCCTTAAGATAAGGGCATGTGGTTCATCGTCTGTGCTGGAGAGAAGAAAACAAATAGGATATTCCCTGGTGTAGAATGTCCGTCAGTGACTATGCCAGTTCAAAATTAACAACTGGCCAGTTCTTGAAGCATTGAGGCCCCATGGCAGAGGGTGCAGGTGATTGCAAAAGGCTCTGTTTTTAAAAGAAAGGCATTTTTGGCCCCAATTTTGAACACGCTACAGTCTGGTTTTCAATGAATCATTTTCAAACTAAGCATAGTCTCAAACTTTAAAAGCTTCTCGGTGAAACACAGAGTAATCTGGAATAATTAGCCTTCAGAAAACTGAATGTTTATCATAAAAGTTAAGTGTTGTTGAGGAAGGGCCTATTAAAGAGCAGATGTAATTGGGGAGGTCCAAGCCTTCAGGGACACACATACACACACAGAGAGAGAGAGAGAGAGAGAGAGAGAGAGAGAGAGGCTTTTCACAATAATGTTGCATGCATGGGCATCTCTGAATGAGCCAGCAAAGGATCGGGACAATGACGCAGAGAATTACACAGTATAATTACAGAAAAAAAAAAAAAACTACAGTGAAAAACTGGAAGGTTTTAATGGTGGACTGGGGATGTAGAACTAACTTTTTGTGCAAATACCATTAACATTCTTCAACTCTACTGGACTGGAAAAGCGAATAAAAAGAGTTCTACCTTCTAAGGAAAAGTCAACATAAGTTCTACACCAGTGAAATGAAACCTTTTGGTGAATCAAATGGATGAGCATTGGGTAAATCAAAAACCAACACTGAGCCAACTTCACTACACCTCAAACTTCACTTCTGCTTTTAATTTGCCCCCCGTGATCTTTATAAACAGAGCATTTTGTTCTGTCTTCTCGTTCCTTCCCTTTGTGCCCTGTTGCTATGTTCCCAATCCCTTGCACTGGATTTAGTTAATCTGATTTTATTTAAAGTTAGGTCCCTGTATGTTGCTCCAACTTTGGAGTTGAGACAGAGACTTTTGGACAATTTATTTTCTTAACCAAGGTCTGAATACATCATAGTTGGTCATCTAGGTCAAACTGATCTTGTAGTTAAACCAACATTAGATCACTGTGTTGCAATTTAGGGTTGAACAAAAGAAAAAAAAACAACCTGATTTTATCTCTCCAGGATGTAGATATCTATTCCAACAGATATCAAAACAATGGCAAGATTGTAAGACACAGCTGTAACAGTAGTACACTGCGAAATGCAGTTCTCAGGTCATAACCAAGAGGAGTAGAAACAGACAGGAATGGATATTTGTGCACATGTTGTGGTCTGTGATTCTTCTATGAACATATAATGTTTTACTACAAGATAGATGTCGAATTTCTTTTTCGTGAGTAAATGAGGGTCGTAGGCTGAGGAGAGTCGAAAAGACAGACAGACACTGTCATACTCTTCCTTCCTGTGAGGAAGCAATGCATCTGGGCCAGGATAAACGGACAGAAACACAATGCTTATGAAGACACGCATCCATGAGGTCAGCAGGCAGCAGGAAGTGACTCACATGAGCATAGAGCAGCACTGTTGGGCTGCTCATGGTGAAACCAAAACATAAAGAACCAACAAATGAAAGAAAAGTCAATACATGTAATGAGGTATGTAAGACAGCAGCTTCCTCATACTACATTTTCCTTGCTTCTGGAATGCTTGGCAATCTGTTGTGAATGAGAAAGTAGGTAAAATGGGCAGAGGATGGGAAAAGAAGTTGCTGGAAGTATTCTATTTCATACTGTTTTTAACAAGACCATGCTGCCAAGATAAACTTTCTCCAATGTTCCCTCCCTTCTGGATCCAACACTAGTGAAAGAAGTAGCTCCTGATTTGACCAGGACCATATGTCTTCACATGATTCTTCCTCATGTCTCCTTTATTGGACTCAGCTGGATAAACCAGTGTGTCCTTGGGTCAAGGAAGTACGCAATTACTAAATGGTATATTGTGCTACAGAGCTTAGCTGCCCTGCTAGAGGTCATTACTAATGTAAAATAGATATCAGAATTCCTCATGATATTTAGGGCCTTGGTCATGCTATTAGTCCCAATTATGTTGCACAAGAGGTAAAACTGAAACATGCTTGTGTGTACCCAGTACTATACTTTTGTTTCTCAACCATTGGGCCATAGCCCACTAGTGGGCTGCAAATTTTTTTCAAGTTGGTTCATTTTTTTTTACTCGTAGTCGGGTACAATTGCTGGGTTGCATCTGACGTCACATCCGCCTCATTAAGCACGGTCACACAACAGCTCGTGATGCTTTGTGATGGGCTATCAATGAAAATGAGGCATTTTGGTGGCGATATTCATAAGTTAAAAGTTGTGGTCACACAGTAGGTGAACACTTGACTGTCATGGCTTTGCATGCTTGAACCTGGCGCAGCTCGAGCGGCCGCACGCACTCACGGAACACGTTGTGCATGTGCTTGGGACCCGATAGTTATGGGAAACATCTGGTACTGATTTGAGCGCAAATCAGCACGCGCATATATAGTACTGTTTTCACAGAGGCTTTGCAAAGCATTACCACCGTCACGTTTGTTTCTAGCTGCGTTTATAATGCTGTTTAAATATTTTGCTTTTGTAAATATCACGCCTGCTAATAAACACTCTTCCTGCACTTAGATCCGTCTACTGCCGTCTATCTCGTAGTGTCCTGATCACCAGATCTTTAACCCAGCCATATATAAAAAGTTGTACGCCTCCATGCTCTTCCAGGTTTTCATCTGTGTGTCCGTATAGAACGATGTCTGCAGCACCAGGTAGTTTGAGATGTCGGGGAATTCAACGGATGGATGATTTTCCAACTCGTAGGAAAAATCCTTCATTATTAGCGTGTAAGGATCTAATCCCATCGAGTGGTTTCTATATCCGTTTCTTTTGAGTGAACTACTTGGTTTTAATAACTTGCTTGTTTGCTGGACACAAACATGGCAATAAGTTCTTGTGTTAATGGACCAGAATCCACTTTTGGATCATTAATCCCTTTTGGCTGAGAATGCCCTGCATGCATGGTTTTATGTCGGCTTCTGGCACATCCATACAGTTTTAAATATAATACCTACAATTAAACAGTTTGTTTTTATTGCCTTGATTGAATTCCTGGGCTCCCATCTGTAACAGGGAGTGATGTTGCATCCCATTAATACACTTTACAATAGATTATTAGATTATAATAGAATAGATAAGCCAAAATAATTGGGGATTTTTTTTTTTATTGGGCCCCGACTTGTTACAAGTAGGAATAGGTGGGCCTCAAAGTGGAAAAGGATGAGAAACGCTGCTTTAGGGTATTAGGAAATCAGTGGCGGCTGGTAGTCTTTCAAACAGGGGAGGCTGGTCGGTTACGATATTTCCAGATTTTAATAGAAAAAACACATCAATTTTGCCCATATTCTTGCCTCTGATCTGGCTGATTGTTGGCAGGGTCACAAACTGTGAAATAACAGGTTCTTTTGGCCCATTAGCCTACTGTCCAGTATACATGATGGTGGTGTTGGGGAGGGGTATATTTTAACATTTTATATTTTAAAATTGTGGCATGTTGTTTAAAAATTGACCTCGGCTGTGTTTTTGTTTAAAAATGTTTTCCAAATTGTAGCTGTGTTTAATTCATATCCAGAAAAATATATATTCCAATATAATATATTCAGCATAAACATTTTAAATAGATTCTATATTGTTGGTCCATCCATGACATATTACTAAAGTAGCCTATTTACTGTTGTTGATGTGGGTCACTTGCTGTTAGCCAATTCACTTTCTCGTACCAGGAGAGCTGAAAGGAACGAGTATTATTCCCTACCTTTTTCACCAAGTCAATTTGAGGCGTTGGTCTACCCTCCTCTTTAATTTTAATTTTTTCCTTGAAAGGAAGACTGGCAAATGGCTTCGCCAAAATTAAATCAGCAATGCTTGACATCCGTGCGCAGCTTTCTTGCTAGCTGACTAGCCCCCTCAAGTACAAGTTCAGTCACTCTAATAAATGAAATTTCTGGAACTAAGATAGCAAACTTGACAACACTATATTTACACTTTATTTACAATGAAAATATATACAAACTAAAAAAGCTGGTAGAAACCGTATGTAATGAATGAAATCGAAATGTAAGCTGATCTCTTACAATACACCACAGCACTTGCGAATCCGCATGGGACTGAACTGATGTTGCCAGATACTGCTGACGTTATCCAGCCCAAAATATGTTCAAAACCCGCCAAAATGCACTTAAAACCGCTCAATCTGGCAGCACTGTGCTGCCTGTCTATAGTTGAAACGAGCTGTCAATCAAAGAAAATATCCGGCTGCTTTCACCAATCACCAGTCTCCTCGCGGAAACTGCCATGTCCCTCCCATGTGAGGCTCGGAGTCCGTAGGCGGGCATTTTCGCAGTATTTGTCCAATAGCCGTCTTGCATTTTGAGATTGAAAAGTGCATAGCTCCCAAATGCCGTTGAAGTCCACTGAGGCTGGGAGTCCGTGAGACTCCGTGGGCGGGCATTTTCGCAGTATTTGTCCAATAATCGTCTTGCATTTTGAGATTGACAAGCACATAGCTCCCAATCCACTGAGGCTGGGCTGCATTGCGCTGTCACGAGGGGGAAAAACTCACGCACACATTAGGCGAACTGGGGAAAGTTATAACGGAATGATTTCGCACTGTAGTTGGGTTGAGCACATATATTTCTATGATTCTCGATCTGAAATAGCAATGTTATAAGGTCGGCTATAACATAAGCCTAGCGCAATTCATCCTACACGATGTTCGTCATTTTTAGAGGAGGCTGAGCCTCCCTCGTTGTCTTAGAGCAATCGCCCGTGTAGGAAATCAAAAAGTAAACAATCACAGGGAGTGAGAGCTTAATGGGACCTAGTGCACATTATCCAGGCATCTGAATGAAGCAACAAGAAGACTCTTCTGTTTCAAATAAGAAGGTGGTGTAAACTCAATGTTTCTAAAATTCACTTTGCCTAGGCTTGTCAATGATCCAAGCAAAGTAAATGCACTTCCTTTGTGGCAAAGCTTGAAAATTTCAGCAGAATCGGGATACCGCTTACAGAGGCAACTGAAATTCCGTGAGACAAATGTTTACGGAAAATAGTCCAACGAACTTCGGCCAAATGGCACATCTTAAAATTCTCAGTGTTTCAGAAGTCTGTGTATTACACCTATACATGTTAGACTCTGCCTTCTCAGAGAGCATTTTGAATGACTCCAGTTCTTACCTGTTGGGACACAGCAGCCTACTAGAAATAAAGTCGTTTACAGAAAATGTCACATATGGAACCATGGGTTTGCATTGCATCTAGTGAGACTGACATTCAACATGCAGCTTGGCTCTTATGACACATTTAAACTATCAACTGTTAGTAGTCCAACCAACAAGAAATTTAGAGGCTATGCCCAACAGGCAAAAACTATGAACAGTTCCTATATGGCCCCATGTCTGCACGCAACACAGCATATGGCCAAATGGGAGGCTTTGAGTGACTGATCACATGGAAATAGATCAGGGAAAAAAAAAAAATTATGCTACCCAAGCTAGTCCTATATGAACACTATTAGAACATGTTGTGCTTTTGGTGATAAATATCTAACATGATCTAATAGGAGCTTAAACATGACTTTTTTTTTTTTGGAGTGGGACCAATAGTGAGACTAGGGCCACAGGATAAAGACACATGATATTTTGGTGGGAATAGCTGATGTGTTTGATACATGTTTATTGGTTTATATATGGTTTCCTGCAGCATTTGCTAGGTGACTTCACTGAAATTCAGGTGAAGGTCAGAAGTCATTAGCTTTTACTGAATTATGGAAATTAATTGTGCGTTCAAATAATTAATGGCCAACCAAGCACAATATTACTAGGAACAAGAAATAAGATAAAAAGAACAATTTTATTTTCAGGTTGCTTTAAGGGAAGCGATTATTAAGTACGTGACATGAAATTTCATTGTGTCTGCTGCAAGAAGACTCGAGAGGGTTTTTGTTTCACTGGATTTCAAATGAATAATATTAATTATCAGTCAAAAATCAAACAAAAAGAATAATGAGTCTTTTCAAATTGCACACACAGTGTTAAACATGGCTGCTGAACTGTACACAAAGATTAGCCTTCGATTCTCACACTCCCACACATACAAAAGGAGTTCACATTTGAGTGGGAACTGAACAATCCCACTGAAAACAATAGCCCACAGTGGAGTAAAAGATTTGGCCGATGATGACAGAATGCACATTGGCTTACTCATGCGCCCAAAGCAGTGAACAAGTAAAGATAAAAATTGTTATCTAAAACTCATTTCCCATTACTCCCACTAGAAATACATCAATAAAAGAGGTGAGTACAGACAGCACTTAGGCTCGGAGATCTATGATAGGGCGCAGAGCCCCCACTCGGTTTATCAGGGTTGGCAATCTGAAAGATTGTATCCTCCTCCTTATCCAACATAAATGAACTACAGCCAGATGTTATGATGAATACTGTTGTCTCAAACATAATACTTTGTGTCAGCTCCAGATAACTCCCTAATGACCCCAATTGTGTAGAGCAAGAATCCTTCAGCATCAGCATTCTAATTTCTCAATGGAGTTTTTGGATAGTAGGCAAGAAGCAGGGTACGGAAAGCTGTTTTTAGAAATCATGTCTGTGTGTGGTTTTTTTTTTAGCCAGGCATTAAGGTTTCCTTAAAGCTATGAGCAAGACTACTGAGACAGTCATTATATTTGCACCTGCCGCACCTATTGAGAGTCAACCATGTGTGGTGGCCTGAGAAAACTCAGTCAGTCAAATTGTCAGTCAAACTGTCTAACGACACTTCTGAAAAGTTCAATATATAGTAAAGTTGTAGCTTAGTTGGAAGAACAGGTGTTTGTTACCTGCAGGGCATTTCTACCTGTCGCATCTCCGCTGGTGCCAGTGGGCCAGCCACAGGGTCGTCAGCTGGGAGCCATACTTCACAGATGTTTCACCCCTTTAAACCCAGAACATCTCTAGGTGGTGGGGCAGTGGTAGGGACATCTCCCTACCGGTCCCTGTGGCTGGCCTGAAGATTCTTGGTTCCCCCACTTTGGGTCTCTTCTTCTGAGCCAGAAGCTCCCTTTCTCTGCCTCCTCAGCCAGTTCCCTGAGGGCCTTCTTCTGCTTGGCACAGCAAGTCTGATTATGACCAAAAGAGAATATGGAGAAATTTGTATTGAAAATTGTATTCCGACCATGGTGCAGGAACATCAAGGTCATTTTGATAGCTGGTGTCTGACCACAAATTTAATCAATTAAGTTTATATCCACTTCACTAAGGTGCATAATTAACCACCAATCCTTGATCAAAGCCTGAGGTTTTGGATGTATTCAGACAGACAAACTCTCTTTAAGGCAAGGCTGAAACACAAATTAAAACATTGCCACATAATTTTGGTGAAATAAATTGATATCTAGAAGTTGGTGTCAAACTGTGTTATCGGCCCAAAAAACAAAGCAAAAAAAAATAATCCATCTGCCAAGTTTTCCCAGCCAATCACACATTTGGATCAAGAATACAAAAAAAAAATGAAATAAAATAAACACTTGATGCCCTTAAAGTCCATCCAACATGGACAGATCCTCCAGATTTCTTCCTCAGATCATCTGAGGAATGTACCATTTAGTAACTTCAGAAACTAATTTTTTAAACAAGCTCCAATTTCCAATATTGCAACTCTGCACTTCCTGATATTCCCCCATGCAATATCTCCTTTACAGAGCATTCAGAATGCTATTGCTCGCCTGGTCATTACACTCTAATGCTCTCTCATATGACCCCTTACTCAGGTCACTCCACTAACTTAGTTCATCTTTGCAGGCATTCTCTTATTCCAGGAATCAAAGCTCTAAACACCATACAAACATGGCCAACTAGGGGGCTTTCTTTCTTAATAGGACTAATTCTACTGCTGTTTTCTTGCAGAAACTGGTGTGCGTTTGTGCAAAAGCGTGAAGTCACCATGGCAGTGTCCTGCGGTAGTGAGAAATACATTATCAAGTCCCAGAGTCCCTGCCCTAATGGGACACCAGACTGCCATCTGATTATGTGAGTGAGCTCCAAACCTTTTTATGGTGTTAATCCCAAATGCTTCAAGTACAAATGATATTATATATGTGTTTTTGCTACATAGGTACAAGGTGTCTACTCGGCCGGTGTACAGAGAGAAGCAGAAGATCTTCACCGCACTCTTGTGGAGATGTTGCCCTGGTCATGGTGGAAAGAACTGCGAGGATATTGGTACTAAATGGTCATATGAGAAGCATAGATTTTAATTCGATTGTGGCTGTAGCATATTGTTCCATAAAAATTCAAACCCTGTCAAAGACTGACAATGTTTTGCTTTAGCACTTAGTTACAACATTCTGGACGCATTTTAAGTCACTAGTGTTCTTGTTTGAACACTTCCAAAAGTCAATGTGGAGACCATCTTTCAGCAGATTATTTAGATCAGATTTTTTTTGGCCTTGAAAATGGCCTTTAGCTGATCCAGTGGAACAGGGTCATGTTTACAGAAAAAGTACAGGCAACCAATTCACCTTTTGCCTCTTTTCTGCCCTCCAGTGGAAAATGGTCATGTCTCAGAGTCTGAAGTCTCCAACAGTGACATCAGGTTTCATTCTGGAGCTCCAGAGCTCAATGATCCAGGTATTTCTGTTTCCAGCTGAGTACGCTGTTCACATTCTGGCTGCCATTTCTCACCAGAGCTTTTTATTATTTTATTTTCCCTTTTGTTTTTCTTTTTTGTGTTTGTGTAGTTTGATGGTTGTTTTTGTTTGAGTGTTTTGTCCGCCGGTTGTGGTGTAGCTCCGGACCCAGTTTTGGGCGTCGGTTCCCTCCAGGCCTTGTGCTCCTCACTATGGACTGCAGTGAGCTCATTGCTCTTTTAACATCGGGGTTGTCCTACGCTTTGTGTGGCGGTGCTTTTGTGCTTGGCGCGATGTTCAGAGCAATGTCGCGGCTGTGCAGGTGGCTTGGGACATACCAGCACTCTGTGTGGCAGTGCTTCTGTGCTTGCTTTGTAGATCCATGGTGAGGTGTTCCGAGCAATGTTGCTTGGTGGTGTCGCGGCAACTGTGCAGGCAGTATGGAACTTATTTTCGTGTGCCTTTTGGTGGGACTGTGGCTGCCATACCATTGGAATTATATCCCAACCTTCTTTTGGTGGACATTTTTTTTCTCCCTATAATTGTAAAGCAACCTTGGGTATGAGAAAGGCGCTATATAAATTTAACTCTATTATTATTATTATTAGTCCATGATTTGTCCTGCCTTTACTGCATGTTTACCTCCTTCAAGCAGCCACACTGAAAGAGAGCCCTGATTACTCCATTGGTCAGTCCCAGATGTAGCAAAACAAACTGCGGAAACAATGAAGTGTAAGGCAAATCAGTAGCTGACTGTGGGAAGGTCATCACCCTCATGGGAGAAGGGAAAGGGTGTGTGAACAAGTAGTTCTGCCAGGATTTAAAGCAAGGACACTGAGTGGGGTGTGTCTGTGATTGGCCCACTGTTGCTCCCTTAGAGAACCCAAAACAGAATGCGTCTCCACTAAAGCACACAAAGTACAAAACACAAATAAACTAAAGTGGAATACTGGTACATTTCAGGGCATTGAAAATATCACAGATCTAAAATAGACCTGGGGCTTTTGGCTGGTTTACCATACAATATAAGGCATACAAACAAAAGGCTTACTATGATCATGGAATACACCCAAATACACCCGCCATCTCTACCGAACACACTTTTTCAAGATCAAAACAAAACATTACAGAATTTAAGCAAACAAGTCTAACTTTTTCCAGACACGGCCAAGTTTGTGAAATATTCATGAATTGGGAAGGGTCACAAATTCCTGAGTTTATAGAGTTCAATTCTGGAACATATGATTTCCAAGCACTGTGGGGGTTAAAGCTTCTGCATCAAAGTATTGGTGATATTGAAAATAAGTGTAACTTTCCAGATATTCCATTAAGCTTCCAAACTGCTTGTATTCTCCTCAGGATCGGAGAAGCTAACCCACGACCAAAACCAGGAGCAGAATGACTCTCAAGAGTCCCAGCACTCGCTATACGAGCCCCTGAGATCTGAGAAGAACCAAACAGAAGAACAGCACAGCTATGATCACACTCCAAGCACACACACTGGCCATGGGCCTCACGATGAGAGAGGCGGTAAGAGCTGGATTAAAAACTCTGCTACGTAAGAAATTGTTTTTTCAGATAGACACATTGAAAAAGTTCCCAAGAATCTCTGATAAGCTAAAAGTTAGTGAAGTTGATATCCTAAGATAGGCTTTAAGTGCAGGATCTACAATTGCTGGTTTATTTGTTACTTGCTCGGCATATCTAATAACCTGGCAGCTCAATGATGGAAAAAAGTACATCCCTCTTTCAATGCCATGACTGGATACACTATATGGCCAAAAGTATGTACACACCTGACCATCACACCCATATATGCCCATGCCAAAACTATAGCCATTAACATGGAGTTGGTCCCCTTTTGCTGCTGTAACAGTCTTTATTCTTCACTTTATTTTAGAACATAGTTTGTGGGGATTTGTGCTCATTCAGGCACAAGAACATTAGTAGGGTCAGGCACTGAGGTCAAGTAAGAAGGCCTGCTGAGCAGTTGGCATTTATCAATTGCAAAGTATTCAGTGGGGTTGGGGTCAGTGCTCTTGTGCAGGCCATTCCAGCCTTGGAAAACCATTTGTGATTTTATTGATTTCACTTTATGCACAGGGGCATTGTTGTGATGAATCAGCTCAGAAATTACTCTGAAAATATCTTTTCAGGTCTAACTTTAGCTTGTGAGTCATAACTTGCGAATTTCCCTTAATGTCTTCCATTTCCGAGCAATCCTTCTCACTGGAGCATGTGTGTTAAGTTGTTTGGAAACAGCCTTACAACTCTTTTCAGATTGATAAGCAGCAACAATTGCTTTTCCAAAAGCACTGATGAAGTCTTTTCTTGGCTCCTTTCATGGCACAAACTAGTTAACGACATGCCAAGGTCTTTTTCTCATTACTGAACATACAGTGGTGCTTGAAAGTTTGTGAACCCTTTAGAATTGTCTATATTTCTGCATAAATATGACCTAAAAACATCAGATTTTCACACAAATCCTAAAAGTAGATAAAGAGAAACCAGTTAAACAAATGAGACAAAAATAATATACTTGGTCATTTATTTGTTGAGGAAAATGATCCAATATTACATATCTGAGAGTGGCAAAAGTATGTGAACCTCTAGAATTAGCAGTTAATTTGAAGGTGAAATTAGAGTCAGGTGTTTTCAATCAGTGGGATGACAATCAGGTGAGAGTGGGCACCCTGTTTTATTTAAAGAACAGGGATCTATCAAAGCCTGATCTTCACAACACATGTTTGTGGAAGTGTATCATGGCACGAACAAAGGAGATTTCTGAGGACCTCAGAAAAAGCATTGTTGATGCTGGAAAAGGTTACAAAACCATCTCTAAAGAGTTTGGACTCCACCAATCCACAGTCAGACAAATTGTGTACAAATGGAGGAAATTCAAGACCACAGTTACCCTCCCCAGGAGTGGTCGACCAACAAAGATCACTCCAAGAGCAAGGCGTGTAATAGTTGGCGAGGTCACAGAGCACCCCAGGGTAACTTCTAAGCAACTGAAGGCCTCTCTCACATTGGTTAATGTCAATGTTCATGAGTCCACCATCAGGAGAACACTGAACAACAATGGTGTGCATGGCAGGGTTGCAAGGAGAAAGCCACTGCTCTCCAAAAAGAACATTGCTGCTCATCTGCAGTTTGCTAAAGATCACGTGGACAAGCCAGAAGGCTATTGGAAAAATGTTTTGTGGACAGATGAGACCAAAATAGAACTTTTTGGTTTAAATGAGAAGCGTTATGTTTGGAAAAAGGAAAACACTGCATTCCAGCATAAGAACCTTATCCCATCTGTGAAACATGGTGGTGGTAGTATCATGGTTTGGGCCTGTTTTGCTGCATCTGGGCCAGGACGGCTTGCCATCATTGATGGAACAATGAACTCTGAATTATAACAGCAAATTCTAAAGGAAAATGTCAGGACATCTGTCCATGAACTGAATCTCAAGAGAAGGTGGGTCATGCAGCAAGACAACGACCCGAAGCACACAAGTCATTCTACCAAAGAATGGTTAAAGAAGAATAAAGTTAATGTTTTGGAATGGCCAAGTCAAAGTCCTGACCTTAATCCAATTGAAATGTTGTGGAAGGACCTGAAGCGAGCAGTTCATGTGAGGAAACCCACCAACATCCCAGAGTTGAAGCTGTTCTGTACGGGGGAATGGGCTAAAATTCCTCCAAGCCGGTGTGCAGGACTGATCAACAGTTACCGGGAACATTTAGTTGCAGTTATTGCTGCACAAGGGGGTCACACCAGATACTGAAAGCAAAGGGTCACATACCTTTGGCACTCACAGACATGTAATATTGGATCATTTTCCTCAATAAATAAATGACCAAGTATAATATATATTTGTCTCATTTGTTTAACTGGGTTCTCTTTATCTACTTTTAGGACTTGTGTGAAAATCTGATGTTTTAGGTCATATTTATGCAGAAATACAGAAAATTCTAAAGGGTTTACAAATTTAAGCACCACCGTAAGCACATATAAACACCAAGTTGTCAGTTTTATTGCGTTAATTTATTAAGAGACTAAAAAAAAATCTAAACCAAACTAAAATGTGATTCTGTGGATTTGGCCCTTACATTGGGGATTTTATGTGGAACCTTTATACAACCCCAATTCCAAAAAAGTTGGGACAAAGTACAAATTGTTAATAAAAACGGAATGCAATGATGTGGAAGTTTCAAAATTCCATATTTTATTCAGAATAGAACATAGATGACATATCAAATGTTTAAACTGAGAAAATGTATCATTTAAAGAGAAAAATTAGGTGATTTTAAATTTCATGACAACACCACATCTCAAAAAAGTTGGGACAAGGCCATGTTTACCACTGTGAGACATCCCCTTTTCTCTTTACAACAGTCTGTAAACGTCTGGGGACTGAGGAGACAAGTTGCTCAAGTTTAGGGATAGGAATGTTAACCCATTCTTGTCTAATGTAGGATTCTAGTTGCTCAACTGTCTTAGGTCTTTTTTGTTGTATCTTCCGTTTTATGATGTGCCAAATGTTTTCTATGGGTGAAAGATCTGGACTGCAGGCTGGCCAGTTCAGTACCCGGACCCTTCTTCTACGCAGCCATGATGCTGTAATTGATACAGTATGTGGTTTGGCATTGCCATGTTGGAAAATGCAAGGTCTTCCCTGAAAGAGACGTTGTCTGGATGGGAGCATATGTTGCTCTAGAACCTGGATATACCTTTCAGCATTGATGGTGTCTTTCCAGATGTGTAAGCTGCCCATGCCACACGCACTAATGCAACCCCATACCATCAGAGATGCAGGCTTCTGAACTGAGCGCCGATAACAACTTGGGTCATCCTCCTCTTTAGTCCGAATGACATGGCGTCCCTGATTTCCATAAAGAACTTCAAATTTTGATTCGTCTGACCACAGAACAGTTTTCCACTTTGCCACAGTCCATTTCAAATGAGCCTTGGCCCAGAGAAGATGTCTGCGCTTCTGGATCATGTTTAGATACGGCTTCTTCTTTGAACTATAGAGTTTTAGCTGGCAACGGCAGATGGCACGGTGAATTTTGTTCACAGATAATGTTCTCTGGAAATATTCCTGAGCCTATTTTGTGATTTCCAATACAGAAGCATGCCTGTATGTGATGCAGTGCCGTCTAAGGGCCCCGAAGATCACGGGCACCCGGTATGGTTTTCTGGCCTTGACCCTTACGCGCAGAGATTCTTCCAGATTCTCTGAATCTTTTGATATTATGCACTGTAGATGATGATATGTTCAAACTCTTTGCAATTTTACACTGTCGAACTCCTTTCCGATATTGCTCCACTATTTGTCGGCGCAGAATTAGGGGGATTGGTGATCCTCTTCCCATCTTTACTTCTGAGAGCCGCTGCCACTCCAAGATGTTTTTATACCCAGTCATGTGAATGACCTATTGCCAATTGACCTAATGAGTTGCAATTTGGTCCTCCAGCTGTTCCTTTTTTGTACCTTTAGGTTTTCCAGCCTCTTATTGCCCCTGTCCCAACTTTGAGATGTGTTGCTGTCATGAAATTTCAAATGAGACAATATTTGGCATGAAATTCCAAAATCTCACTTTTGACATTTGATATGTTGATGTTCTATTGTGAATACAATATCAGTTTTTGAGACTTGTAAATTATTGCATTCCGTTTTTATGTACAATTTGTACTTTGTCCCAACTTTTTTGGAATCGGGGTTGTATTCATTCATCCATTTTTAGCAAGCCCTTCATCCTGGTCAGTGTCACTGTGGAACTGGAGTCTATCCCAGGAATCCTGGGCATGAGGCAGGAATATATCCTGTATGACACACCAGAACTTCACAGGGGACCATGCACACACACATTTACAGACTCATTCATACCGAAGGGCAAGTTAGCACAAACAGTCCACCTACTGGCATGTTCTGGGAGGTGAGAAGAACCCGGAGAATTCTGAGGAAAACCACACAGACACTGGAACAACATGTGAAACTCCAAAGCTGCCTGCTGCATGGAACCATTCCTGAATGTGAAACTCCTCTTTAAATGGTTTTATGCAGAATCCTGTAGAGTTCCTCAGAGAGACGATATAGGGACTCAACACTTTTAGGGTGCAGAGTTAAATATTTTTGCAAGTTCGTAGTTTCGTTCAACACACTGATCTAAACACAGACAAAAGACAATAAATCTTAAAGACAAAATCTAAGCATCTTGCTTCCAATAAGGGGCGGCACAGTGGTGTAGTGGTTAGCATTGTCGCCTCACAGCAAGAAGGTTCTGGGTTCAAGCCCAGCAGCTGACAGGGACCTTTCTGTGTGGAGTTTGCATGGGTTTCCTCTGGGTGCTCCAGTTTTCCCCACAGTTCAAAGACATGCAGTTAGGTTAACATGGGGGTGGCTTTGGGCTGAAGTGCCCTTAAGCAAGACACCTGACCCTCAACTGCTCCTTGGGCACTGTAGCATAGCTGCCTACTGCTCTGGGTGTGTGTGTGTTTCATTGCTTCAGATGGGTTAAATTTCATGAATAAAGGCTTCTTCCTCCATTATGTAATGGATTAGGCAAGAAAGAACATTTGGTTTGAGTTTAGTTGTATTCATCAAGACTGAATTTGAATTAGAAAAGTGGCTCTTCCAAAATGAACGCAAGTTAGCTGAACTTTTTTTGTCTGATAGCTGGAGAGGATTAAATTTAATATTAATATTGGCCAGCATGATTTCCCTTTGTGCATAGTGATCATCAGAACATAATCAAACCAACATGCTTAGAGGTGGGCGAGTTATTGCTTTTTGATAGGTTACTGAGGAAAGTCTTTGTCTTGGGTGACTGCTACTAATGAACCTTAGAATATAACCTTAACTAGACTTTAACTAAAAATACAACTGATTTCAGCTCGTCTTTCTCAATATTAGTTACATGAATATATTTCAAACAAACAAACAAACAAACCCAACCCTTATTGGTGCGAGCATTGTCCTGTTGTACGCACACGATCAGAGACTGTCTGGTCTACAACCTGTCTCCTGCATATCCTTACAGAGAAAGCACAAGGTTCCTGTAGCCGCAAGTATAATTTTTCTGCTTTGTGTAGTAACTCCTCATGCTCACCATCTCCCTCTCACTGCAGCTTCCTGCCAAGGATATCCGTTCTTTCTCTGGGAAAAAAGTCCCTCAATGTATTGTACATACAGAATGATGTAATGGGATGTAATTGATATACAACAGACTGCAATATAGGATGAAAACATGTTCCGTCCTCATTATATGATGAGCTGTGAGAGCTTTTCCAAAGCAGCTGGCGGCAGTGATGTAATGGGATAAATGCATTTACATAATTTAGCCCCACCAGATCAGGTTAGTAGAGTCAGGTTAGAAAGTAATAGTATATAAAAGGGGGAAAAAAGACAAAAAAAGAGAAAAAGGGGGATACTGGCCAACCAACAAATAAAACAAACACAAATAAATAAATAATACAATTATAAAATAAAATTAAGCCTTCAAGTGGCTTTAAGGATCACCCTGATGCATCTCAAAAACATCCATCATGTATTTATCATCTGACTCCATTATAGTTACAAATCCAATAAAGGCTATGTACAAACAACTATGTACAGAAGAGTTTGTCATATGCCAAATTTAGAAAATTGATTATTGAGCAATTATCTGGAGCTTTCCTTTTATTAGATTACAAACAAGGTTTATTTATACAAAGTGAAGTGTGATAAGGTGCTATTTACACTTGGTGCTATAGTAGGTGTCTCGTCTTCATCCACTTTATCCGGGGCTGGGTCATGGAGGCAGCAGTCTGAGCATGGAAGCCCAAACTTCCCTTTCCCCGGACACCTCGGCCAGTTCCTTGGGAAGAACACCGAGGCGTTCCCAGGCCAGCCGAGAGACGTAGTCCCTCCAGCGTGTCCTGGGTCTTCCCTGGGGCCTCCTCCCGCGGGGGCATGCCTGGAACACCTCCCCAGGGATGCATCCAGGAGGCATCCGAAAGAGATGCCTGAGCCACCTCAGCTGATTCCTCTCAATGTGGAGGAGCAGCGGCTCTACTCTGAGCTCCTCCCGAGTGACTGTGCTTCTCACCCTATCTCTAAGGGAGCACCCAGCCACCCTGCGAAGGAAACTCATTTCGGCCGCTTGTATCTGCGATCTTGTTCTTTCGGTCATTACCCAAAGCTCATGACCATAGCCGAGTCGGAACGTAGATCGACCGGTAAATCGAGAGCTTCGCCTTTTGGCTCAGCTCCTTCACCACGACAGACCGGTAAAGTGACTGCATCACTGCGGAGGCCGCACCGATCTGCCTGTCGATCTCACGCTCTATCCTTCCCTCACTTGTGAACAAGATCCTGAGGTACTTAAACTCCACCAACCTGGAGAGGGCAAGCCACCCTTTTCCAGTCAAGAACCATGGCCTCGGACTTGGAGGTGCCGATTCTCATCCCAGCCGCTTCACACTCGACTGCAAACCGCCCCAGTGCATGCCGAAGGTCCTGGTTTGAAGAAGCCAACAGGACATCATCCGCAAAAAGCACAGAAATTCTGTCCATAAAAATGAACCGGTGACAAAGGACAGCCCTGCCGGAGTCCAACATGCACTGGGAACAGGTCTGACTTACTGCCGGCAATATGAACCAGACTCATGCTCCGTTCGTACAGGGACCGGACAGCCCTTAGCAAAGAGCCCCGAACCCCATACTCCTGAAGCACCCCCCACAGAATACCACGAGGAACACAATCGAATGTCTTCTCCAGATCCACAAAGCACATGTGGACTGGTTGGGCAAACTCCCATGAACCCTCAAGCACCCTATGAAGGGTATAGAGCTAGTCCAGTGCCCCATGACCAGGACAAAAACCGCATTGTTCCTCCTGGATCCGAGATTCAACTATTGGCCAAATTCTCCTCTCCAGTACCCTGGAGTAAACCTTCCCTGGGAAGGCTGAGAAGTGTGATTCCCCTATAATTGGAGCACACTCTCCGGTCCCCTTTCTTAAAAAGAGGGACCACCACCCCAGTCTGCCACTCCAGAGGCACTGTCCCCGACCGCCATGCAATGCTGCAGAGACATGTCAGCCAAGACAGCCCCACAACATCCAGAGACTTGAGATACTCGGGGCGGATCTCATCCACCCCCGGTGCCTTGCCACCGAGGAGCTTGAAAACCACCTCAGTGACTTCGGCTTGGGTAATGGACGAGTCCACCCAAGTCATCAACCTCCGCTTCCTCAATGGAAGACGTGACTGTGGGATTGAGGAGATCCTCGAAGTATTCCTTCCACCGCCTGACAATGTCCCCAGTCGAGGTCAATAGCTCCCCACCCGCACTGTAAACAGTGTTGGCAGAGTACTGCTTCCCCCTCCTGAGGCGCTGGACGGTTTGCCAGAATTTCTTCGAGGCCAACCGATAGTCCTCCTCCATGGCCTCACCGAACTTCTCCCAGTTCCAAGTTTTTGCCTCTGCAACTGCCCGAGCTGCGGCACGCCTGGCCTGCCGATACCTGTCAGCTGCCTCCGGAGTCCCAGAGGCCAACATGGCCCGATAGGACTCCTTCTTCAGCTTGACGGCGTCCCTTACTTCCGGTGTCCACCACCTGGTTCGGGGATTCCCGCCATGACAGGCACCGGAGACCTTGCGGCCACAGCTCCGAACAGCTGCGTCTACAATGGAGGTAGAGAACATGGTCCACTCAGACTCAATATCCCCTGCCTCCCTCGGAAGCTGGGAGAAGCTCTCCCGGAGGTGGGAGTTAAAGACCTCCCCGACAGAGTGCTCGGCCAGATGTTCCCAGCAGACCCTCACCATACGTTTGGGCCTGCCAGGTCTGTCCGGCTTCCTCCTCTGCCAGCGGATCCAACTCACCACCAGGTGGTGATCAGTTGACAGCTCAGCCCCTCTCTTCACCTGAGTGTCCAAGACATAGGGCCGGAGATCCAATGAAATGACAACAAAGTCAATCATCAACCTCCGACCTAAGGTGTCCTGGTGCCACGTGCACTTATGGACACCTCTATGCTCAAACATGGTGTTCGTTATGGACAAACCGTGACTAGCACAGAAGTCCAATAACAAAACACCACTCGGGTTCAGACCGGGGAGGCCGTTCCTCCCAATCACGCCCCTCCAGGTGTCACTGTCATCGCCCATGTGAGCGTTGAAGTACCCCAGTAGAACAATGGAGTCCCCAGTCTGAGCACCTCTCAGTACCTCTCCCAGGGACTCCAAGAAGGCCGGATACTCTATACTGCTATTCGGCCCGTAGGCACAAACAACAGCAAGAGCCCTCTCCCCGACCCGAAGGCACAGAGAGGCGACCCTCTCGTTCACTGGGGTAAACTCCAACACATGGCAGCTGATCTGGGGAGCTATAAGCAAGCCCACACCAGCCCCCTGCCACTCACCATGGGTGACTCCAGAGAAGTGGAGAGTCCAGCCCCTCTCGAGGAGCTGGGTTCCGGAGCCAAAGCTGTGCGTGGAGGTGAGCCCAACCATCTCTAGCCGGTACCTCTCAACCTCCCGCACAAGCTCAGGTTCTTTCTCCCTCAGCGAAGTGACATTCCATGTCCCAACATCTAGCCGCTGTGTTCGGGGATCAGGTTGTCGAGGCCCCTGCCTTCGACTGCCACCTAATCCACACTGCACCAGCCCCCTACAGCTACCTCTGTGGGTGGTGAACCCACAGGAGGTCGGGCCCACGTCACCGCTTCGGGCTGAGCGGTGCATACCAAGCACTCGCATACGAGCCCCAACCCTGGGCCTGGCTCCAGGGTGGGGCCCCGGCTGCGCCATACCGGGCGACGTCATGGTCCTTGATTTTTTTTTTTTATCCATAAGGGTTTTGGTGAACTGATCTTGGTCTGGCCTGTCACCTAGGACCTGTCTGCCTTGGGAGACCCTAACAGGGGCATAATGCCCCTGACAACATAGCTCCTAGGATCATTCAAGCACACAAACCCCTCCACCACAATAAGGTGGCAGTTCTAGGAGGGGGCTATAGTAGGTGTATTTTTTTTCGTAAATCGTTAAGTGAAAAATAATAATAAATGTTACTTTCTGTAAAACAAGCAGCCTTCAAATACAAAAAAGATTCAAAAATGTATTTGACCCATACGCTATAGTAGGTGTATGGGTCAAATACATTTTTTAATTTTTTTTGTATTTGAAGGCTGCTTGTTTTACAGAAAGTAACATTTATTATTATTTTTCACTTAAACGATTTACAAAAAAGGGCACACAGAGGTAAAAGTTTCATTTATGATAATGGTCCACATAATTCAAAGACAGGAAAAAAAAAAGAACAACCCTTGGTAAGGTGATTTCTTGCACATCATCTGCATATGGACCGATCTGCCATAAAATTAAACAGTGACAGGTGAAGTGAATTACATTGATTTTGTTGTTATAATGACACCTGTCAAGGGGTGGGATATATTAGGCAGCAAGAGAACAGTCAGTTCTCAAAGTTGACGTGTTGGAAGCAGGAAAAATAGGCAAGCGTAAGGATCTGAGTGACTTTGGCAAGGACCAAATTGCGACGGCTAGATGACTGGGTCTGAGCATCTCCAAATTGGCACATCTTGTGGGGTGTTCCTGATATGCAGTGGTTAATACCTATCAAAAGTGGTCCAAGGAAGGACAACCGGTGAACTGGTGACAGGATCATGGGTGATGAAGGCTCATTGATTCACAGTGGGCACGAAGGCTAGCCCATATGGTCCAATCCCACAGAAGAGCTACAGTAGCACAAACTACTGAAAAAAGCTAATCCTAACACTGTTCTGTTTTAACCCTGTTCCCAGTTCACTGGTTGTCCTTCCTTGGACCACTTTTGGTAGGTACTAACCACTGCATACTGGGAACACCACACAAGATGTGCCATTTTGGAGATGCTCAGACCCAGTCATCTAGCCATCACAATATGGATCTTGCCAAAGCCACTCAGATCCTTGCGTATAATCTGCGTCAGGTTTGACGATTGGGGTCCCCATGCTGTCTCGCCCATCTGGCCTGCCGGTGATCTTCGAGGTTGCATTCTGAGAGTGCTTGCCCCGACAGATGTTGGAGCACCAGGACTTTCTGTCAAGGGCAAGATCATGCCAGTCTTTGTTGAAGCCGAAAAAAGATCCTTACGTTTGCCATTTTTCCTGCTTCCAACACATCAACTTCGAGAACTGACTGTTCTCTAGCTGCCCAATATATCCCACCACTTGATAGGTGTCACTGTAACAACAATATCAATGTAATTCACTTCACCTTCCGTGTTTTTAATTTTATGGCTGATCGGTATATACTCATAATAAAAGTAAACAGACATATGTTTTTAGAAATCACATTAAATATTTAGATGCAATATGTAAGGCTACAGTAACCATCATTGAAACTCCACCTTACCCCCCCCCCCCCCAATCTGTGTGCCATCCCTAAATCAGTGTGATAACCAATAGGTTACAGTTATCCTATTTTTTTTTTCGTCTCATCAGATTATTCTGCAAACATACTGTACTGCATGTTAACCTCACCTTAACTACTGGTGAATATTCAAACCAACACTTCTGTAATGTGTGTGTTGCAACGGCCAGACTACTGAAAGCTATGGGAAATGCCTAGTCTTTGATGGGGAACAGGGATTTTCCTCTTCTGATGAGCTGTAATTCATTGGAATTTAAAAATAAATAAATAAAGCCCCCTGGGTGACTAACACTCCCCTGTCAAATGTATGACACTTTAATGTCTAAAGGAAAAACCACCGACTGGGAGAATGGGACTGTCCAGATATGAGAGAGCATGCCCCACTCCCAGGAGGGCAGCTCTTTTTTTTTTCTGCTGCACATGACTGGATAGACAAACCCTCATGCTGATAAAATTCAGCTTCTCACCTCACAGGTCTAAGGTTGTGGGGATGACCTCTGGAGGACATAGTGAGCTATACATTTTCCATGAAGATATAAATCACTACTTTGGCAGTCCAGTAAGGCTGGTGTTTTTAAAAACAGATTTATTTGCTGGCATTTAAAGGGAACAAAAACAGAACCATTTGAACCTGAGGTAAATTTCTCTTTGCAGCTAATAATTTCATTATGTGCTCTATAATGAATTTACATAATGGTTAAAATGCCAGTAAGTTTTCACAAAGCACTGGTCTGGCATTCCATATCTGATCTCAAACTTGATTATAAGCAATTTTTTTTTTTTTTTTAGGGTCACAAGTGGACCTGCCAGTGAAAAACAGCAAACTATTAATGCCAATACATTCTATTGAGGTTGGAGTGAATTCTTAGACAATGTTTCTTATTGCAGCGCCCTACGGTACAGATAATGGACATCGAGGTCTTCCACCAGACACGCACTACTCAAATCCCGGGCTTGTACCCATCCATTATTTAAAGGACGTCATGATGTCCCATCTCCAGCCCATATTTGACAGCTTCAACCGGACAGTAGCACGTCTGTCTGAGGAGGTACAGGATTTACAGAGGGACATGACCCAGCTGCAGCTTCAACAAATGCTACAGGGAGAGTCCAAAATGGCAGGAGGTGGAATACGTGAGGAGTTGAAGCAGGATGAGGCAATGACTGATACCATCCAGCAGCTGGAGGAAATGAATATGCAACTTGGCCTTGAGCGTGAAGAGATGGAAGCGAAGCTACATGTACAGCAGACCGTTTTGCACTACAACTTGACCAATCTGAAGCTTGACATGGATGTCCAAATTAAACGCAACCAGAAGATGCTACAGGTCAGAATGTACTGGAGGAATTTAGTTTTATGATTACTGTAATATGCATCTTAATGGTCTTGAGTTAGTGATAATATGGTTTAATCAGGTCCTTGTTTAAAACCCAACGTTCCCAATTACAGAAGGAAAAAAAAAATACTGTCAAACTCAGTCATATGTAGATTGCATGAATAGATTTTGAAAGGTATAAATTCAAGTTATTTTATCCACATTCACTGGATATGAGCAATCGCACACTCTGATTGGCTACTCTACTACTAGGATATCAGCTCATATACCATGAGTCGAGAAAAACAAAATGGTGGCACGTGCTGCTGAACCAACAGAGAACAAAATAAAATCTACTCGAAAACAAAAACCCCTGCAAAAAAAAAAAAAAGTGCAACAAAACATGGAATAAAGGTATCTGATGGTAAGAACATATCTTTTTTTTTTATTTTTCAAGAATTCCTACTATAGCATTTCTCACAAATTGCTCCTGTCATTTCACCGGTTTGTTTACGTTCTAAGCAGAAATTATTTTGTTGGACGTTTTGAATAAAGTTTTTATTTATCGAATTTGCAAAAAGTAAAAACAAAACTGCTCCGTTTCTCAAAATCCAGCAAATGTGGATAGAATAAAACAGTTATTCCATTCAATCTCATTGTACATGGCTTATAGCCAACTCGGTGCTACGCGCCTCATCGGCAATCAGCTCATGTACGACTCAATTTCGTGGAATAACTTTAATTATGGTATAAATGCTTTCTTTTTCCAAGAAATGGAAAATATACCTTAGAAGTATACAGTCACTGCCCATTTTATTAGGAACACCTGTACATTCACAGAGTTATCTAATCAGCCAATCAAGTGGCGCAGCACAATGCATAAAATCATGCAGATACAAATCAAGAGCTTCGGTTAATGTTCACATCAAACAGTGTGAGCTCTGTGACTTTGATCGTGGTATGGATGTTGGCACCACATGGGCTGGTTTGAGTATTTCAGGCTACATCCACACGACAACGGCAACGAGATTTAAAAAAAAAAAAAAAAAAACGCGTCCACATGGGCAACGGATCAGTAAAATATCAGGTACATATGGCAACGCAACGCTTGCTGAAAACGATGCAATACACATGCCACACCTCTACGTGCGCTGTAAGACGGTCCCATTGGAGACACCAGAACAATAGAAGTAGACGCATGCGCATAAACCCCTTCTTCTACCCGGCGTCATAGACATAGTATAAACATAGATGCCGCATTGAGCCTGGTGGCCCCGTTGCTGGGATACGTCAGAGTGTCCGCCATATTGGATGTGGCAAATCTTCCCCGTAAACTAATGCAAGTAAATGGACTGAACTTCATAAAGCCCCTTTCTACAATAATATTTAACTCGATGCCTTTTATTCACCCATTAAGAGACACACGTATATATTTGGGAAACAAACAGGCATCAAAACAACACATAACTTTTAATGTGATGGTTATAAATAGTGTGCGAAATACCCGTCAATATTCCGTGGGAGGTGTGACCTAAATTTCCTCAACATGCAGCAGGCCTATATCGGAATCAAGCTATCGGAAACCTTTTTTTTTTATTCCGCTGCTACTATCGTAGGCTACTAACGATATCTACACATCAAGGCATGTTTTGGAGCTCAGCGGGGATCGTGTAGAATAATGTGCTGTGCTTACGCTGCTGAAGCCGTCCCGTGCCGTCTCCGCATCACTTTCATTAAATGCCGTGCAGATAGGCTAAAAAATGTCTCCAAAAACAATTTTTGCAATATACAGTGCTATATGGAAAAAAATTCAATTAAACCACATTACAATGGGATTGCTCCATGTGATTGCTTCACAGTCTGACATGCTTCCAATCTCTTCTCTTTTTGAGTGTGCCATCACCATCTGACAGCTGGTGGTGAAATTGGTTGGGTGGGCTATGAAATAAATTATAAATGTATTTATAAATTATAAATTGTTTGGAGACAGGTTTCACCGAGCAGCTATTATGCGCGAGACTTCATATTAGCCACAAAGTCAGGAAAATCTGTTCGTAAAATTACGTTATAATGACCAAATACAATGAAAAGTATTTTTCCAGTCTCACCTGTGAAAGGTAATCCCATGTGATCTCGTTTGGACGGTAAACCTGTTGGTACAGTTAAACGCAGCGCATGAATGCGGCATCTTTATTCTCCACTTTGCCACATCCAATATAGCGGTGAGGATGACGTATGATTCTACACGGAAGGCGGCGTCTATGTTTATATGTCTATGCCCGGCGTGAAGCACTCACAGTCGTGGTTGTGACGTCATCGTAAACAAATCCGTTCTACTCATCCAGACGACTTTGCAACGGCGCCGTTGCCAGATCTTTTCACTCTGGAACCCGTTCTCAAAAGATTTCGTTTTGGGGCACCCAAAACGCTGGTGCCGTGTGGACGCCAGGCCGAAACAAACAATTTTATCAGATTCACCTGAATCCGTTGCCGTGTGGACACGGCCTCAGACTCTGCTGACCTCCTGGGATTTTTACACACAATAGTGCAAAAAACAACCAACCATCCTGTGAATGGAGGGTCTAAAGGCTGAAACATCTGCTTGATGAGAGTGTTCAGAGAACAATGACCAGACTGCTTTGAGTTCTATAGTAACTCAAATAAGCACTCTTTACAAACATGGTGAATAGAAAAGCATCTTATAATGCTCATCAACTCAGGTGGTGTTTACATTAGACCGTATCCGTCTCGTTTTCGTCGCGAATGCACTGTCCGTTCACATTAAAACGCCGGGAAACGACTCCACAGGCGGAACAACTTGAATCCGCCAGGGCCCACGTATTCAATCCATTACGTATCTGATCCGGTGCTGTGTAAACATTGAGGAACGAGGAAACGCAGTGCTGAGCTCTAGCTGATGTCGTCATTGGACAACGTCACTGTGACATCCACCTTCCTGATTCGCTGGCGTTGGGATCACACACACAGCGGCTCAGTCCCGAATCACTGCTCGTGCGCTTCACTCGCGCGCTCTGTGAGCTGTGCAGGGCCGGAGTGCGCACCCTCCAGAGGGCACTCGCTGTTCAGGGCGGAGTGATTTGGAGCGCAGGAGGAAGCGCTGAGCCGCACTGAGGTTTATTTACACATTTCAACTTATTTACCTCCTTCAGGCGCTTAAACTCAGTGAGAACATGAACATCACAGCCAGGTGTGTTTATCTGCTGGAGAAGGTGTTCGCTTGCCATCCTTCCACTTGCAAGTGGTGAGTGACTTGCGCATGCCCGATATGCACTGGGATCATGTGACGTGCCGTCTAATTAGTCATGTGATTAGCGTATCCGTGTATTGGCGTTGCTGTGTGCACGCGAATCGTTTTAAAAACGTTAATCTGATGATCCGCTGATACGGTCTAATGTAAACACCACCTCAAGCTTCAAGGCGGATGGGCTACAACAGCGAAGAATCACATCAGGTTCCACTTCTGTCAGCTAAGAACAAGAATATGAAGCTTTCATGGGCACAGACTCGATGAAACTGGACAGACCGCTGATCATTTTTCATCGTCTTTCTTCAGTTGTCCAGATCCTTTGAGTCTGTATCCATGATAACCTCAGATTCCTGTTCTTGGCTCATAGCAGTGGAACCTGATGTGGTCTTCTGCTGCTGTAGCCCATCCACTTCAAGTTTAATGTGTTGTGCATGCTGTGATGCTTTTCTGCTTACCACGATTGTAAATCGTGATTATTTGGGTCACTATAACCTTCCTGGCAGCTCTAACTAATCTGGCCATTTTTCTCTGACCTCTTTTAGGCGTTTCCACCCACAGAACTGTCTCGCACTTAATTCCCCCCACACACACACACACCATTCTGTGTAGACTCTGGAGACTGCTGCATGCGAAATTCCCTGGAGATAAGCAGTCTCTGAAATACTCAAATACGGTTCACAAGAAAAAAATTCTCTTCACTTTAACATTAGAGAAACGTTATATAATTTACTGCTAGTTTCCTTTGAATATGTTGCACTAACAGGACTGTTTATTGTATCATAGACAAGTATCCACTCCCTAAATTCCTCACTATCAGAGGTAAGAGAGAAACAAGAGCAGCTAGAGGAGGTGCTCCAGAGGGTTTTGACACTTGCAAGTCAGATACCAAGTCCTGGCGGACAGCCTCAGGAGAACACAGCAGTCTGGGAAGCCATCACCCAACTGGACAATAAGGTGGTCAATAACACTGTACAGCTCAGTGCCCTAAATGAAGACCAAATCCAAGTGTCGGGGAGAATAAAACACTTGGAAAAGGGCTGGAAGACCTTAGACGAGCGTATAACCCAGAATGACCGCAATAATGAGGACAGATACATTGAGGCTTTCCTAGAAGTGGACGCAGCAAAGATGGCAGTTGGAAAATACACTGATGACCTGTCAAAAAACGTCACTATTCTCCAAAGCACAGTCCAGGAACTGGACGAATACATGGACTACTTGTACAAAGATTTCTATAAGAATCTAAGTGGCGGTGGTAGAGACTGTGACTGTATAGGTCTCAGCACATCAATGATGCAGTTGAAACAGGCAGTAGCTAATATAACTGTGATTGCAAATGAAAACAGGCTAGCTCTAGACAATGCAGCAGAAGATAAGTTAAACTATTGGGAAAGTGGTGGCCAGGTTCCATCGCAGATAAAATTAGACTTGTACACCGTGCAGAACATGCTAACGCTTGAGCAAGAGAAGCGACGGATAATGCAACAAACCTTAACCACACTCCAGACCTCTCTTTTAGGCAGTCAAACAGATATTGAAGCTCTACAGCAACAGGGCAGTCAGAAAACTGATGAAATAAGACACCTGTTCAACTCTTTTAGCTCTCTGTTAAAAGATGTTCTACGTCACAGCGATGTACTGGAAATCCTGCTTGATAAGCAAGTTTTGGATTTTTCTGAGTTGTCCCCAGAAGACCAGAAAGCTTACTCTATCCATGCGCTGAAGATGCTGATCAGCAACCTGCAGGAACAGATTAACCAACACAGCCGAAGCCTCAGCTCAATGCTCAACTCTGAAGATCCCACTGCACATGAACCATCAGGGCTGGCCGACTGGACTGCAGAGGATCTCAAAAGGAGACAAAAGGAACAGAAATCTGACCATTTCTCAGACGACCATACAGTTTACAAAGACAAGGACTTTTTTGCTTTGGAAAAAACAGTTGAACAACTTCGAGCACATGTCGTCACGCTTGGAGAACAGCAATGCCTGTCCTGCTGCAATTGTAACAAAGGTGCTGCTTCCAAAGACGTAGAGGAAAAACTGCAAGCTGAGTTGACAAGTGTGCGCAAAAGCCTTGATGATCACCTGAGGATTTTCAGCAGCGTTTTCAGTAATACTAAAGGTCTAACAGAGTCGGAAGCAACAGTAGATTTGGATAAATTGTCCGCGTTAATGAAGAAAAAAGAAGCCAAAGTTCAACGAAAGAGGCAAAAGAAGAGAACAGATACAAGAAGAGCACAGCGCAGCACGCGGGGTACATCGATCGAAATGGCAGGTAAGAAATAAAGCAGAGAAAGCAATTTAGAGAAACACAAACAGTGTAACAGCACAAATTGCAGAAATAATGTTTGGGGAAGCCATGGCCTAAAGGTTAGAGAAACCGCTTTGGGACCAAAAGGTTGCCGGTTCAATTCCCTGGACCAGCAGGAATGGCTGAAGTGCCCTTGAGCAAGGCTCCCCAGGCTGCTCTGGGTATGTTGTACGTCGCTCTGGATAAGAGCGTCTGCTAAATGCCTATAATGGGTAACAAAGCAGGTCACAAGTAATTAAAGGCTCTACAGGTTTGAAGTATACAGGAATAAAGCCTGACATTTTATGGAAATTGCACAAGGTTTTTTTTTTTTAAATATCAGTCTAGGCCAAAGAACAAGAACATTCGCTGTTTTTGTGGTGAGTGAGTCACTTGGATGTATGTTCTGGGACTGGAGAGAAAACATCTGTCCTGAAAGCAGTTTCAACAAGTTGGGTCAAGCATTGAAAATGGTGACTACTGAGCATGGATGGATACATGCCACTATTCCCACGACAGTGAAACATGAGTAAAGGCCAATTTATGCTGACAACGCAGTCCTCGCAGACGGTGTCGCAGATAGCGTCTGCGTAGCCCCCCCCACCTTCGCAGACGCTCTGCGCGCACCTCCCAAAAATTGTGACCACCGCAGAAGCCTCAAGGCCAATTTATGCTGACAACCCAGTCCTCGCAGAAGGTGTCACAGATAGCGTCTGCGTAGCCCCCCCCACCTTCGCAGACGCTCTGCGCGCACCTCCCAAAAATTGTGACCACCGCAGAAGCCTCGCAGACAGCGTCACAGACAAGAGGGCTCTGATTGGTCCACTCTACATCCGCTGTACACACACTTCCGCTTCCCTACTTTCCCAGTTTGTTTTGTTTTCACGACCGCCATTTTTAAAAACACGAGCGAAGATGGAGCAGCATGAAGAGCGGTTGATTGAGGAAGTACGTACATCTATACGACTCCAGTTATAGTCATGATAAAAAAAAAAAAAGTTCTAGTCATTATAAGTAACCGGAGGATAAACACTCCACTAACCACACCCACCAACTACTCCTAGCGACTTCGCGCCCCCTTGCGTTGTGCCGGTGAATAACATCGCGCACGCCTATACTCCCCGCTCAGTGATAAATTACAACTGTCTGCGAAAAGCTATCTGCAAAAGCCTTGTCGCAAGAGCATGCAGAAGCCTCACAGACAGCGTCGCAGACAAGAGGGCTCCGATTGGTCCACTCTACATCCGCTGTACACGCACTTCCGCTTCCCTACTTGCCCGGTTTGGTTTGTTTTCACGACCGCCATTTTTAAAAACACGAGCGAAGATGGAGCAGCACGAAGAGCGGTTGATCGAGGAAGTGAGGAAGTACGTACATCTATACGACTCCAGTTCTAGTCATTATAAGTAACCGGAGGATAAACACTCCACTTACCACACCCACCAACTACTCCTAGCGATTTCGCGACCCCTTGCGTTGTAGCGGTGAATAACATCGCGCACGCCTATTACTCCCCGCTCAACGATAAATTACAACTGTCTGCGAAAAGCTATCTGCGAAAGCCTTGTCGCAAGAGCATGCAGAGGCCTTAAGGCAGCGAAGTGGCTTGTGGATAACCACTACAAAATCTAAGAATCTTATCCATGAGAATTACTAATGCTGAAATTAGTTATGATACATGATGTTGACAGAGAAGTCTCAATAAAAAAAAGATAACTTTTTATGGCCTGCTTTGGTTAATCACTGGTGGTCTGGGGGAAGCCATGGCCCAATGGTTAGAGAAACAGCTTTGGGACCAAAAGGTTGTTGGTTTGATTCCTGGGACCGGTTCCCTGAACCAGCAGGAATGGCTGAAGTGCCCTTGAGCAAGGCTCCTAACCCCCAACTGCTCCCCAGGCTGCTCTGGGTACGTCATACGTTGCTCTGGATAAGAGCGTCTGCTAAATGCCTGTAATGAAATGATACTGCCAATGATGTCAAAGACTGTATGCATAGCAACCCGAGTTACTTAAACACAGTCTATTCTTAAACTGTTAAATTTGAATTTCTGAGAAGTGTGGTTTGAGGCACGTTTTTAGTGTTACATTTTTTGATGTATCCCGTAGCAATGTGTCCCTCTAGTGAACAGTCGCTTCAACTGCAAATGCTGAGCTCTCTTTAATTTTAAGATGTGTATAGAAATCTGGTTAATATTATTTATAGAAACCATCATTAACGTTAACCAAAAATATAGCAAAAGATCAACCATCATTATTTAACCTCAATGTTATGCTGTGACAAAAGCTGGCTGCATTGTTGGGAACACTTAAGGGGAACATGTAGAGCTACATAAGGGCTACGAACACTTATGAGAACTAACATTCATAAGTATTCAGAAAAATCTTACTCAAACTGAAGCCCAGAGTTGAAAAGAATGCTTTTTTCATTTTGAAGTGTAGATGACGCAACATCTGAGTCATGTGTGACAGGCTGACTCGCCTTCAACGGTCATGGAGGTGCAGTGTACTTCTGTTATGACACATAAGAGCAATTTAATTTCTGTAATTACAGTGCCCAGAAATATACAAGATTATAAGGGCAGGGAAAAATAAACAGCCTGTCATTGTAGTGTCATGATAGTCTCACAGGCTTCTCTTTAAAAATCTTAGACTTTATAATAATGAATAACTGTCATTAAAATGCCAAAGCAATGCCATAAGCATGTATAAATCAACAGAAACAAACAACAAAAAAATTCAGTTTTCCTCTCTTGGCAAAGCACGTAACATTGCCATTATATTACTGACAGGGCGGCACGGTGGTGTAGTGGTTAGCGCTGTCGCCTCACAGCAAGAAGGTCCGGGTTCAAGCCCCGTGGCCGGCGAAGGCCTTTCTGTGCGGAGTTTGCATGTTCTGCCCGTGTCCGCGTGGGTTTCCTCCGGGTGCTCCGGTTTCCCCCACAGTCCAAAGACATGCAGGTTAGGTTAACTGGTGACTCTAAATTGAGCGTAGGTGTGAATGAGTGTGTGAATGGTTGTCTGTGTCTATGTGTCGGCCCTGTGATGACCTGGCAACTTGTCCAGGGTGTACCCCGCCTTTCACCCGTAGTCAGCTGGGATGGGCTCCAGCTTGCCTGCGACCCTGTAGAACAGGATAAAGCGGCTAGAGAT
The DNA here is from genome assembly GCF_027579695.1 of Neoarius graeffei. Taxonomy (NCBI): domain Eukaryota; kingdom Metazoa; phylum Chordata; class Actinopteri; order Siluriformes; family Ariidae; genus Neoarius; species Neoarius graeffei. The sequence continues at coordinate 68,429,387 of NC_083575.1, read as the reverse complement.
AATGAGATGAGATGATATTACTGACTGAGCCACAAACTCGTGTGTCGTACGTTATGTCAAACTGACCTTGAAAGTAACAAAAGTAGCATTTCTACAAGCTGAGACTTTAAAGGTGACATATTATACCCCTTTTGCACAAGTTTACACAGTTCCCTGAGGTCTTAATGAATAGTCTATGACACGTTTTGGTCAAAATACCACAAAGATAAAACACGGCAGCCCCCTAACCCTGTCTAAACAACACCGATCAAAACTGCCAAGTTGACTACCTGTTCCTTTAAACAATAATGAGCCACTGCTGACCCCACTGGAACCTGATCTTCTACTGGCCAATCAGGTAGCACTTTCCTCATGAATGTATATTCGCAAAGGCAGTTCTCAAGCCATGAGTGGAGATACTTGGATGAGGGGGCAGTATAATTGTAATGAGCTCCACTTGTGACATAGAAAGGGGAGCCAAATGTGAACAGCCTGTTGAAGCACGTTTTCTGAAATAGGTAGCGCAAAAGAACCTCAGTTATTGGGTTGGCCTTCACTCCAGATACCCAAATGTATACATACTTGCTAACTCCCAGAGAATTAAAAGCGGTAGATTATGGAATCAATTTTGTGCCAAAATGTTCATACAATACTTTTGAAATATCAAACAAAAACGATAAATCAAAATACAAAAAAAAAAAGTCAATTTTTTTAGACTGGCAAACAAATTATTCATGTAATCATGCAAAATATCAGTCTCTTACTCTTCAGAAACCTTTTATTTTTGTTCCGCGTCTTTTTCAGTTTTGTTTGACGTAATTTATTTTGGTTGCGATTCCAGCTTTCTCGTTTGCGCTCCCTGACTTTTTGCTTGCAGTTTTGGCACAAACTTCACGTGTGGGTGGGCTGTCCAGGAATGCATTCCCATTGGCTAACTTGTGTTTGACTGACAGCTACGCTCAGCCATTCCCTACTTGGATTCTGGCGGACTGTTTGCCGAGTGACCGATCCATTGACGGTAAACAAGGATCGAGTGGACTTCAGTGGCGACTATGATACTGAATTTACACTTTGTTGAATTAATTCCGTATCATAGTCGCCACTGAAGTCCACTCGATCCTTGTTTACCGTCAATGGATCGGTCACTCGGCAAACAGTCCGCCAGAATCCGAGTAGGGAATGGCTGAGCATAGCTGTCAGTCAAACACAAGTTAGCCAATGGGAATGCATTCCTGGACAGCCCGCCCACATGTGAAGTTTGTGCCAAAACTGCAAGCAAAAAGTCAGGGAGCGCAAACGAGAAAGCTGGAATCGCAACCAAAATAAATTACGTCAAACAAAACAGAGACGCGGAACAAAAATAAAAGGTTTCTGAAGAGTAATAGACTGATATTTTGCACGATTACACGAATTTGTTTGCCAGTCTAAAAAAAATGACTTTTTTTTGCTTTTTTGTATTTTGATTTGTCGTTTTTGTTTGATATTTCAAAAGTATTGTATGAACATTTTGGCACAAAATTGATTCCATAGTAGATCAGGTTGCATGGTGCAGTCGTGGCCTTCTAGGGGGATACTGGGGCATGCGCCCCCATTTAAAAAAAATAAAAAAGTGTGAGATAGTGCAATTCTCCTGCATTCTGAACGCCATATTTGAAGAAAATTGATTAAGAAATTGAACCAACATACTTCACAAAACGTATGCTTCTCATCTTGGTTCGATGCTCCGATGATGCTGGACTCGTCATCGCAGATTTTTTTTTTTCTTCTTCTGAGTTTTCATGGGCGGCACGGTGGTGTAGTGGTTAGCGCTGTCGCCTCACAGCAAGAAGGTTCTAGGTTCGAGCCCTGTGGCCGGCGAGGGCCTTTCTGTGCGGAGTTTGCATGTTCTCCCCGTGTCCGCGTGGGTTTCCTCCGGGTGCTCCGGTTTCCCCCACAGTCCAAAGACATGCAGGTTAGGTTAACTGGTGACTCTAAATTGAGCGTAGGTGTGAATGTGAGTGTGAATGGTTGTCTGTGTCTATGTGTCAGCCCTGTGATGACCTGGCGACTTGTCCAGGGTGTACCCCGCCTTTCGCCCGTAGTCAGCTGGGATAGGCTCCAGCTTGCCTGCGACCCTGTAGAACAGGATAAAGCGGCTAGAGATAATGAAATGAGATGAGTTTTCGTTGTTCGCGATCACCTGTGTGTTTGGTCTTTACAAATACTGCCATGATTTGCTGTAACATGTGAACTCATTGCCAATTAGCTAGAACCATAATGAGAAGCAGTGGAATGGTGCGATAGTGTGATACAATTTAGATTCAACATCATTATCTTTGGTTCATTGGCTCTCGGCTTTAACTTAACATGACTACTTGACGCTGTATACTTGTATCCCCTGTGCCGGAAACAGCTGAAGCGAGATCAGAAGAGCAAATCCAACAGCGTTCCCTGATTTAGTAACGTGATGGTTTTTAGAACTAAAAGAGGTAGGCGGAATTTACCTGTCAAAATCGGTAGAGTTGACAAGTATGATGTATAGTACCAGCCAAAAGTTTGGACATACATACTCATTCATAGCTTCTTCTGTATTTTGATGATTTTATACACTGTAGAACAATACTGAAGACATGCAAAGCTATGAAATAACACATGGAATTATATGATTTAAAAAAAAATATATTTTTTTAAACACCCCAGTGTTTTTCAGTCTGCCCTCTTTAAGAGATTCATATCAGGTTTTAGACTTTATTTTTAGCTTATGTAGGTGCCATGTAATCTTATTTGCCTCGATTCGATATAATTTTGTGCGTGCAAAGCTTTTAACAATAGACAGTCACAAAGCAACCCATATGTAGCTCTACAGCCCTCATGAGCAAGCCAGAAGCGACACTGAGATGGCATGAGGAATATCAACACGACCGCTATGCCTTAATGCTGCCACATTGCATATTAACAGTTAAGTCTGAATGTTCAGATTAAATCAGATTGTGTTCTTTTTTTCCTCTTGTGTTAGTGCACAACCGGCTTCCTGAGAATCCACTCATATTTGTGGCCAGCAGCAGAGACGGTGTTCACACACCTGGCACAATTGTGTTTGAAACCACATCCCTAAACCATGGGCAAATGTACTCACCTGAAACAGGCACGTTCAGAGCACCTACTACAGGAGTTTACCTGTTCGTGTTGACGCTGGACTTCGGACCTGGGCCATCTTTAGCCCAGTTGAAGAGAGGACAGGAAGTGGCAGCGTCACTGCAGCAGAGCATGAAGTCATCAGGACCTGCTACTCGCATCTGCCTTCTACAGCTGCAACAAGGTGAAGAGGTCCAGCTAGAACTAGTGCAGGGAACACTGAAGCACGGGAAGCCACAGGATAACACTTTTGCTGGACTTCTGCTCCTAAAGACCACATGAGCACATGGTCACATCTGAAAGAGAGAAAAGAAAAAAAAGAAAAAGAAAAAAAACACCACACATGGGATGACAAATTTCCATTTTCTGAGAACAGCACTTTTTTTTTTTTTAAACTTCTCATTACCGATTAGTCACAAGAAGCATCTTGTGCATGCTCATTGCAGTTTGTGGCAGTCTTGAGCTTCTGAACTGTTTCAGATTTTCAAAATTTTGCTCATTTGAAAATCAAAACCGACTACAGTATAACAGACTTCAAGTTTAGACGGTGTGTGCATCTATAGATACATCTTACATATAGTTACTACTGTTAGTTATGCTGCCCCAACTACTTCAGTGAAAATACCCCAAACAAACCCTTATCATATATCTCTGCTGCACCTTAAAATACGATTGCCAAAGTTAGATCATGTTATTAATGGATGCTTCTCACACACATTTGAAATGACCCACAAGCACTCAGATTCATATAGTAAATATTTACTTCAAATGAATACGATGGACAAGTGTCATATGTAAAGTATTTGCCAAGAAAATGCAAACTCAAGGCACCCATTCATCTAGAAGTTACATTAAAAAGGTGTGGAATAATTACATACCAATGGTTACCTTGTATTAGCACAGAGCAGGGCAACGTTTAAATACGTCCATGTTAGAGATGCTAGTTCATTTTTAAAAGTGTGTCATTTTATTATGTTTAACTGGGAGAAACAGGGGTAAAAAGAAGTGCCATGAGTCACAGCTCTAAATCCAAGAACAGTTATAAGGTTAGCAGTGAGAAGTGAGAAAGAGTAACAGACATGTCATTCCCAATTAAAATAAATTTAAAAAACAAAAACAAGCAAAAAAAAATAAAAAATCCCAAAGCTCTGTTTTTCCAAAATATTCTCTTCTGGCCAAAAAGTGCATGCATTGCTTACGCAGAAACCACTTGTGATATTTTATTGTATTGTACATTGAACTGATTTGCCTCAAGTTACCCCCTTTTATTTTTTAAAAACATATTTATATTTTTAAAGCAAATTTATTTTTTTCTGAAGAGCATTTTAATGAACTTTTTCAAACATTATCATTTATGTTTCTATAACTTTACCTTTACATAACATTATGAAAAGTTGGCAAACTTTGATAAGGCATAATATTAGTCTGGCACTAAAACGAGGACTGTCGGTTTACACTTCCTGTACGTATAGACCCATGTCTTGTTTTCACTGCTTGTTTCAATGGCATGGAAAGCAATAAAGGTAAAGTAAGGCTGGTGTTTTCATGTGTATGTCTGTTCACATGGTCTATAAATGTTAATTATGCCAAGAGGAAGTCCATACAAGGACTAATGTTTTCCATGAGACCTAAAACATCAATTTATGAACAGGTTTAAAAAAAAAAAAAAACCCTCAAAATATTCCCTTAAAATACTGATAAATACAGGATTTAGACTTGTAGTGGAAGAATATTTCTTGATATAAGTCAAATAGCAACCAGTACGAGTCAT